>NC_056735.1:86679537-86827037 GCF_019279795.1 Protopterus annectens
CGGGTTTCCCCCTTAGTTACAAGTAATTTAAGGGATCCTTCAAAAAGGGAGGTATGAACAGCTGTCCACCTTAGTTACAAGTTTTTAAAGGGGTTTTGGGGAAGGGGAAAATTTATTAAAAAAAAAAAAAATTTTTTTTGGTTAAAAACCCCCTTTTAAAAAAAAAAAAAATTTTTTGGGTTAAAAACCCCCCTTTTTCAAGTAATTTAAGGGATCCTTGTAAGGGTAGGTTAAACCTTTTAAATTACAAGTAATTTAAGGGATCCTTCATTAGGGTAGTATGAACAGGGTGTCCACCTTAGTTACAAGTAATTTAAGGGATCCTTCTAAGGGTAGGTATGAACAGCGTCCACCTTAGTTACAAGTAATTTAAGGGATCCTTCATAAGGGTAGGTATGAACAGCTGTCCACCTTAGTTACAAGTAATTTAAGGGATCCTTTAAGGGTAGAAAAGAACAGCACTGTCCCCCTTTTTAAAAAATTTAAGGGTTTAAGGGGGGTTAAAATGTTCCCCCTTATTAAAGTTTTAAGGGTTTGAAAGTGTCCACCTTATTAAAATTTTAAGGGATCCTTCATAAGGGGGGGTATAAAGCTTTATTTGTTTAAAAATTTAAATTTTAAGGGTTTAAAAGTGTACCTTTGTTACAAGTAATTTAAGGGATCCTTAAGGGAGGTATGAACAGGGCCCCCCAAAAAAAAAAAAAATTTTTTTGGGTTAAAAAGGTGTCCACCTTAGTTACAAGTAATTTAAGGGATCCTTTTAAGGGTAGGTATGAAAGCCCTGTCCTCCTTAGTTACTAGTATTTTAAGGGGTCCTTCATAAGGGTAGTATGAACAGCCCGTCCACCTTAGTTACAAGTAATTTGGGGGTTTTAAAAAGGGAAAAGGGCCACCTTAGTTACAAGTAATTTAAGGGCCTTGGGTGGTATGAACAGGCCCCCTTTGTTACAAAATTTAAGGGAAAAGGGGGGGGGCCCCCCCCAAAAAATTTTTTTAAAAAAAAAAAAACCCCTTTTAATTTAAATAAAACCTTAAAGGGGGAAAACGCTGTCCACCTTAGTTACAAGTAATTTAAGGGATCCTTCATAAGGGTAGGTATGAACAGGTGTCCACCTTAGTTACAAGTAATTTAAGGGATCCTTCATAAGGGTAGGTATGAAAACCCCCCCTTTAAAAATTTAAGGGCCTTTAAAAATAGGTATGAACAGCTTCCCCCAAAAAATTTTGGGAAAAAATAGGTATGAACAGCCTGTCCACCTTAGTTACAAGTAATTTAAGGGATCCTTCATAAGGGTGGTTAAAAAATTCCCCCAAAAAATTTTGGGAAAAGGGGGTTTAAAGGGGTTCCCCCAAAAAATTTTGGGAAAAGGGGGAAAACAACCCCCTTTTAAAAATTTTTTCTTTGGGGGGAAAACCCCCTTTTAAAAAAAATTTTAAATTTTTGGGGGGAGAAACCCCCTTTTTAAAAAAAAAATTTTAAAAGGGGAAAACCCTGTCCACCTGAGTTACAAGTAATTTTACAGATCCTTCATAAGGATGGATATGAACAGGGTGTCCACCTTAGTTAAAAATTTAAGGGTTTTTGGGTAGCTATGAACAGCCCACTGTCCACCTTAGTTACAAGTAATTTAAGGGATCCTTCATAAGGGTAGCTATGAACAGCACTGTCCACCTTAGTTACAAGTAATTTAAGGGATCCTTCGTAAGGGGAGGAAAGAACAGGGTGTCCACCTTACTTACAAGTAATTTAAGGGATCCTTCTTAAGGGTAGCTATGAATAGCGCTGTCCACCGTAGTTACAAGTAATTTAAGGGATCCTTTATAAGGGTAGGTATGCACCTGTCCCCCTTATTAAAGTTTTAAGGGTTTTAAAAGGGGATTGAAAAAATTTTTTTCTAATTTTAAGGTTTTGGGGGTTTTCCTGTCCCCCTTATTAAAGTTTTAAGGGTTTATAAAGGATGCACCTGTCCCCCTTATTAAAGTTTTAAGGGTTTATAAAGGTTAAAAATTCCCCCTTATTAAAGTTTTAAGGGATTTTTAAAAGGGGATATAAAATTACCTTGTTTGTAATTTTAAAAAATCCCTAAGGGGGGGTATAAAGGGTTTCCCCTTAGAAAAAAATTTAAGGTCCCTAAGGGGGGGTATAAAGGCTTATTTGTTTAAAAAATTTAAAACCCTTATAAGGGGAATTAAAGCTGTATTTGTTACAAGTAATTTAAAAATTTTTAAAAAAGGGGGTTTTAAAGGTTACCAGTTCAATAATTTTAAGGGGTTTTAAGGGTTATAAAGTTACCTTTTCAATAATTAAGGGGTTTTAAGGGTTATAAAGTTACCAGTTCAATAATTTTAAGGGGTTTTAAGGGTTGGGAGAAAATTACCAAATTCAATAATTTTAAGGGGTTTAAGGGTTAGAAAATGCCCCTTTATTAAAAATTTAAGGGTTTTTTAAGGGTAGAAACACTGTCCACCTTAGCTACAAGCAAATTAAGGGATCCTTTAAGGGTAGGTATGAACAGGGTGTCCACCTTAGTTACAAGTAATTTAAGGGATCCTTCGTAAGGGTAGGTATGAAAGCCCGTCCACCTTAGTAAAAAGTAATTTAAGGGATCCTTTTAAGGGTAATTATGAACAGCGTTGTCCACCTTAGTTACAAGTAATTTAAGGGATCCTTCGAAAAGGTAGGTATGAAGAGCGCTGTCCACATTAGTTACAGGTAATTTAAGGTTTCCTTCTTAAGGGGGGTATAACAGCCCTTTCCCCCTTAGTTACAAGTAATTTAAGGGTCCTTTAAAAGGGGAGGTATGAACAGCCCGTCCACCTTAGATACAAGTAATTTAAGGGATCCTTAAAGGGGGTTTAAACCCCTTATTACAAGTAATTTAAGGGATCCTTCCAAAAAAATGGGAAAACCCGTCCACCTTAGTTACAAGTAATTTAAGGGATCCTTCATAAGGGTAGGTATGAACAGCGCTGTCCACCTTAGTTACAAGTAATTTAAGGGATCCTTCGTGGGTGGTATGAACAGCCCGTCCACCTTAGTTACAAGTAATTTAAGGGATCCTTCTAAGGGTAGTATGAACTGTCCACCTTAGTTACAAGTAATTTAAGGGACCTTTAAAGGGGAGGTATGAACAGGTGTCCAGCTTAGTTACAAGTACTTTAGGGGATCCTTCATATGGGAAGGATGAACAGCACTGACCTACTTAGTTACAAGTAATTTAAGGGATCCTTCAAAGGGTAGGTAAGAACAGGTTCCACCTTAGTTACAAGTAATTTAAGGGATCCTTGTAAGGGTAGTATAAACACTGTCCACCTTAGTTACAAGTAATTTAAGGGATCCTTCATAAGGGTAGGTATGAACTGCGCTGTCCACCTTAGTTACAAGTAATTTAAGAGATCCTTCGTAAGGGTAGGTATGAACAGTGCTGTACACCTTAATTACAAGTAATTTAAGGGATCCTTCGTAAGGGTAGGTATGAACAGCACTGTCCACCTTAGTTACAAGTAATTTAAGGGATCCTTCATAAGGGTAGGTATGAACAGCACTGTCCACCTTAGTTACAAGTAATTTAAGGGATCCTTCGTAAGGGTAGGTATGAACAGCGCTGTCCACCTTAGTTACAAGTAATTTAAGGGATCCTTCGTAAGGCTAGCTATGAACAGCGCACTGTCCACCTTAGTTACAAGTAATTTAAGGGATCCTTCATAAGGGTAGCTATGAACAACCTTGTCCACCTTAGTTACAAGTAATTTAAGGGATCCTTCGTAAGGGTTGGTATGAACAGCGCTGTCCACCGTAGTTACAATAAATTTAAGGGATCCTTCTAAGGGTAGGTATGAGCAGCACTGTCCACCTTAGTAACAAGTAATTTAAGGGATCCTTCGTAAAGGTAGGTATGGACAGCACTGTCCACCTTACTTACAAGTAATTTAAGGGATCCTTCTTAAGGGTAGCTATGAATAGCGCTGTCCACCGTAGTTACAAGTAATTTAAGGGATCCTTTATAAGGGTAGGTATGAACAGCGCTGTCCACTTTAGTTACAAGTAATTTAAGGGATCCTTCATAAGGGTAGGTATGAACAGCACTGTCCACCTTAGTTACAAGTAATTTAAGGGAACCTTCAGGGTAGATATGAACAGTGCTGTCCACCTTAGTTACAAGTAATTTAAGGGATCATTCATAATGGTAGGTATGAACAGCGCTGTCCACCTTAGTTACAAGTAATTTAAGGGATCCTTCGTAAGGGTAGGTATGAACAGCACTGTCCACCTTAGTTACAAGTAATTTAAGGGATCCTTCATAAGGGTAGGTATGAACAGCGCTGTCCACCTTAGTTACAAGTAATTTAAGGGATCCTTCATAAGGCTAGGTATGAACAGCGCTGTCCATGTTAGTTACAAGTAATTTAAGGGATCCTTCGTAAGGGTAGATATGAACAGAGCTGTCCACCTTAGTTACAAGTAATTTAAGGGATCCTTCATAAGGGTAGGTATGAAGAGCACTGTCCACCATAGTTACAAGTAATTTAAGGGATCCTTCGTAAGGGTAGGTATCAACAGCACTGTCCACCTTAGTTAAAAGTAATTTAAGGGCTCCTTCATAAGGGTAGGTATGAACAGTGCTGTCCACCTTAGTTAAAAGTAATTTAAGGGCTCCTTCATAAGGGTAGGTATGAACAGTGCTGTCCACCGTAGTTACAAGTAATTTAAGGGATCCTTCATAAGGGTAGGTATGAACAGCACTGTCCACCTTAGTTACAAGTAATTTAAGAGGTCCTTTGTATGGGTAGGTATGAACAGCGCTGTCCACCTTAGTTACAAGTAATTTAAGGGATCCTTCGTAAGGGTAGGTATGAACAGCGCTGTTTACCTTAGTTACAAGTAATTTAAGGGATCCTTCGTAAGGGTAGGTATGAACAGCACTGTCCACCTTAGTTACAAGTAATTTAAGGGATCCTTCATAAGGGTAGGTATGAACAGCGCTGTCCACCTTAGTTACAAGTAATTTAAGGTATCCTTCATAAGGGTAGGTATGAACAGTGCTGTCGACCTTAGTTACAAGTAATTTAAGGGATCCTTCATAAGGGTAAGTATGAACAGCTGTCCACCTTATTTTCAAGTAATTTAAGGGATCCTTGTAAGGGTAGGTATGAACAGCTGTCCACCTTAGTTACAAGTAATTTAAGGGATCCTTAAGGGTAGGTATGAACAGTGCTGTCGACCTTAGTTACAAGTAATTTAAGGGATCCTTCATAAGGGTAAGTATGAACAGCGCTGTCCACCTTAGTTACAAGTAATTTAAGGGATCCTTCATAAGGGTAGGTATGAACAGCGCTGTCCACCTTAGTTACAAGTAATTTAAGGGATCCTTCAAAAGGTAGGTATGAAGAGCGCTGTCCACATTAGTTACAAGTAATTTAAGGGATCCTTCATAAGGGTAGGTGTGAACAGCGCTGTCCACCTTACTTACAAGTAATTTAAGGGATCCTTCATAAGGGTAGATATGAACAGTGCTGTCCACCTTAGTTACAAGTAATTTAAGGGATCCTTCATAAGGGTAGGTATGAACAGCACTGTCCACCTTAGTTACAAGTAATTTATGGGATCCTTCGTAAGGGTAGGTATGAACAGCGCTGTCCACCTTAGTTATAAGTAATTTAAGGATCCTTCTAAGGGGAGGTATGAACAGCGCTGTCCACCTTAGTTACAAGTAATTTAAGGGATCCTTCGTAAGGGTAGGTATGAACAGCACTGTCCACCTTAGTTACAAGTAATTTAAGGGATCCTTCGTAAGGGTAGGTATGAACAGCACTGTCCACCTTAGTTAAAAGTAATTTAAGGGATCCTTTGTAAGGGTAGGTATGAACAGCGCTGTCCACCATAGTTACAAGTAATTTAAGGGATCCTTCGTAAGGGTAGGTATGAACAGCGCTGTCCACCTTAGTTACAAGTAATTTAAGGGATCCTTTGTAAGGGTAGGTATGACCAGCGCTGTCCACCTTAGTTACAAGTAATTTAAGGGATCCTTCATAAGGGTAGGATATGAACAGCTGTCCACCTTAGTTACAAGTAATTTAAGGGATCCTTCTAAGGGTAGGTATGAACAGCTGTCCACCTTAGTTACAAGTAATTTAAGGGATCCTCATAAGGGTAGGTATGAACAGGCTGTCCATCTTAGTTAAAAGTAATTTAAGGGATCCTTCATAAGGGTAGGTATGAACAGCTGTCCACCTTAGTTACAAGTAATTTAAGGGATCCTTCAAAGGGTGGATGAACAGCGCTGTCCACCTTAGTTACAAGTAATTTAAGGGGGCCTTCTAAGGGTAGGTATGAACAGCCTGTCCACCTTAGTTACAAGTAGTTTAAGGGATCCTGCATAAGGGGAGGTATGAACAGAGCTGGCCACCTTAGTTACAAGTAATTTAAGGGATCCTTCATAAGGGTAGGTATGAACAGCGCTGTCCACCTTAGTTACAAGTAATTTAAGGGATCCTTCGTTAGGGTAGGTATGAACAGCACTGTCCACCTTAGTTACAAGTAATTTAAGGGATCCTTCATAAGGGTAGGTATGAACAGCGCTGTCCACCTTAGTTACAAGTAATTTAAGGGATCCTTCGTAAGGGTAGGTATGAACAGCACTGTCCACCTTAGTTACAAGTAATTTAAGGGATCCTTCGTAAGGGTTGGTATGAACAGCGCTGTCCACCGTAGTTACAATAAATTTAAGGGATCCTTCGTAAAGGTAGGTATGGACAGCACTGTCCACCTTACTTACAAGTAATTTAAGGGATCCTTCTTAAGGGTAGCTATGAATAGCGCTGTCCACCTTAGTTACAAGTAATTTAAGGGATCCTTCGTAAGGGTAGGTATGAACAGCACTGTCCACCTTAGTTACAAGTAATTTAAGGGATCCTTCGTAAGGATGGGTATGAACAGCGCTGTCCACCTTAGTTACAAGTAATTTAAGGGATCCTTCGTAAGGGTAGATATGAACAGCGCTGTCCACCTTAGTTACAAGTAATTTAAGGGATCCTTCGTAAGGGTAGGTATGAACAGCGCTGTCCACCTTAGTTACAAGTAATTTAAGGGATCCTTCATAAGGGTAGGTATGAACAGTGCTGTCCACCTTAGTTACAAGTAATTTAAGGGATCCTTCTAAGGGTAGGTATGAACAGCCTGTCCACCTTAGTTACAAGTAATTTAAGGGATCCTTCATAAGGGTAGGTAGAACAGCCTGTCCACCTTAGTTACAAGTAATTTAAGGGATCCTTCTAAGGGTAGGTATGAACAGCCTGTCCACCTTATTTTCAAGTAATTTAAGGGATCCTTCGTAAGGGTAGGTATGAACAGCTGTCCACCTTAGTTACAAGTAATTTAAGGGATCCTTTATAGGGTAGGTATGAACAGCTGTCCACCTTAGTTACAAGTAATTTAAGGGATCCTTCTAAGGGTAGGTATGAACAGGCTGTCCACCTTAGTTACAAGTAATTTAAGGGATCCTTCATAAGGGTAGGTATGAACAGGTTCCATTAAAAATTTAAGGGCCTTTAAGGGTAGGAAAAGAACAGCGCTGTCCACCTTAGTTACAAGTAATTTAAGGGGTCCTTCTAAGGGTGGTATGAACAGGCTGTCCACCTTAGTTACAAGTAATTTAAGGGATCCTTCTAAGGGTAGGTATGAAAAAGCGTTCCACCTTATAAAGTAATTTAAGGGATCCTTCTAAGGGTAGGTATGAACAGCCCGTCCACCTTAGTTACAAGTAATTTAAGGGATCCTTCGTAAGGGTGGTATGAACAGCTGTCCATTAGTTTTAAGTATTTAAGGGATTTTTAAGGTTTTCACCTTTTCCCCCTTAATTAAAGGGGTTTAAGGGATTTGAAAAGGGGAAACCCTGTCCCCCTTAATTAAAGAATTTAAGGGTTTAAAAGGGGTTTTCACCCGTCATTAATTAAAGTTTTAAGGGATCCTTGTAAGGGAGTTACACTGTCAATTATTAAGGGGTTTTTAAAGGGTTTAAAAAGGGAAAGACGCCCCTGTCCAATAATTTAAAAATTTTAAAGGGGTCCTTCCATAGGTTTTGAAAGGGGCCCCTAAAAGGGAATTTTTAACCTTCCATAGGTTTTGAAAAGGGGCCCCTAGGTTAAAAAAATTTAAGGGTCCCCTTAGGGGGGAAATAAAATGGACCTTATTAAAGGGAAAAGGGGGCCTTCCAATAGTAAAATTACCTTTTTAAAGGGTATAAGAACCTTCCATAGGTTTTGAAAGGGTCCCCTTATAAAGAAATTTTAAAGGCCCTTTTTTTAAAAATTTGGGCCCTTAGGGAGAATTTAAAGGGTCCCCTTAAGGGGGGATATAAGGGTCCATTGTTAAGTAATTAAGGGTCCCCTTAAGGGGGGGTATAAAGTCCCCTTCAAGGGGAATTTAAGGGTCCCCTTAGGGTTTGGGATTTAAAGGGTTTCCCCGTTAAATAATTAAGGGTCCTTTTAAATTTGGTATAAAGATTCATTTAAAGTAATTTAAAGCCTTCCAATAGGTTTTGAAAAGGGTCCCTTAGGGAAAATAATTTTTGGGCCCTTTTAATTTGTTTTAAAAGATTTACCTTTGTTAAGGGGAATTTAAGGGCCCCTTGTTAAAGGTATTTAAAGGGTTCCCCTTGTTAAGAATTTAAGGGTCCCCTTAAGGGGGGTATAAAGGGTTTCCCCTTAGTTAAAGAAATTTTGGACCTTGTTAAAGGTATTTAAAGGGACCCTTTGTTTAAAAAAATTAAACCTTCCATTTGTTTAAAGAATTTATTTTAAAGTAATTTAAGGGGGCCCCTTAAGGGGGGGTATTTTTAAAAGGGGCCCCTTATTAAAGGGAATTAAGGGTTTCCCCTTAAGGGGGGGTATTAAAGGGTTTCCCCTAGTTTAAGTAATTAAGGGTCCCTTAGGGGGGAAAATTAAAGGGTCCCTTAGGTTTAAATAATTTAAGGGTCCTTTTAAAGGGAATTTAAAGGGTTCCTTAGCAATTTTAAAATCCTTATAATAGGTATGAAAGCACCCCCTTAATTACAATTTTTTAAGGGTTTAAATATTTTGAAAAGTGGCCATTTTTTCCCTTTTAGGGATTTCATGGGTAAATTTTTCAACTTCCCCCTTAGTTAAAGTTTTGGGGGCCTTCAGTAAGGGAGAAAAGGGTCCACCAAATTTTAAAAATTTAAGTCCTTAAAAAGGGTTTCAGCCGTCCAACCAGTTACAAGTTTTAAGGGACCCTTTTAAGGGGAGGTAGGGAAGGGGGGACTTGGTTCAAGAATTTAAGGGGGTTTTAAGGGTAGGTAGGAAAGGGGGGTCCCCTTGTAAAGGAATTTAAAGGGTCCTTTTTAGGGTAGTATGAACGGCTTTCCCCTTACCCTAAATTTTTGGGTTTAAAGGGGGGATAAAGGTGAATTTGTTACAATAATTTTGGGGTTTGGTAAGGAGAAAGAAACCTGGGCCAGTTAAATTTTTTTAAGGGATCCTTTGGAGGGAACCCGTTTCCATAGTTCAGTATTTAAGGGGCCTTGTAAGGGTAGGTATAACCGGCTTCACTTTGGTTCAAGAAAAAAGGGACCTTAAGGGGTGGAGAAACTGATAGTTCAGTAATTTAAGGGATCCCTGGGAGGGAGGAAAGGGGGTTTCCCCTTATTTCAGGGAAATTTTTGATTTTTAAGGGTAGGTTGCATGTCTTTTAAAATAATTTTAAGGATCCTTCTAATATATGAAAGTGTCATATTAAAATAAGATTTCTAATAGGTTAACACTTACCTTATACAAATAATTTAAGGATCCTTTTGGTGTTGCCTGTCACCTTAGTTCAGTAAATTTTAAGGGTCCTTCAAGGGTAGGTAGAAAGCTGTATTATTACAAGAATTTTAAGGATCCCTTTAAAGGTAGGGATGAACACTGTCCACCTTTGTTACAAGTAAATTTTAAAATCCTTTAAGGTAGGTATGGGCTGTACTTGTTAAGTATTTAAGGATCCTTCAAAGGGGAGGTGAAAGTGTCACAGTTTAAAATAATTAAGGGGGCCCAAAGGGTGTATGAACAGACGCACCTTAGTAAAGTAATTTGGACCTCTAGGTGTATGAAGGCCCGTCCACCTACTTGTAATTTAAGGGGCCTTAAGGGTAGGATAACACTGTTTAGTTACAATTTAATTTGGGAACCTTCTAGGGAGTATAACACTGTCCACCTTAAAAGATTTAAACCCGTAAAGTTAACGCTTCCACCTTTAAGTTTTAAGGGTCCTTCTGGATTGAACATGTACCTTTACATATTAACCTTCTGGTATTAAATTTTGCCTGGCGGTTTACTGAAGAAGTTTAAGGTTGTGACCTAATATGGGCTTTAGTCAGATGTCCAGGGATTAATTTGGCCACCTCTATTTCTCTACTGTGGGAGTCTAAGAAATTCACTTACCCAGACACAGAGCCAGCCTTAGGTGAACTGTCGCCAACAGTAAAGGGGCGGCATTGCACCTCCCAACTGCCTACTGCCCCCAGACATACATATCACTGCCCCCAGACATACATATCACCTTATCCTGGTCAACCCACAGCATCCAGATTGCTTTTTTCTTACTTTTTCTCACAGTTGTCTTATTCTTCAGTTTTTTGCAGCATTTATATAACAGCTTATTCAAAAGATAGAAGAAGTGCTCGAAGAAGTGGAAGACAGAAAAGGCTGACCAGGCTAGGAAGGACTACTGGTTGGCTAACAAAGAAGCTAAGAAAGAAGTTGCAATAGCAGAGAATGGGGCACTGGAGGCACTGTACCTACTTCTGGAAAGTGACTCAGTAAGGGGCACAAAGAAACTATATCAGGTTGCAAGGCAAAGACAGACAAATAAAGAAGATAGTCAGACACCCTTCATAAGGGATGCCAGCAACAACCTGCTCACCAGCCCACAGGACATCAAAGGCAGATGGAAGGAGTATTTCCAGCAGCTTCTGAATGAAGAAAACCCCACAGAAGTTGTACTGCCCCAGAAACAGCCTACGATGAAAGAAGAAGAGGAGCCCACCCTAGAAGAAGTAAGAACAGCACTAAGGAAAATAAAGTCAGGGAAGGCAGAAGGCTCAGATGAGGTTACAACATACATGATAAAGATACTGGGTGAGATAGGGGAGAAATGGCTCCTGAGGGTAGTAATAGCAGTGTGGAGAGAAAGGTATATCCCAGATGACTGGAGAATAAACATACTCATGCCAGTGTACAAGAACAAAGGGAATATTCACAACTATGGGCAGTACAGAGGCATCAAACTCCTATCACATTGCATGAAAGTTCTGGAGAGGGTGATTGATAAATGGATATGCAGAGTAGTAGACTGTACGATGGGAGATGAGTAGTTCAGATGCAGATCAGGATGTAGCACAACTGACCCGATGCTTGCAGTGAGACAGATAATTGAAAAGAAGCTACAGATGAGAGTCCAACTGGGCATTCCTAGACTTGGAGAAAGCGTATGACAAGGGCCCAAGAAAGCTGATCTAGGCAGTACTGTGGTGGTTTGAAGTCCCAGAAACATTGGTAGAATTAGTGGAGGCTATGTAGAAGGACCCAATGACTCAAGTACGAACAGTGTTCAGGCCCACAGAGGGGTTCCCAGTGGGAGTGAGTGTACACCAGGGTTCAGCTCTGAGCCCACTGCTGGTGACTACATTAACAAACAGGTCGAAGACAGATCAACAAAGTTGCTGTATGCAGATGATACGGCATTACTGGCAGACTCTGAGCTAGAACTTCAGCAAAGGATAGGAGAATGCAATGCAAAACTGAAGGCACATGGGATGAAACTAAGCACAGATAAGATGAAGAATAAACATGAGACACAATAACCTTCCATAACAGGATGCATACAGAGGTTGGAGTGCCATTTTACTGGCTGATACCTACTGGACAGGTATCTTTTGAACCATAGAAGGGTGGGCTGGGAAAGACCTAGTGAGGAAATTTGAAGTAGAACTTTGCTGTGACAAACTGTTGAAGGCTTTAGACTTGTCTAGAAGTAAGGAGTAGACTTGTTTTCCATTACCTCTAGCTTTATTGACAGAATCTATAAAGGTTAGAAGTGCAGTGTTAGCACTATGGGAGAGACAGAATCCAGAAGTTCTTTCTGTAGGAAACATTTTAGCAATTGTTTTTGAATTAATTTTCCAATTATTTTGGAGATGGGGAATAAGTCTAAAGTTGGTAGTGTCTGCCAAATTTCTTTCTTTTTGTAGAGGGATAATGTGTGATTTTTTCCGAGAGAGAGGGAATGTGGGATTCCTGGAATGACCTATTTATAAGGATTGAGACAGGATAGGCAATGCTATCAGTACTCACTTGGAAGGTCATCAGCTGAAGCAGAGCCTGGTTTGTATTTAATAATAGTTTTATATAGGATGTGGCACAGGTTTGAAGGTGAAGGTTGATGTGGTGATATGAGGCTATTGGACAGGGTTGGGACTGGACGTTGGGGAATCCTTGGTTATGAATTCTATGTTATCTATGAATTAAGAATTGAATTGCATTACAGTTTTGAGTGGTGAGTCACTGGGAGAAGAGTTAGGGATGAATTTTTAGTTGGGATGTAAGATTTCTTTTAATGGATGACCAACATTTTTTAAGAGCTGTGTTTACTATTATTCTGAAAGTTGCTATGGTATAACTTTTTTTATTTATTTATTTGCTTTTTAGTATGGTTGTGGGACATTCTGGAGTTTTTGAGCTATTGTGGTGCTTTATGTCATACTCCATAAAGACACCCCCACATATCAGTATTGTGGTGCTTTATGTCATACTCCATAAAGACACCCCCACATATCAGTATTGTGGTGCTTTATGTCATACTCCATAAAGACACCCCCACATATCAGTATTGTGGTGCTTTATGTCATACTCCATAAAGACACCCCACATATCAGTATTGTGGTGCTTTATGTCATACTCCATAAAGACACCCCCACATATCAGTATTGTGGTGCTTTATGTCATACTCCATAAAGACACCCCACATATCAGTATTGTGGTGCTTTATGTCATACTCCATAAAGACACCCCACATATCAGTATTGTGGTGCTTTATGTCATACTCCATAAAGACACCCCCACATATCAGTATTGTGGTGCTTTATGTCATACTCCATAAAGACACCCCCACATATCAGTACTGTGGTGCTTTATGTCATACTCCATAAAGACACCCCCACATATCAGTATTGTGGTGCTTTATGTCATACTCCATAAAGACACCCCCACATATCAGCTTACTTGTCACTGAAGTGATTCTATGTGCTTTCTATTTACTGGGTCATAATTAGTAACACAAGTTATATTTTGTTATATGAGGAATATTCTAATATGGCATGCATTCATATTGTTACATTTAATTTAGTACAGTCTGTACACGGCCATCTTCTGTATGAAGCCCACTATCAAGTATTCCCCATTCCTGTCTTGTGAAAGTTCATATAAATTGTCCCTAAGACACTTCAGATGAAAGGTTCATGAATAAATAAGCATACCTTATTCTCATCTCCTTTGAGCCCAATATTTCAGAACTAAAAACAAAATTGCAGTGATGTGAAATTCAGATAACTCAACCACTTATTTGAGCTTTATATTTTAAATGTGTACCATTACATCACCATGTCTAGCAGCAGTACTCACATCCTTAAGAGAGGGTACAGCAAGAGGGACAACATAATGTACAGTGAAGTCACTGCCCTCCCTCCTTTCACACTTAATTTATGTTAAAGCCCCTAATCCATACCTCTCAAACTGGAAACATGAAAAATCTGGATAAGGCCTAAAATAGGTACAACTCTGTACGCTGATTAATGTAAAATGTGCATACATAAATATGTAACCCCGCCCACTCCAATGGAATTGTGGGATACCAACTTTCAAACACAAACTGAAGAACAGACAACCAAAATATGGCACCAGAGTCCCCCTGCAGCCATTGAAATGTCCCAATGCCTGGCTATTTTTCCCCATTTACCATAAACACTAATGTGTGCATACTGCTTTACTTCTACAATGACTATTTGGATTTTATTTTTACATTTTATAGCACAATGCACAAACATTAATAGATATCTGCTAAACAAAGCAATACTATCTCACAATGAAAATAGACTTGGCATTAAAACTTTTCTGCCCTTGAAACTCACATTCATTGAAACAGCATTGAAACCCACACCACATCCAAAGAAAATGCATCTGGCCAGTGGTGGATAAAAATTACCTTTGGGCTGTTTTCAAATCATAGGTCCCTTGCACACAAAACAAGAGACATACATGTGTTCTTTGATACACCTTCCTGACTTTATTAAATTACATTCCTTGTATAATAATACAGCACACTTATTAGACTTAAGTTAGAGCACAATTTTAATTTATTGTCTGAACATTTTCCAGTAGGCAATGAAACAAAACCCATGAAACAATAATGACAAAACTGCCCAATTCAAAAGTCTACTTACACACACACACACACACACACACACACACACACACACACACACACACACACACACATACACATATATATATATATTTATTATATACATATATATAAATAGAATGACAGTAGTGTAAGCCATAGGCATATTGCACAGCTTCTCGCAATTATTTTCAATTTCAGTTTTTTTTTGTGGGGGGGGGGGGCAAAAAGCTAAAAACCAGGGACACATTTTAAACATTGCTTGTATAATTTTGGAAAGTTGCTAGAATAAAATGTTGTGTTTCCACTATGCATTTCACTGCCAAGTTTTGAATTCAGGACCCTGTGCACTACAGTCAGAGCAACATACCACTATGCCAAATCAGCAGTTTCCTGAAAGACAGGAAGACTGAAACTTAAATAGCTATAATTTACTGAATTCAGTTCTCTTCTCACCATAGCTCTCAACCTCTTAGCACAAAAAATACCTGGATAAAGCCAATAATGGGGGAACACAGCCCTAAATAGGGACACATTTCAAATATTGATCTTATAAACTTAGAAAATTGTTATAATAAAAGCTTTTGTGTTACCATGTTTTTTCTGAAGACAATTAAGTCTGAAATTCAAATGCCTGTCATTATTTAAGGAATTCAGTCCTTCACTGATTTGCCATAGAAACCACAGATTTTATGAGAAACAGAACAAAAATATGAGGCAAAAATCCTGATGGTTTTTAGAAGTGGTGGTGGGCAGGGAATTCAGGCTCTTACTACCTGTACTCAAGGTACAGGGTTTGAACCTGAGTAACTGTAGCCACCAGGTATATTTACATGGGGCATTACACAGACACACACACACACACACACACACACACACACACACACACACACACACACACACACACACATACACACATGACTTGCAGCAGTGTTCTGTACTGAGTCTGACTTCCCTTCCTCCGTAATTCCCTGGCTCATGAATAAAATCCTCTGGTTGTAACGGAACACTTACTTGACTTGCAGCAGTGTTGTGAACTGAGTACTGAGTTCCCTTGGTTGCTCACAAATAAAAATATTCCCTCTAGTTCATCGCTCGCTCACAAATAAATAGTGAATAAATATTCCCTTTCCCTTCCCCTCTGGTTTGCTCACAAATAACAGCTGAAGCCCTTCACACTCACAAATAAATATTCCCTGGCTGAAGTTCTTTGCTCGCAAATAACAGTTTGTAATTCCCGCTCGAAATATGTCCCTGGAGCAGCCGGAAATGCTTTGAGCTTCAATTCTGGCAGTCTGGCAGACTATTCATGGGCTGACATCATCGTGTATGTGATGACTTCAGGTCAAAGGCCGAAAATTAAAAAAAAAACAGAGCTGGGAAAATTGGAAATTAAGGGGTGCCACTCGGGAATCGTGGCACCCAATTATTTGGACCTCAAAACTGGTAAAAACTGAGGAAATTCAGTATGGTTGAGAGGAATGCCCTCATCTACTCCATGGTGGCAGCTAGACCTTCAGAAGCCCTCTCTAAGTCTGTTTACAACACACAGTTGAAATGATGATAAATAGCTGCTTGATTTAAATGTAAAGGTACATACTGGGACTGCTGCTTGATTTAAATATAAATGGTGCATACTGGAACTGCAGCTTGATTTAAATATAAATGGTGCATACTGGGATCCCTGCTTGATTTAAATATAAATGGTGCATATTGGGATCACTACTTGATTTAAATAAAAATGGTGTATACTGGGACTGCTGCTTGATTTAAATATAAAGGCTGCATACTGGGACCACTGCTTGGTTTAAATATAAAGGATGCATACCGGGATTGCTGTTTGATTTAAATATAAATGGTGCATACTGGGACTGCAGCTTGATTTAAATATAAATGGTGCATACTGGGACCACTGCTTGATTTAAATGTAAAGGGTGCAGACTGGGACCACTGCTTGATTTAAATATAAAGGCTGCATTCTGGGAACACTGCTTGGTTTAAATATAAGGATGCATACCGGGATTGCTGCTTGATTTAAATATAAAAGTTGCATACTGGGACCGCTGCTTGATTTAAATTTAAAGGGTGCAGATTGGAACTGCGGCTTGATTTAAATATAAAAGTAAATACTGGGACCGCGGCTTGATTTAAATATGAAGGTGTGTATCGAGACTGCTATCAAAGGTAAATACTGGGACCGCGGCTTGATTTAAGTATGAAGGTGTGTATCGAGACTGTTATCAAAGCTAAGTACTAGGACCGTGGCTTGATTTAAATATGAAGGTGTGTATTGAGACTGCTATCAAAGGTAAATACTGGGACCGCGGCTTGATTTAAATATGAAGGTGTGTATTGAGACTGCTATCAAAGGTAAATACTGGGACCGCGGTTTGATTTAAATATGAAGGTGTGTATCGAGACTGCTATCAAAGGTAAATACTGGGACCGTGGCTTGATTTAAATATGAAGGTGTGTATCGAGACTGCCATCAAAGGTAAATACTGGGACCGCGGCTTGATTTAAATATGAAGGTGTGTATCGAGACTGCTATCAAAGGTAAATACTGGGACCGTGCCTTGATTTAAATATGAAGGTGTGTATCGAGACTGCCATCAAAGGTAAATACTGGGACCACGGCTTGATTTAAATATGAAGGTGTGTATTGAGACTGCTATCAAAGGTAAATACTGGGACTGCGGCTTGATTTAAATATGAAGGTGTGTATCGAGACTGCTATCAAAGGTAAATACTGGGACCGTGCCTTGATTTAAATATGAAGGTGTGTATCGAGACTGCCATCAAAGGTAAATACTGGGACCGCGGCTTGATTTAAATATGAAGGTGTGTATCGAGACTGCTATCAAGGGTAAATACTGGGACCGTGGCTTGATTTAAATATGAAGGTGTGTATCGAGACTGCTATCAAAGGTAAATACTGGGACCACGGCTTGATTAAAATATGAAGGTGTGTATCGAGACTGCTATCAAAGGTAAATACTGGGACCGCGGCTTGATTTAAATATGAAGGTGTGTATCGAGACTGCTATCAAAGGTAAATACTGGGACCGCGGCTTGATTTAAATATGAAGGTGTGTATCAAGACTGCTATCAAAGGTAAATACTGGGACCGCGGCTTGATTTAAATATGAAGGTGTGTATCGAGACTTCTATCATACTTCAGTGATAATGGGTGTGGGCTGCTACTAGAACTAGGATTATTTAATGATGGTCCTGAAAAGAGGAAACATATCCAGACAAAAAGAATTATAAGAAGCTTAAATAATGATAGCTTAGGAATTCAGATTGCATAGTAAATGCCACCAGTGTTAGTGTTTCAGTAGGTAGCCTACTTGGCTTTGATATGGGAAGGTCAGGGTTGGGACTGGCGTAATGGTTAAAGTGTTTACCACACAGACACAAGGTACAGGGTTTGATTCATACCTTTGAAAGGGAAATTGGCTCAGCTTAAACTGGTCCACAAGGGCAGCTAGCCTAGTGCTTACCTACGCAACTATTGTTTGTTCTCCCCCATCAGTAGTTATACAACATAAGCTTATCAAACTGCCTTGATTTGGCATAAATACTGCCTCAGATCTCCCCTGATGACAGGCCAAGTGGCATTAACCATGTCCATAAATAAAAAAACAAACAACAGCCTCACTGCTAATGCAATTATTAAGAACAGACCTCCAAGTTTCTTGAAAATATCTACAGTAATACATTACAAAGCTCTATTTTATTGGAAGTCACAAAAAAGTTTTTGCTGAGTGTAATTTTGTCTCATTGCTGACACTATTAAACAACACGTTATGTGCCAAAACTTCAAGGATTGCAACTTGTATTGTCTGGAACTTTTGAGAAAAGCCTACTTCCGGAGTTGGCATGAGCTGCTAAGAACTCAGTTGCAGATATTTTAAGGAAATGCTGGACACCAAGGTCATATTGACCTGCAATGTCATTGAGAATGTCATCTGCTGTTGGGGGAAAATAGGCAAATCTGCAAGCTGAATCACTTTATGTTAGTGAACAAAAGACGCACAACTGCAAAACAGTAGCTTTAAAACCTGTACTATCTGGAAAACAACCTCACAAAAAAGGTTACCTTAATGCTCATGATGTTATAAAATCTAAATGCAAATCTGATGTACAGCAAAAATATTAATATTACCGATCTGCAGTAACTGAGCTTTGAGGGCAGTGCTACATGTCATAAAGATTATCTGTGTATACAGAATAAACAAAATATTAATTAATTGTAATCATGGTCAGTTTTTGTGAGAGGAGACATGAACTCAACATGCATAAAATCTACTGCCAAAATTGTGTGTAACTGTGTGTGTGTGTGTGTGTGTGTGTGTGTATATATATATATATATATATATATATATATATATATATATATACACAACAGAGAGATTTGTTTTAATGCATAGGTCACCTGTCTAGTGGAACTAACTTGATCAAAAAACATAATTAATAATTAGATGAATAAATAAAGATCTACATAAATAAATCAGCTTAAGTATTAGAATCATTTTTCTCTCTTTATGTTTCCATTTACAATATGCAGTTTGATCAAGTTATGCTTAGAATTTACCCATCTATTTTTATGTTACTGCAAGAAAGTACTATTTGAGGACTCACATCTGTACAAAGAATCACAGCTGGGATGCAAACTTGCTAAGGTGTACAGTATATAGGAGGGTAATAAAATAGAAGGACTATAGCCCTTAAAGCAATAGGTGAACACGGCACAGGACCTACATGTAAACATGGAGGAGAGAAGGCACCGTGGGTCATCCTGGGTTTGAAAAAAAATTCCACGAAGGGGGGAAAAAGCAAGACAATAAGCCACTGTATGCTGGGAATTGTGTAGAAAAGGTGCAATACTGAGGTCAGGGATTTAATTTGGCATATGGCAGATGAGAATTAAAATTCTGTCACACCTAAAATCAGGATAACTGTCATTGCCCAATTAGGAATGGGCCTCAGAGAAAAGGGAAAAAAGCTGCATTTATTATTAAAATTGCCACAACTAATGGCTACAGTTTTCTACATACTGGGAGGCCTGCAAACAGAAGCTAGAAGAGGTACACCAAAACAGTTCCACTGTTAGTAAAAGCAAACAGGCTAATAAAAAATATATTTTCAAGCATACTCAAATCTGTAACCAATACAGGTAACCACATATGACGAGCAGAAGCGGGCAGTCTTGTGAATATTGTTGGTTCTAAAGAGACCACTCCTGCCAAACAATAAAGACCAAACCAGTACTGATTTTTTGATCTTTTAACAATATGCCCTGAATTAAGAATTGGTCCATTCCTGTCATAACATTAACAACCTAAACATTTGGAGAAAATAAAAAAAAAAAATGGTGGGCCTGAGATGTCTGGTGCAGAGACCTATTTGTGAAAATACGTTGCTGAACCGTATGTTTCTCACTGGAGAGAGTAAGGGTTCCGACTTGGGAACAAGCAACCATGTCAGAACAATTTATTTTTAGGTCTTTCTTCTACCCTTCTGTCATTCTGACAGTCATCCTAGTGCCTTTCCTCCTTCTCTGGATCTACTGGCACTCCAGCCACCCTGGGGCCACAGCCCATATTTAAACCAGGGCCAGTGAGGATCTTAAGGGTGACTGAGTGTGGGTCATGCTGCCTTTTTCAACCAAGGTTTTATTTAAGTTTTATGAACTACCTTGTTTCACCCTCCTTCCCATGCGGCTTCCATGATGATGGTCAGGGAAGGAATGCAATGGGGACATGCAACATTTCACCTGCTTCCATGGCAGTTCAGCCATGTTCCCACCCTAAACTACTTTTGACCACACATCCACTAGTGCCATCCCCAGCCTCCACCAGAGAGTATTGCTGGAGATGCCCACAGAGCCTCACCCCCTCCCACCCCCAGGGTTGGATTCACCCATCCCTCCCTCCCTGTCAATCAATTGCTCAAGCTGCTAATGGAACCCGAGTCTACAGTGTCATATTCAGGACTTTATCCCTCTAGGCCACTGGAATGCTGCCAGCCATGTCAGAACAACTGACCGATAAGAATGTAGTTCATGATCAACTTATAGACTGATCATACCTGTCATGACTGACATACTGATGTGGTTTGAATCCCACCACTGCCAACTTAAATGTCACAGACTGCCTGTCACTGACACCAAAATGTGACTGAAGACAAGCACCCAACTAAATAATGCACATCAGCTACTGTCCTTAAATATGCTTCATTGTCCCAAATTGGTCTGATGGCTACCAGAAGGATGGTCTCTGGAATAAAACTACTGGTATTCAACAAGTTAAAGTAAAAGAAAGAGCACATGTGTTTTACTCAATAACTAATTTACCCAAATGCAACTTTGTCTCAAGACTATAAAGGGAATATGCATTGCTGTCCTGGGTATGAGCTTCCAATATTCAAACCCAAACTAAGACGGCACACTGATCACTTACATAGCTGGTCTAGCACCCCAGGCCCCTTCTTAACCACTCTCTCTTTCTCTGTCTCTCACTGTGAACCACAGTGCCTTTCAGTTCTCCTTATCACACTGTTTTGCAAACAAATTGTTATCCATCCTTCCCCACATACATACTTAGTTCCCAAGGAAGACTGGCACAATTATCCAACTCCTCATAACTTAATTCCTGGCACAGGAGTGCTGCCACCAGCAGTATCCAGACCACTCAGGTTAGCCAAGTATAAACTGTCACAGTTTACAGCTTTCACTGGTAGTAGGCTCATTCCCTTGACCACACAAAAACAGGTCCAATTACATTTGTTTTCTTTACCACATGTAGAAGCAATGGACTAGTTAAGAATAATACCCTAGTAACTGCTTGTAAATTAATGAATTTTTTTATAGGTCTTGAAGAACTCTTTACATGCATTGTAGGACCATTGGTTTGCCATTTCCCAACCCTTGTGTGATTTAATTACATGCAAGCAATTAAGTCTTCCCTTTGTTACATTTTATATTTCAAATACATTTTTCATATTTTCATGTCTGTTTGCATTTAAAAGCCATTATTTCTGAGGAACAGGAAATGTGCCTTGCAGATTAAAACATATTTCAAATACAGTTTACAAACAGGCAACAGTCTGCAATTCTTCTTCTTTCGGCTTTTCCCGGTTAGGGGTCACCACAGCAGATCACCTGTCCGCTCATGATTGGCAGTAGAGTTTTACAGTGTCGAGTTGCCAGCCCGGCGCCCAACCTTCCACAGAAGGCACACACATGCACACACTCACACCTAGGGCCAATTTAGAGTGTCCAATCCACCTACAGCATGTCTTTGTGATGTGGGAGGAAACCGGAGCACCCAGAGGAAACCCACGCGACCACAGGGAGGACATGCAGACTCCACAAAGAAGGCACCCCAACCGAGGATCGAACCAGAGAACCGCTGGCTGTGAGGCGGCAATGCTAACCACTGCACCACTGCAGCCGCCCTAGGCAACAGTCTGCAATAAGAAAGAAAAAAAGCATCATGTTTTAAAACATAGTAAAAGACGAAAAAATGCACAAACCACCAAGAAAATCATTGCACAAGCAGTATGCAGGCAATAAGAGCCAGTGAGACATGAAATAATTATTTTATAATAATAACATTAATATATAAAATTATAACAATAATTATTATAATAAAATAACATTAAATTAATAATAATTAAAAAATAATATAAAATTATTATATAATTATTATTTCAGGGCTCACTGGCTCTTATTGCCTGCATACTGCTTGTGCAACAATTTTCTTGATGTTTTAAAACATTGTTTTAGCTTAGCCTGTTGGCACCACAGTCCTTCCCTCCTCATAGACCTTAGGCAAGTCTTTTAAAGATATCCATCAAAAAAGAGCTTGGGATAAGTGGGTGCAGGCTTTTGGTACCCCAAGCCCTTTCTTGCCAGACCATATGCATTGACATTAGCAATACTACTTTAAATGCAGGATAGCCATGTTATGGGGTGGCAAGGCTTATCTCCTTCTAAAAAGTGCCCTGGTCTTCCCACTTTCCCTTTGTAGCAACTTTAAAGGGTTGCACTTTGTAATTGCAGTGAACTTTCTGCCATACAGGTAGGGCTGTACCTTTTGCAGGTCCTAGATAACACCCAATCAATCCTTCTCTATGGCTGCATAAGATTCCTCTGAGTTGAAATCTGCAGCTCAAGTGTACAACAGGGTCCTCTTATCCAGCTAAGGAAACCTGACTAAGTACATAGTTGGAATTACAAACCTCCACAATGAATTAATCACTATAATCAGATCAGACAACTTTAGAAGGCCTATTTGGAGCCTCTTTCTGTTTTTGAAATGCCAACTCACAAGCTGGAGTGTGGAAAAAACTTTTCTAGTCTAGTTTTCCTAGCAAGGTCTATAAGGGGAGTATCTACTATAGTACAGTGAGGTAGAAACATCCTATAGCACCTCCAACTGTTTCCTGGCAGTATGGAACGGTCATGTCTGAATAGCTTCATCTTAGCAGGGTCTGTTCTAATCTTACCACCACCTGCTTAATGGCCCAGATAAGATACCTCTGCCCACCCACCTGGCATTTGTTAGTGTTAATGGTCATCCCTGCCTTTTACAATCTGTTTAACACCTCTGTGACATGCTGAATATGTTCTGCCAATGACCATCTGTAGGTGACAATGTCATCCAGACAACTAAGGGTGTAATTTCCTGTTCTATCTAGGATGCAATATACCAGACTCTGGAAAGTCACTATCACATTCTTCATGCCAACATTCTTTTTTTAATAAATTCATATAATATAAATGGTGTCACAAATGCTTACCTTTCCATGGCTACATGCATCAATGTTACTTGCCTGTAACTCTTGGTCTAATCAACAGTAATTAGATACTTTGCCCCACCACCAGCACCACAAATACCCTAAGGCTTCATCTGTCTTGGGCATGAGGTAAGCATCAAACTCAATGTGAGCATTGAGTTGCCTGTAATCCACACAGAACCTGGTGCTGGCCACCTTTCTTTGGCATTAGCTCCATTGATGAGACCCAGGTATTTTGGATGCCTGGATCATGACCTGTTCCAACAAGGGGCTTGTGTGATGGGCTGCTGGGGTCCTGTGCCTACATGGTACACCCTGGCTTACCAATAAACATATACTTAAATTACTGTCATACTGTTCAGTTTTTCTGAACCTGGCTATCAGTTAGATGTTGGGACAGGTCTAACTCATCCACCCCTCAATGGTATCAAACCGAGACTCACCAAGGAAATCTCCCTCCAGATCCCCCTCTAGTTCCTCGAGACACTCACTGCAGACAGTAAGTTCCACAATGTCTCTGTCATGACAGGGCTTTATCATGTTAAGACAATACATTTTGCACCTCTACCAACTGCCTGGAAAGTCTATCATGTAGTTAACATCATTCACCTTGTTCACAATAGTGAAAACTCCCTACCAGGCTGCCTACAGCTTGTTCTGTTTTACAGAAATGAATACCATCATTCTCAGACTTGTTTCTCCTTTTATACCAGAACCTTTGCTATGTTGTGCCCATGCTAGGTGTTACTAAGCCAACCCATCAGTTCTCTAAGACTAGTATGGAAGTTTAGGCAGTACTCCATAACATACTCCTTGTGGGACTCACACTTACCCTCCCACTTATCACAAATTAAATCCAGAGACACCCTAACCCTGTGACCATAGAGCAGCTCAAAGGGTTTAAAGTCTGTGGATTCCTGGGTACCTCTCTGTGTGCAAAGAGAAGATGGTCCCGCTCCCTCTTGAAATGGTCCTCCAAATGAACTTAACACTGTCTTCGGTGCAGAGTTAAACCTCTCCACCCAACCATTTTTCTGTGGATAGTAAGAGCTAGTCTTCAAATGTTTTACTCCACAATGCTTACACAAAATTCCTACCAGATCTGACATAAGGTTGACAATTCTATCAGTCAATATTTTGCTAAGGAAATCTATCCAGCCGGAATGTCTACCAAAGCATTTCCTACCTTCACTGCTTCAGTGGAAGGCAGAGTCACAACCTCTAGAACCTCTAGATATGAAGTGGCATGATCAGTCACTAGCATGATATATAGTTTACATCTGGAATATGGGGTACTCCGTGGTGGTTCTGAATGGTTTCTCAATACCAAGCAAAGGCATCAAAGCAGGCCTTGCCTTTGTCTCCAGCCTTGCCATTATTTGGCACTGCTCACAGGTCCTGCAGTACCTAGTGTGAAGGCTGCCAGCCTAGACAGATAGAATTTTGCAAATAATTCTGTCATTTGTAAATATGAATGTAAACTACAGGCTTGTTGTCTTAAATGTAAAGAAATAGTGTTACATGTGGGACTGGGGAAAAATGTGACAACAGCGCACTCTACTGACCAAAATAAAATATGTGGTGACCCTTTCATCTAGACAGTGGTGCCGAAGAGTCTAGATGAAGGAATTCTTGCTATTGTTTTAACCAAGAGTTAACTTGCTAGATTTAAACATGCAAATGTATTTTTATTGCTCTGTTTCCTTACCAGCTGCAAGATAACAAAAGGAGATGTTAAGAATGAAAATGCAGTTTCTGTTAGCCTGGGAACCCAGAGAAGTGTGAAGAATGATGTAATGTGTAGCCTGGGAACCCCAAGAAAGTGTGAAGAATGATGTAATGTGAATCAGAACTGTAATTTCAATTTAAACAGAGAACTAGAGAGGAATAAGCATTTTGTCTTGACCATCCAACTCATCAGCACTTTATATATATATAACAACAAGGAGACGCTGTTGCCCAAAGGTCTGCTCCAAACACCAAATCCAAATATACTGAAGACAAACTGGAACGGACCACCACAATAAATGGATAAAACCAAGTAATCTTTAATCGGACAAGCGCTTTCGCGTGTAAAACACGCTTCTTCAGATCCTTTATACAAAATAATCTAAAATGCAGTGCTTATATACTCTAAAACAGACACACCTCTCCAATAAAATGTACAACTAATTAAACAATTGAGCAATCTGATCTAAAACACTTGAACCATCTATTTCACTATTCAGCATCTTAAAAGCTTCTCAAAAGCAGCTAAGATATAAATATAGCATACAAAACACAACAGACATAAATAGGACATGATGCCAAAAATGATGTCAAAACTGTCCTAAGCATAAAACACAAATTAACATAAAAATGCTAACATATCATAAAACACGATGCCTAAAACTGTTTGTTGTCTCCATAGAGCCTTACCGAGAACTCTTCTCTCTACAATATAAACTGTATATACCAATGTAAATGATATAAGAGTGAAAAAATGCATATACACAACAGCAAAAAATGCATATACACAACAGCAAGAAATACATATATACAAAGGCAAAAATCATGCCTCACATTGCTCAACAGTTCCCTTGAACTTGTCTGAGATAACTAAAAAATATACGAGTCGCTAGATGTTAGTATATATCATGGCAGCTCCTACTAATGTCCTGCTCGCTATCTCTCTGGGACAAATATCCTAGTTTTATATTATCCAACAACAAGTCATCATTCAGTCAATATGATGAGACTTGAAGGCAAGCTATCGACACCTAGCTAAAAACCATCTGCGTATCATTTCTTAGCACTTTGCCTGTTTTTCTTATTTAAGTTTATCTTAGACTTGTGTTTTCTCTTAGAAATAGCTAGAAACTAGAAATATTAGTCTAAGTGTTCTTCTGTGATGTCAGAACTGTACTACTGAATTATTTTATGTATTTCTCTGTGATCTCTGAACTCTTGACTAGCACTGGGTAGTATGGAGTATTGTCTTGTGTTTTATTATTTATTATTAAATATTTTAAAACCTTTGAACTGTGGCTGTTTTGTGTAGAGATAAGTTAAGTTCTAAGAGTACATTGCATGTATATGGGGATCCTGTACCAAGTCACTCTAATAAGCCTTGACTGTTTAGTTATACTAATAATTGGATAATAATAATGCACAGTAATAAATGGACACCTTTTAAGGGCCTTTGAGTAACTGATAAATATTAGTGGGTGGTGGTAAGTTGCACTACCATATAGTTTGTGTAAAAGGGGCACAGCTGGAGAACCCGTGCCAGCCTTCCCTAGGAGTGCCTGTGTGGTTGCATAAGCTCTTCTCGAAGTGTGTGTGTGTGTGTGTGTGTGTGTGTGTGTGTGTGTGTGTGTGTGTGTGTGTGTGTGTGTGTGTGTGTGTGTGTGTGTGTGTGTGTGTGTGTGTGTGTGTGTGTGTGTGTGTGTGTGTGTGTGTGTGTGTGTGTGTGTGTGTGTGTGTGTGTGTTAGCTACTTGAGCAGGGAAATGAAGCACTGGTTGGACAGAAAGGGTGCTGGAGGTTTTAGCTTGCCCACTTGGCTGAGATCTGGACCCTATAACTATGCCATTGGGGAGTCTTATTGGGGAACTGGAGAGCAAGAGAGCAACTGGCCCCAGACTGACTGTGATCTCTGTGTGCTCTTAAGGGAAACTGCACTTTACTGTGTGTATTTGTTATCCTTTCCTCATATATGAGACGCCCTCTCTGGTGTTAGTGGTGAGGACTGAGGCTCCTTGAGTGCTGGGCCAGGGCATGGGCATTACATATTAATTGTTTGGCAGTGGTGGGATATCCACATCACATATTAATTGGTGGCAAATACTAATTGGCTGGTAGTGGTGTGGGTAGAGTGAATTCCTGTAGCTTGTGTACAGTGACCTTTGAAGGTGTTTTGTACTCTAAATCAGCCAGAGTTCAGATCACAATTGTTTTATTTCTTTTGTTAGCTTAGTTAGTCAGGGTGAGCAGGCAGCATATCAGCAGAGGAGTATGGAAAGCTGACAAGGAGCCAGCTGATGGAGATGTGCCAGGCTAGGGGACTGCTGCATGGAAACCTGACTAAAGCAGACCTGATTGCAGCCTTGTTTACAGCTGCATCAGAAAACAGCAACCAGGAGGACAATAAGACTGGCAGTGGAGATATGATACCCTCGAAGAATGGACAGCTCAACCTTTCTGCAGTGGACTTAAAAATCCAGCTGGAGCTAAAGAGACTTGAGTTGGAGGCCAGGTGTTTGGAGATAGAAGCCGAAGAAAAGGAGCATCAGAGGAAGCATGAGAGGGAAATGCTGACCCTTCCCCAGAGTCATGGAGATAATGGGGAGGGGAGTAACCGGGCCCCAGAAGCACAACAGGTCAGTAAATTTCTTCCACAGTTTAAAGGGGGGGGATAATTTTGATAGTTCCATTCATATGTTTGAGAGGGTATGCAAACAGTATAGTGTTGACCAGAGGCTCTGGGTACAGTTCCTGACCCCCTTACTCCATAGTAAAGCTGTAACTGTAGTGTCTAAAATGTCTGATGTTGCATGTTTTGATTATACTGCTGTAAAAAATTGTCTATTAGAGTTTTTAAGCTAATGCCTGAAACATATAGGAAGAAGTTTCGTGAGCATAGACGCAAGGCAGATGAAAGTGTGTGTGCATATGTTGCTGAACTGAGCACTTATTTCCATAGGTGGGTGAGTGGATGTCAGGTCACTACTTTCGAAGGGCTGGCAGACCTTTTGGTAAGGGAACAAGCCCTTAGCACTTTGCCTGAGGACATGAGGATATGGTTAGCTGATAGACAATGTGCTACTTCAGATGAGTTGGGGAAGAAGGGAGACCTATACCTGGCAAGCAGGGCAGCCCTGTACAGGAAAGGGACCCCCATTACTGCTCATGGGGCCAAAGGAACCCATGGTGGGCAGCACAGACTGCCGCAACAGAATCTGCCAGTAGCAGGGGAAGCCACTAGTCCAGGTACATGTCCAGGAGCTAGGGTTAAATGTTTTGAATGCAACCAGTGGGGCCATGTGGCATACAGGTGTCCATGGAGGCAAGGTGGCGAACAAAAGGTGAGGGAGCCAGTAAGTGGGAAAGACAAAGTGCCAATAGTAGGTTGTCTTGAGACAGCAAGGGAACTAAACTATCATCCTGCAGATGTCCTGAGATGGAAGGATTTGGACGAGGCACTACCATACACTTATGCAGTTACACCCAGTCAGGCTAGGAGACAAGCATGTGGGTCTAGTAGCCAGGGGGAGACCCAGACAGATTGCATAATTACAGCCAGGACTGGTGAGGTGGCTACTTCAGGGAGGGAGCTACCCTGTACCAGTGAGACTGAAGGTGAGCCACAGCTGCTTGGGGGTACTGATGGTCCCTTGGACAGAGTGACTGCAAAGGTAGAGGTGAGTAGTAGTACCCAGGCTGACAGTGAGGCACCAATGTCAGAGGATGCCAGACTTCCTGTGGAAGGGGAGCTGGGAAGGGTTACAAGGAGAGAGTTGAGACAGGCTCAGTTCTCCGACCCTACATTGCAAGACCTGAGGCAGGTAGCTAGGGAGGCACCTGATTCTCAAGGAAAGGGGGAATCTGTATACTGGGACAAATGGTTAATATACAGAGAGTGGACCCCTGAGGGAGGGCTAGAAGGTGAGAGAGTACAGCAGTTGGTAATGCCTAGAGCCTACCATCTGGCGCTTCTAGCCATAGTCCATGATATTCCCTTTGCAGGTCATATAGGCATAAAACATACAAAGAGGCGTATTATGCAGAACTTCTATTGGCCTGGAATTTCCAGAGATATAACAGGGTACTGTAGGACCTGTGAGCAGTACCAAAATGTAGGCAAGGCAGCAGACAAGCTGAGAGCTCCTTTGATGCCTTTGCCTGTGATTGAGGAGCCATTTCAGAGGGTAGCTATGGATATTGTGGGGCCTCTGAGTACCCCAAGTTCCACAGGGAAAAAGTATATCCTAGTGGTAGTGGATTATGCTACACGATACCCTGAGGCAGTGGCTTTGTCCTCCATTGAGGCAGAGAAGGTGGCAAATGTTTTGTTAGAGATTTTCAGCAGGGTAGGTTTCCCAAAAGAAATACTGACTGACAGAGGTGCCAATTTCATGTCAGACCTGCTGGCTTGTCTGGGGAAGTCCTTTGGGGTGAAGCACATGAAGACCACCCCCTACCATCCCCAGACTAATGGTCTTGTTGAAAGGTTAAACTCTACAATCAAGTCCATGCTACGGGCATTTGCAGATTAGTTTAAGAGGGAGTGGGATAAATATTTGCCCCATCTGTTGTTTGCTTACAGATAAGTTCCCCAGTAATCTACAGGTTCATAGGTTCATAGGTTTATACTAGGCTATAGGCCATAGGGCCTATACAAGCCTAGCCATAACAATTCCCTGGCTATTTCTTCCCACACTATTTACTTCCCTGGACCCCTATCTAGCAGGGCAAATGGTGTGATCCCTGGGGTGAATTTCCTTTCTCCCATCCAATCATCAAGGTTCCTTTTGAAGAGGGACAAAGAGGCGCTCTGCTTGACATATATGGGCAGTCTATTTCACCTGGGTCAGGAACCTATCCCTCCAGCATGTTTTGTTTATTGTGATGACAAGTTTTAGATTCCTCGTGCATGTGGCTCTGAGGGATTGGGATTTCTTTAAGTGTAGCATGTCCAACAGCTCTGGGTTTGACATGGGCTTGTATGTTAAGTAGAGATCGCCTCTGAGAAGATGATATGCAACAGAGTATAGCTGGAGTTTTTTTAAGGCAGTCAGCGTAGGCATCTGCTTTAGGCCTTTGATTCTTTTAGTGAGGTATTTCTGCAGCCTTTCCAGTTGTTGCAAATGTCTTGAGAGGTACATACCAAATGTGGTGTTGTATTCTATAATGGGTCTAATGAGGGATGAGTAAAGTGGGACAATGACCTCCTTTTTTCTGGATGAAAAGCCCTTAGTGATGAGGTGTGCCACATAGAAGGATTTCCTGACTGTTCTGGTGATGTGGTTATCGAAGGTGAGACCACTGTCTACCTGTGTCCCTAAGTCTCTTATCACGCTTTCGGTGTTTAGTGTACTGCCACCTATGTGGTAATTCATGGGTACGTGTTTTTTCCCAAAGGGGATAACTATACATTTCTTGGCATTGAGCTTGAGCCCATGGCTCTGGCACCAAGCATCTGTTTCTGTAAGGTCCGTTTGTAGAGTATCCACATCATTTGGGGATTCAATAATGGCTCCCAGTTTGCAGTCATCTGCGAACTTTGTTAGCCAGAGTCCCTTAGTGTTGGCCTGTACTTCAGAGAAGTAGATGCAAAACAAGAGAGATCCCAGGACTGAACCCTGAGATACTCCATTTGTCACTTGTCTGGAGCTGGATTTGGAGTCGGCTACTTTTACAGTGTGAGTTCGGTCAGTAAGCCAGTTGGCAACCCATCGAGTGATGTAGAGATTAATGCCCAGCTTAGTAAGTCTATCTATGATTCCAGAGTGGGCGATGGTGTCAATGGCCTTGGTGAAGTCCAGATAGGCTGTGTGGACTACCTTACCCTCATCCACGGCTCTGGAGACTCATTCAAAGAAGTCAATCAGGTTCAGGAGACAAGATCGGTCCTTCACAAACCCAAACTGGGTGGGGTCCAGTGTTTGAAGGTTGCCAGTATCTTTGTTTATAAGTTCCATGATAATACGTTCCATGGCCTTGCAGATCAGGCTCATCAGACTGATGGGATGGTAGTTCTTGGGATACAAGGTGGATCCCCCCCTTGTGGAGTGGGATAACTGTAGCTGTGCACAACTCAGTGGACATGAAGCCTGAGGTGAGGCTATGATTAAACATGACACTTAGGTGGGTGCCAGTTCATTTTGTAGTTCATGCAGTACACAGCCCAGGATGTCATCTGGTCCCATGGATGCTGTATTCTTAGTTTTGGAGAGTGCATTTTTTTCCTGTGTGGCCATTATTACCAGAATTTGACAATCTTCCAGAATTGAGATGGGCCATTTAGGGGGTGAGAGGGGGGTGAAGTTGGCACTGAATTGCTCTGCCAGGATATTGGCAATATCCTTGGGATCAGTATATTTAATGCCATTCTGTTGTAGCTGAGAGCAGATCTGGGCATTGCCATTTAGATTCTTGATATGGTTGTCTTTGGAATCTTTGGCAATTTTATTTTCGTAACTAGCTTTGGAGGATTTTATGAGGGATTTCAGCTTCTTACTGAGGCTGGTAAGGAAGTTTTTTGCATCGTGGGATTTTCCTCTTTTCTGTAACAGTTTCTTCCTTTTGTTGTAAAGTTTGTTTATGGCAGGGGACCACCAGATTGGCTTCCTTTTTTTGGAGGAGAGCATCTTGGTTCTATTTGGGATGACACAATTCATGCATGAGTGGATGTGCTCGTACAGTGCCTTAGTGTAGGATTCAGCAGTCAAACTTTCAGTTCCCGTCTGCATAGGTTTCATTAAGTTTGTCACTTCTGACTTGAGTAGCATGAAGTTGGCTTTGGAGAAGTTTTTTTAAGGAGATTTCCTTACTGGGGGGTGGGATGTGGATGTTAAGGGTGATTCGCTTATGGTCAGACTTGACCAACAAGGGGGTAACCATAGGTGTGGAGCATCGATTTCCCATGTTGGTAATGACCAGGTCTAGGATATTAGAGCCCCTGGTGGGACTATGGATTAGTTGATCCAGGGCTTTGGAATTTATGAATTCCAAGAACCATTGGACAAAGGTGTTGGTACACAAGTAGTTTTCCCAGTTAATGGCAGGGTAGTTGAAATCACCCAGTATTAGGGTGTTTGGTTCTATCTTAATATTTTCCAGTATGTTTAGAAAGGTGTAGTGAGAATCTTGGGGCATGGTGGGGGATCTGTATCAAGCTACAATTTGGATTGCAGTCTTACCTAGTGTTAGTTGTACCTGGAGAATTTCAGACACATTGTATTGGGCAACTAGCCTGGTGGTGTGAATATTCATGAATATGGACACTCCTCCACCTTTAGTGTTTCAGTCCTGGTTTGGTGGCCTAAAGGTGTGGTAAGAATTGTAGCCTGGTATTGCAGGGGTGCTCTTTGGAGCCTTGAACCAGGTCTCAGTTACTGCACAGATGTTGATGTTCTCCATTTTTAGAAGTGCCTCAAGAGAGTGCATTTTGAGGTTTAGACTTGTAGCATTGAGGTCCCCTCACCCTTTGAGTTTTTTATTTTTATTTTATTTTATTTTACATTTGTTGACCAGGTTAGTCCAACTGGATATATGTCCATTTTCAGCAGAGGCCCGGTGAGAAAAGCTCTTCGAAAATACAGTAAAATATTATATATAAAAAACAATATTTCACAGGTGCAAGTACAATACAAAATTAAGCTATATTATACATGATAGATTATACAGATGTGAGTAGATTAAAATATAAGGAAATATGTTCACTTCAAAACAAATTTGATTGCAGAATCTTATGATATGTATCTTTTGTTAACTTAGTAGGTAGTCTAAATGACATTTTAGGGATATTGATAGAGATTCTAATTAATTTTAAGGGCTGTTATATTTATGTTTTTTAATAGGCAGTTAGTATATACAGTAATAAGACAGGTATCTTTGTAAGAAATGACATGAGAAGTTAGTCTGGGTCACACAGGGGCATAAGCCTAACAACAAAAAAAGGTGTGGTATGACAGGAATAAGTATATTAGAGGGTCAGCCCAGGTTGGTAGGTTTGGAGACAAAGCCAGAGAGGCAAGATTACGTTGGTTTGGACATGTGCTGAGGAGGGATGCTGAGTATATTGGGAAAAAGAAGCTAAGGATGAAGCTACCAGGTAACAGGAAAAGAGGAAGGCCTAAGATAAGGTTTATGAATGTGGTGAGAGGGGACATGCAGGTGGTTGGTGTGACAGAGCAAGATGCAGAGGACAGGAATAAATGGAAACAGGTGATCCACTGTGGTGACCCCTAATGGGAACAGCCGAAAGAAGATGATGATGATGATGATGACAGGAATGCTCAAGCTAGAGAGTATGCTGTGGGGCAGCATGTAATGGTTCTCATTTCTGTCAGACACAGCAAGCTGCAAGCAGCTTGGGAGGGAGCCTACAAGGTGGTAAGAAAGGTAAGTGATGTTAACTACATGGTGTAATTGCTAGGCAGAAGGCAGGGGCACAAACTGTACCATGTTAACATGATGAAACCTTACCATGATGGGGAGGCCCTTGTGCTGAGCATTTGCAGTGGATTGCAGGAGGGTCTGAGGGAGATCTGGGGACTGATCTCCTCAGTGAGGCTCGGGCTGACACCTCAGTGGAAGGTGTAGCAATGTTCCAGCAGCTATCTCCTACCCAGGTTCGAGACATCTGAGCAGTGTTGCAGGAATTTGGGGACATGTTCGCTGGGAAACTAGGGTGCACCCACCTGGGGCAGCACCAGGTGGATACAGGACCCCAAAGGCCTATTAGGCAGGCCCCTTATAGAATGCCTGAGAGAGACATACAGACTCTGAGGGAGGAGGTACAGGAGATGTTGGAACTAGGGGTGATTCAAGAGTCCAACAGTCCCAGGGCCTCCCCAGTGGTACTGGTGTCAAAGAAGGATGGCAGCACCAGGTTCTCTGTGGACTACAGGAAATTAAATAGTCACACAGAGTCAGATGCTTACCCCATGCCTAGGACAAATGAGGCCCCAGAGCAGCTGGGTGGGGCTACGTATCTTACAACCATTGATCCTACCAAGGGTTACTGGCAGGTGCCCTTGACTCCCAGTGCTAGAGAGAAGTCAGCCTTTGTGACTCCTTTTGGCTTGTATGAGTTCACAAGGATGCTCTTTGGGATGAAGAATGCCCCAGCAACTTTCCAGAGGCTGGTAGATCATATCCTAGCAGGGGCAGGAGTGTTTGCCCTTGCTTACCTATATGATATTGCCATCTACAGCCCTTCCCGGCCAGAACACCTTCAGTATGTCAGGGAGGTGCTGGGCAGAATACAGAGGGCAGGGCTGACCCTTAAGCCAAGCAAATGTCAGGTGGGTATGGCAGAGGTCTCCTACCTAGGACACAGAGTGGGGAGTGGTAAGATAAGGCCAGAACCTGTCAAAGTGGAAGCCATTCAGGCAAGGCCTGCACCTGTTAATAAAAAGCAGGTGAGGGCATTTTTAGGGACAGCAGGGTACTACAGAAAGTTCATCCCCAGTTATAGTACCATAGCTGCTCCCCTCACAGAACTGACAAGGAAGAACAGGCCAGATAAGATAGTGTGGACCCCAGCATGTGAGCAGGCATTTCAGAAGCTTGTAAAAGCTTTGGGAGGAGCCCCAGTGTTAGCCAGCCAAAGAGTTTGTTGTGCAGGTGGATGCTTCAAACCATGGGGTGGGGGCTGCACTTAGCCAGATTTCTTCAGAAGGAGAAGAGCACCCAATGGTTTATCTCAGTTGTAGGCTCCAACCCCGGGAGGAATGCTATGCAGCTGTAGAAATGCAATGTCTAGCCATAGTGTGGGCACTGCTGAAACTTCAGCCTTATCTGTATGGAAGAAAATTCACTGTTATGACAGATCACAACCCCCTAACATGGTTGAACAGAGCCAGCCAGCAAAATGCCAAGTTGCTAAGATGGAGCCTGGGGTTGCAATCATATGATATGTCAATGCAGCACTGCAGTGGGGTTAGCAATGCCAATGTAGATGGGCTCTCAAGACAGGGAATGGGGTGAGGTACACTCAGATAGACCTAACCCCCTCAAGCAGCGTTTCTCAAGGGTCACATGAAAAACTAGCTTGAGTTCTCTGGAGGAGAGAAATGTGAAAGCTGCCAGCCTAGCCAGATAGAATTTTGCAGATAATTCTGTCATTTGTAAATATGAATGTAAACTACAGGCTTGTTGTCTCAAATGTAAAGAAATAGTGTTACATGTGGAACTGACCAAAGTAAAACATGTGGTGACCCTTTCATGTAGACAGTGGTGCCGAAGAGTCTAGATGAAGAAATTCGAAATTGTTTTAACCAAGAGTTAAATTAGAAGTTAAATCAGTATTATCATTGTATACTCGCTTTACATTATTTATTTATTTTTTGTGTACTAGCAAATGTTTTTATTCTTGGAGGTTGTATATATTTTGTAACTTTGGAGCTTTTCTCCGCGGGTCTCCACTGAAAAAGGGCCTCGGCCCAGATGGACCAACCTGGTCAACAAATGTCAAATAAATAAAAAATGAATAACTTGCTAGATTTAAACATGCAAATGTATTTTTATTGCTCTGTTTCGTGACCAGCTGCAAGATAACAAAAGATAACAAAAGGAGATGTACAGCCTACCTTGACCTTGCAAAGGCTTTCGACACAATACCCCACTCGGGTATTGTAGAAAAACTTACCAGCTTAAATGTAAACCCATATGTCACAAGATGGGTTGCAAACTGGCTTAAGGACAGAACCCACAGGGTTAGAGTTGCTGGCACTATGTCAGACTCCAAGCTGGTCACAAGTGGTGTCCCACAGGGCTCGGTCCTTGGCCCCCTATTGTTCGGCATCTACTTCTCAGAAGTACAGGCCAACATGGGAGGACTTTGGCTGACAAAGTTTGCAGACGACTGCAAACTGGGCGCCATAGTGGAAAGTGCATCAGACACGGATATCCTTCAGAAGGGACTCACGGAAACAGATAGCTGGTGCCAGAGCCATGGCCTGAAGTTAAACGCCAAGAAATGTATAGTCATACCCTTCGGGAAAAACAAGGTAACCCCAAGCTACCATATAGGTGGCAATCCACTAAGCACAGAAGAGGTTATTAGGGACCTGGGGACCCAGGTTGACAGTGGCCTTTCTTTTGACACTCACATTGCTAAAGTGGTTAGAAAGACCTTCTACATTGCCCACCTGATCATGAAGGGATTCACATCCAGATCTAGTGATGTCATTGTTCCCCTATACTCTTCACTTATCAGAACAATGATCAAGTACAATGCCCCATTCGGGATGTATCTCACCCGACATCTGCAGCAATTGGAGAGACCCCAAAAGTTCCTCACCAAAAGGATAAAGGGACTGTCATATGCTGCCAGATTGAAGAAACTCCAGCTCTATTCAGTCGCATACCATCTGCTCAGAGGTGACATGTGCCTGACATACAAGGCCATGTCCAACCTGGAATTAATGGACATGCTCCACCTCAAAAAATCCAAGTCCACCAAAACCACTAGAGCAAGCGACTTAAACCTTAGCACGGATATAAATAGGATGTGCTGGAGGGATAGATTTATCACTCAGAGACTCCCTATGCTGTGGAATAAAATCCCGGTCCATGTGAGGCAGAGCACCTCGCTGGCTCTGTTCAAGAGAAATCTTGACCTGTGGATGGGAGATCATAGGTTTACCCCGGGAATCATCTCTGTGTCACTGCTGGACAGAGGCACAACAAACTAATGGGCACAGTATTTTTTCATATAAGGGGTGGTGTAAGCCACAAAACTTTGGGCTAGGCTTATAAATGCCTTAGGGCAGATAGCCTAGTATAAACCTATGAACCTATGAACCTATGAACCTATGTTAAAAATGTAAATGCAGTTTCTGTTAGCCTGGGAACCCAGGGCAGTGTGAAGAATGATGTAATGTGTAGCCTGGGAACCACAGGAAAGTGTGAAGAATTATGTAATGTGAATTAGAACTGCAATTTCAATTTAAACAGAGAGAACCAGAGAGGATTAAGCAGTTTTGTCTTGACCATCCAACTCATAGCACTCTGCCTGTTTTTCTTATGTAAGTTTATCATAGACTTGTGTTTTCTCTTAAAAATATCTAGAAACTAGAAAGATTAGACTGTGTTTTTCTGTGATGTCAGAACTGTACTACTGAATTATTTTAAGTATTTCTCTGTTATCTCTGAACTCTTGACTAGCACTGTGTAGTAAGAAGTATTGTCTTGTGTTTTTATTATTTATTATTAAATAATTTAAAACCTTTCAACTGTGGTTGTTTTGTGTAGAGATAAGTTAAGCTTTAAGAGTACATTGCATGTATATGGGGATCCTGTACCAAGTCACTCTAATAAGCCTTGACTGTTTAGTTATATCACCAATTGGATAATAATATTGCACAGTAATAATTGGACACCCTTTTAAGGGCCTTTGATTAGCTGATAAATATTAGTGGGTGGTGGCAAGTGGTACTACCGTATAGTCTGGGTAAAAGGGGCACAGCTGGAGAACCTGTGCCAGCCTTTCCCAGGAGTGTCTGTGTGGTTGTATAAACTCTTCTCAAAGTGTGTGTGTGTGTGTGTGTGTGTGTGTGTGTGTGTGTGTGTGTGTGTGTGTGTGTGTGTGTGTGTGTGTGTGTGTGTGTGTGTCAGCTACATGGGCAGGGACACAAATCACTGGTTGAACTGAGAGGGTGCTGGAGGTTTTAGCTTGCCCACTAGGCTGAGATCTGGACCCTATAGCTGTGTCAGTGGGGAGTCTTATTGGAGACCTGGAGATCAAGGGAGTGACCTGCCCCAGACTGACTGTGATCTCTGTGTGCTCTTAAGGGAAATTGCACTTTACTGTGTGTATTTGTTATCCTTTCCTCATATATGAGACGCCCCTCACTGGTGTTAGTGGTGAGGATTGAGGCTCCTTGATTGCTGGGCCAGGGCACAGGTGTCACACCTAGTTACCTCAATTACAGTCCCTGGACAGCAAACATTTATTATTCTTTGTGCTCAAAGTGCCTGCAATGTAGCATCTGAGAGAGAAGCCCGCCTCAAGTCCTCCTTGGTGACCCGCCCAAATTCCCGTTCCAGTGATAGACTGATATTGTTTGAAACCTCTGATTCTGTCTGATTAGTGCTACCTACCACTCTCCCCTTTGAGTGTCACCTTCCAATGGAAGCTGGTTACCTTTTCTCTGCTGTGGCACAGATTCCAGATCACTTGTGCTGCTGCTTCTGATGTTGTCAGCTTTTCAGCCCGGGATGAAGGTGTGAGACTCATTTAGGTCTTCCCCTACTGCATACCTCTCATCCTCTTAGTGCAAGAAATCTGGACAAAGCTAGAAAGAATGGGGAGACAAATGCCCAAAAGTAGGGACAGAATTTAAATATTGATCCTACAAATTTAGAAAGTGGCTAGAATAAAATGTTTTGCATTATTTCATATTTTCTGAAGGATATAAAGTCTGAAACTCAAATGTTTGTCCTTATTTAGAACTATTTAGTGACTTCAATATTCAATAATTTACCAGAAAACCACAAATTGTGAGGAACAGACCAAAAATATGAGGCAAAAATCTGGGCATTCTGCGAGAATTTGTACAGTAGAGAGGTATGCCCAGCCTTTCCCAAGTTTGCCTTGATGTCTGGCTGCATATTACGACATGTGCACAAGGTACCGCTTTGTCAAAGTGGTGGGGTGTCCTCAAGCACACCCACCTACTGGCTCCTTTTGTCTCCTTCCCATTCCAGATGAACTCTGTCCATTTGTATTAGGACATTGGTAGGGTGTCCTCAAGCACACCCACCTACTGGCTCCTTTTGTCTCCTTCCCATTCCAGATGAACTCTGCCCATGGGGTCATAGGCTCATAGGTTCAGCAGTCCAATAGAGATTACTAGGCTAATGGCTTAACAGCACTTACTAGCCTAGCCAATATAACCTGATTTTGCCCAATACATGAACCCTACAACCAAGAGGATGGCATGGATTTGTGCCTGTGCATTGCGTATCTTACAGATTGCGCCTGTCCATAAGGGACATAGAAACTACAGCAGGTGTGAATTTGTGATTCCCCATCCATTGACCCAAACTGTGTTTGAAGAGGGCCAGAGAAGTGCTCTGCTTAATGTGAACAGGAAGCCCATTCCAAAGGAAGAGCAATTTCTTAAGACACATATCTGTCTCTTCAGCATGTTTTGTTTAATTCGCTGATGAAGTTTAGATCCCTAGATCAGATGACCTTCATGCCGTTTGACTTGTGGATGCATAGCAGCTCCATCAATGCTGGATTTGTGAGTGTCTTCTATGTCAGGCATAGGTCGCCTCTTAATTGTTGATAGGAGACAGAGTAAAGGGATAGGGCTTTTAGTCTATCTGCATAGGACATGTTGTTTACACCCCTTATTTGCTTTGTGAGGAACCTCTGAGTTCACTCCAGCTGCTGTAAGTGCCTAGTCAACTACATGCCAAAAGGTGCATTGTACTCAATTATTGGTCTAATGAGAGCTGAGTACAGAGGAACTATAACTTCCATAGATCTGGATGTCATACCTTTACTTATAAGTGATGCCACATAAAAGAACTTCCTAACCAGTGGGGACACATGGTGGTCAAAGTTCAGGCTACTGTCTGTGTACATAGATCTCCCACCTCTGAGTCCACTCTTAGGGGTGTGCTGCTGGTGTTGTAATTTGCACAGATTCCCTAAGGGTATGATATAATTTTTTCTCATTTCATTTTAGGCCATGGTCCTGGAAACAATCATATGTCTGATCTAGACCGTCCTGCAAGATATCTATATAATTGGGGTATTCAGTGATTGCCCCCAGCTTGCAGTCATCAGCAAACTTTGTCATCCGGAAGCCTTCCACATTAGTCTTGACTTCACAGAAGTATATTCTGAACAGGGGTGGTCCTAGCACTGAGCCCTGTGGCACACCAGTAGTAACTGGTCTGGTCCCAACACTGAGCCCTGAGCACAACACTAGTAAATAGCCTCTTGCTGGATCTGGATTCACCCACTTTAACCACATGTGCCCTGTCTATGAGCCAATTGGCTATCCATCTGGTGATGCAGGGATTTATGCCCAGTTTTGTGAGTTTATTTATTATACCTCAGTGGGGAAGTGAATCAAATGCCTTGGCCAGGTCAAAGTAGGCAGTATATATTGTTTTATCCTCATCCACGGCCTTAGTGACTTTCTCAAAGAAATCTACCAGATTCATAGGCATGACCTGCTCTTGATAAAACCAAACTGGGATGGATACAGCATTTGGAGTTTTCCTATGTCATTATTTATCAGGTCCATAACTATTCTTTCCATGGCCTTACATATAAGACTAGCCAAACTTATGGGTCTGTAACTTCCCAGGTCAGTAGAGGGTCCCACTTTATGCAGAAGGATGACTGTTGCTGTCTTCCACTCTATTGGGACAAAGACAGTCTGGAGGCTGTGTTTAAATAGAGATACTAATGGGCCTGATAAGTCCTGATTTAAGCTGTTTAAGAGGCAACCTGGTATATCGTCGGGCTCCACTGAAGCTTTGATTTAGCTTTAGAGAGTGCTGTGGCAACCTACTCTTTGGTGAGATTTGGCAGTGAAGTGGTGAAGGGTATTTCTTTGGGGGGAAATGGGATGATGGGGAGGTGAAATTTCAGCTGAATTTGTCAGTCATGAGGTTTCTATATCTTCTAGATAAGTATACGTGGTGCCATCTACAACTAATTCTGCACATTGTTGGGTGCTGCCCTTAAGACAGCAGACATAACTGAAAAATGCCTTATGGTTATCCTCAGCTTTGAAGGCTATTTTTTACCACAAAGTCTGTTTTTAGAGACTTGACTAGTTCCCTGATTCATTTGTTTAGACTAATGAAGGTACAGAAAAAGGTTTCTTTCCCAAGGCCATAACCAGAGAGAAGTGCCAAGCAAGTATTGCTCCTGTGTGACCACTGTATGTCTGGCTGTGGTTATGTCTAATGCTGTGTCCCTTTTAGCAATTTTGTCTTTCCCCTCTACTCATATAGGAAACTGATTTTGGTGATAGTTGGGTATAGCTGCTGCCCCTGAATAATGCTTCACTGTTTTAGCACTAGCCCTGTTTGATGCTTCCTGAAATCTTTGTTCCCCACCATGCCTTAGAGCACAGAGATACCAAGCATGCCCCTCTCAGTAACATTTAAAACATTTAATCCCAACAACTGGGCATGTATAAGAAACCACAGCTTCTCCCTTTTCATCGGTAATCTGATGTGATGGCACAGGCTATCTCCCATGTGTTTCTTTATACCCATTTACAGTTTCTGCTACCCCTTTCTATGCAGTGTCAGCCTCCTAGCTAGCTAGAAGTCTCCCTTCCTCCACACTTCTTCAACAGTATTGCACTCTCATTTTGCCAGTGAAATCATTGTCCCTCAGACAGAGTATCAGAGGCTTGTCCCCTGACCAAAAGATCTGCAAGCAATATGTGGTGACGTTATATCCACTCACAGTTCCCCTTTAGAAGGTCAAACCACTGAAATCTCGAAAGTCATATGGCTGAAGCCATATGCTCGAATTTCAGAAGCTCGACCTTCTGAAAGGGAACGTAAAAAAAAAAACTACTTATTTATTCTAACTCCGAAATTGCACTACAGCGCAGAAAGGGAAATCTCCCATTTTGCGCTGTATGCCGATCCCCATTTAGAAGGTCGAGCTTCTGAAATTTCAAGCATATGGTCTCAACCATATGACTTTCGAGATTTCAGCAGTTCGACCTTCTAAAGGGGAACTCCACTCACAGATGTAAAAACAGCAAAAATACCCAAAGCTGCTGAAGGTCGCTTAGTAGAACAAGTAAACTCATGAGTAAGAAAATAATAAACCATGCGTCCACCACGGCTGATATCATACACAACTTTATTGCAGGCAAAAAGGATAAGAGCTTTCACACATAGTTGTGCTTCATCAGATCCATAAATACAAACAGAATAAAACCACTTATATAGTAAAAGCAAAAGCAATTATCCAATTAAAATTGGCAATTAACTATTGATGAGATGTACGATTCTTAAGTAATGGCTTTAAAGGAATAACAGCATTAAGCCCTGGGGGCTTATCTGCCTGTAACCTAGTAATCCATTTAGTCTCTGCAAACTCTAGCCTGTCATTAAAATTCCCCCTTCTCAAATCCACTGGTATTATCTGTAAAACCAAACATTCAAATGTATGATCACAGTATAAAGAAATGTGCTTTGCAAGTGCATTAAGCAAATTGTTGCACCTTATGTCCCCTAGGTGCTGCAAAATGCATTATTTAAGCATCCTTAGGGTCTTGCCTACATAAAAAGAAGTGCAGTTTCTGCACCTAGTCATGTAAACTAACCCTTTCGACTTACAATCAGCATAAAAATTGACCTTAAAGTCAAAACCCATTCCATTCTGCTTAAAATTACCATCCTTATAAATAAATGGACAAGCCTTGCAAGTCCTTCAAGGAAAAGTGCCCAGTCGATCAGAAACTAATGGTGAAATAGTAGTCGTTTTATAACAAAGTTGTCTTTTTAAAGACAAGTTGTTCTTAAAAGTAAAGGAAGGTTTATCACCTACCATGTCCCTAATTTTTTCATCTGATAGTAACAATATCACAGATATGATGAACATTATTACCATAGGTCAAAGGCATCCTAATCAAATTATTGGTAAGCCTTTCTGTAAAATTACAGTTAGCTTGAGGCTCACCAGTCCTGTTAAAATATGGTTTACCCCTTGTAGTGCACATGGAGTTTACCGCTATTAGGGTATTCTCTATCAAAGTTGACATTTATAGGTTCCAACTTTGCTTAAATGACCATGGGTGTTACAGGTATGCTGTTCTTTGTAGAATAATCTGTTTTTCAGGTTAGCACACTAATTTGTTGGCAGGTTACTCTATTTTAACAACCTGACTAAAGCAGACATGATTGCAGCTTTAGTCACAGCTGCATCAGAGAATAGCAACCAGGAGAACAATCAGACAGGCCGTGGAGATGTACACCACTCAGAAAATGGACAGTGCAACCTTTCCACAGAGGTCTTAAAAATCCATCTGGAGTTAAAGAGACTTGAGTTGGAGGCCAAGTGTTTGGAAATAGAAGCAGCAGAGAGACTGAAGCACCTAGAGACCGAGGAAAATGAGAAACTGTGACGCCTGGATGGTGAGGCAAAGGAGAGGCAGAGGCAACATGAAAAGGAGATGCTGACTCTTCATCAGAGTCATGGAGGTAATGGGGAAGGGAGTAACTGAACCTCAGAAGCAACAAAGGTCAGCAAATTTTCTCCACAATTTACAGAGGGGGGTAATTTTGATAGTTTCATTCACATATTTGAGAGGGTATGTAAACAGTATGATGTTGACCAAGGGATCTGGGCATGGTTGCTGACCCCTTTACTCCATGGTAAAGCTGTAACTGTTCTTTCCAAACTGTCTGACCATAACTGCTTAAATTATAATGTTGCAAACAACTGCTGATTAGAATTTTTTAAGTTAACACCTGAAGCTTATAGGAAAAAGTTTCATGACTATAGATGCAAGGCAGAAGAAAGTGTGTGTGAATATGTTGCTGAACTAAGTCCTTATTTTCATAGGTGGGTGAGTGGATGTCAGGTCACCACTTTTGAAGGGCTAGCAGACCTTTCAGTGAAGGAACAAGCCCTTAGCACTTTGTCTGAGGGCATGAGGATCTGGTTAGCTGATAGACAATGCACCACTGTACATGAGTTGGCGAAGAAGGGAGACCTACACCTAGCAAGCAGGGCATCACTGCACAGGAAAGGGACACCCAGTGCTGCTCATGGGTCTAAGGGAACTCATGGTGGGCAGCCCAGACTAACCCAACATAATATGCCAGTAGCAGGGGAAGCCACTAATCGAAGTACACATCCAGGACCTAGGATTAAATGTTTTAAATGTAACCAGTGGGGCCATGTAGCATATAGATGTCCATGGAGGAAAGCTGGTGAGCAAATGTTGAGAGAGCCAGTAAGTGGGAGTGACAAAATGCTAACAGTAGGTTGTCTTGAGACAACAAGGGTACCAAACTACTATCCTGCAGATGCCCTGATAGGGAATGATTTTGATAATGCAATACCTTGTCTTCGTGTAGTTTCACGCACTCAAGCTTGGAGACAAGCATGTGGGTCTGGTAGCCTGGGGAAGACCCAGACAGACTGCACCCTTGCAGCCAGGACTGGTGAGGTGGTTACTTCAGGGAGGGAGCTAACCTGTAGCAGTGAAACTGAAGGTGAGCCACAGCAGCTTGTGGGTACTGATGTTCCCTTGGACAAAGTGACTGCAAAGGCAGGTGTGAGTGGTAGTACCCAGGCTGACAGTGAGGCAACACTGTCAGAGGATACCAGACTTCCTGTGGAAAGGTAGCTGGAAAGTGTTACAAAGAGAGAGTTGAGACAGGCTCAGTTCTCAGACCGTACATTACAAGGTCTGAGAGAGATAGCTAGTGAGGCACCTGATTCTTAAGGGAAGGGGGGATCTTTATTCTGGGACAAAGGGTTACTTTACAGAGAGTGAAACCCTGAGGGAGGGCTAGAGAGTGAGAGAATACAGCAGTTGTTAGTGCCCAGAGCCTACCATCTGGCACTTCCAGCCATAGCCCACGATATTCCCTTTGCAGGTAATATGGGCATAAAATGTACAAAGAGCCATATTATGCAGAACGTTTATTGGCCTGGGATTTCCAGAGATGTAACAGGGTACTACAGGACCAGTGAGCACTGCCAAAGGGTAAGCAAGGCAGGAGACAAGGTGAAAGCTCCTTTGATGCCTTTGCCTGTGATTGAGGAGCCATTTCAGAGGGTAGCTATGGATATTGTGGGGCCTCTGAGTACCCCAAGTTCCACAGGGAAAAAGTATATGCTAGTGGTAGTAGATTATACTACCAGATACCGTGAGTCAGTGGATCTGTCTGCCATTGAGGCAGAAAAGGTGGCAAATGCTTTGTTAGAGATTTTCAGCAGAGTATGTTTCCCAAAAGAAATACTGACTGACAGCGGTACCAATTTCATGTCAGACCTGCTGGCTTGTCTGTGGATGTACAGTGGGGTGAACCACCTAAAGATAATTGCCTACCATCCCCAGACTTATGGTCTTGTTGAGATGTTAAACTCTACACTCACGTCCATGCAATGGGCATTTGCAGACCAGTTTAGGAGGGAATGGGACAAATATTTGCCTCATCTATTGTTTGCTTACAGAAAAGTTCCCCAGGAATCCACAGGTTTTTCACCCTTTAAGTTGTATGGGCATAGGTGAGGGAATCTCTAGATTTGATTTGAGATGAGTGGGAGGGTGAGTGTGAATCCCACAAGGAGTCTGTTGTGGCATATGTCCTAAACCTCAGGACAAGGCTCAGGGAACTCATGGGGTTGGCCCAGGAGAACCTGGCATAAGGCCAACAGCAGAAAAAGGTCTGGTATGACAGGAATGCTTGAGCTAGGGAGTATGCTGTAGGGCAGCAGGTAATGGTTATCATTCCTGTCAAACGCAACAAGCTGCAGGCAGCTTGGAAGGGACCCTACAAGGTGGTAAGGAAGGTCAGTGATGTTAACTACATGGTAAAACGCATGTTAGGGAGGCCCTTGTGCTGAGTATTTGCAGCAGATTGCAGGAGGAGTCTGAGGGGGAACTGGTGACTGATCTCCTCAGTGAGGCTCGGACTGACACCTCAATGGAAGGGGTAGCAGTGTCCCAGCAGCTATCCCCTACCCAAGTTCAAGAAGTCTGAGCAGTGTTACAGGAGTTTGGGGACATGTTCTCTGGGTAACCAGGGTGCACCCACTTGGTGCAGCACCATGTGGATACAGGACCCCAAAGGCCTATTAAGCAGGCCCATTATAGGGTACCTGAGAGAGTCAGACAGACTCTGAAGGAGAGGATACAGGAAATGTTGAAACTAGGGATAATCCAGGAGTCCAGCAGTCTCTGGGCTTCCCCAGTGGTTCTGTCTCCAAAGAAGAATGGCAGCTTCAGGTTCTGTGTGGACTACAGGAAATTAAATCATCACACAGAGTCAGATGCTTACCCCCATGCCTAGGACAGATAAAGGCCTAGAGCAGCTGGGCGGGGCTAAGTATCTAACCACCATTTATCTTAGCAAGGGTTACTAGCAGGTGCCTTTGACTCCCAGTGCTAGAGAGAGGTCAGCCTTTGTGACTCTTTTTGGCTTGTATGAGTTCACAAAGATGCAATTTAGGATAAAAAATTCCCCAGCAACATTCCAGAAGCTGGTAGACCATATCCTAGCAGGAGCAGGAGATTTTGTCCTTGCTTACTGTGATGCCCATGCTCTGGTCCAACAATCAAGGAGCCTCAATCCTCACCACTAACACCAGTGAGGGGTGTCTCATATATGAGGAAAGGATAACAAATACACACAGTAAAGTGCAATTTCCCTTAAGAGCACACAGAGATCACAGTCAGTCTGGGGCAGGTCGCTCCCTTGATCTCCAGGTCTCCAATAAGACTCCCCACTGGTACAGCTATAGGGTCCAGATCTCAGTCTAGTGGGCAAGCTAAAACCTCCAGCACCCTCTCAGTTCAACCAGTGATTTGTGTCCCTGCCCATGTAGCTGACACACACACACACACACACACACACACACACACACACACACACACACACACACACACACACACACACAAACTTTGAGAAGAGTTTATATAACCACAAAGACACTCCTGGGGAAGGCTGGCACAGGTTCTCTAGCTGTGCCCCCTTTTCCCAGACTATACGGTAGTACCAGCTGCCACCACCCACTAATATTTATTAGCTACTCAAAGGCCCTTAAAAGGGTGTCCAATTATTACTGTGCGATATTATTGTCCAATTGGTAGCATAGCCCAGGGCTAAAGCTATTAGAGTGGCTTTGTACAATTTTACCAAAAGCATGCAAGTACTCTAAAGAGCTTAAATTATCTTTACAAAAGTAGCCACAGTTGAAAGAGTTTAAAAATATTTTATAGCAAATAGTCAAAACACAAGACAGTACATTTTACTACACAGTGCTAGTCAAGAGTTCAGAGATCACAGAGAAATGCTTAAAATAATTCAGTAGTACAGTTCTGACATCATGGAAAAACACTTAGTCCAATCTTTCCAGTTTCTAGCTATTTCTAAGAGAAAACACAAGTCTAAGATAAACTTACATATAGAGCAAAGGCAGTGCTGAGTTGGATGGTCAAGACAAAAATGCTTAATGCTCTCTGATTCTCTCTGTTTTTTAAAATCACATTCCTGGTTCACATTACATCATTCTTCACACTTCCCTGGGTTCCCAGGCTAACAGAAACTACATTTGCATTCTTCACCTCTGGGCAGAAACCAGCGCAATAAAGGATATTTATGCATGCAAATTCTGGCCATTAACTCTGGCCTTAAAACAATAGCAAGAATTCCTTCATCAAGACCAGCCAGAGCCGTGTTTACATCAAAGAGTCACAACATGCTTTACTTGCTCAGTAGAGTGCACTGTTATTACATTTTTTTCAGTTCCACATGTAACACTATTTTTACCATTTAAGACAACAAGCCTGTGGTTTACATTAATATTTACAGATGATAGAATTATCTCCAAAATTCTATCTGGCTAGGCTGGCAGCCTTCATCTATCTTCACCCAATCTTCACATATCCCCCCCCGCCCCGGAGAACTCAAGCTAGTTTTTCAAGTGACCCTTGAGAAACACTGCTTGAGAGGGTTAGGTCTATCTGAGTATACCTAACCCCTTTCCCAGTCTTGAGAACCCATCTGCATTGACATTGCTAATCCCACTGGGTGCTGCATTGACATATCATATGCTTGCAACCCTAGGCTCCATCTTAAAAACTTGACATTTTGCTGGCTGGCTCTGTTTAACCATGTTTGGGGGTTGTGATCTGTCATAACAGGGAATTTCCTTCAATACAGATAAGGCAGAAGTTTCTGCAGTGCCCAAACTATTGCTATACATTCCTTTTCTACAGCTGCATAGCATTTCTTCCTGGGTTGGAGCCTACAACTGAGATAAACCACTGGGTGCTCTTCCCCCTCTGAAGCAATCTGGCTATGTACAGCCCCCATCCCATGGTTTGAAGCATCCACCTGCACAACAAATTCTTTGCTGTAATCTGGACTGGCTAACATAGGGTGGGGTCCTCCTAAAGCTTCTTTATGCATGTAGAATGCCTGCTCACGTGCTGGTGTCCACACTACCTTATCTGGCCTGCTCTTCCTTGTCAGGTCTGTGAGGGGAGCAACTATGGTACTATAACTGGGGAAGAACTTTCTGTAGCACCCTGCTGTCCCTAAAAATGCCCTCATCTGCTTTTTAATAACAGGTGCAGGCCATTACTGAATGGCTTCCACTTTGGCAGGCTCTGGTCTTATCTTACCACTCCCCACTCTATGTCCTAGGTAGGAGACCTCTGCCATACCCACCTGACATTTGCTTGGCTTAATGGTCAACCTTGCCCTCTGTAGTCTGCCCAGCACCTCCCAGATATGCTGAAGGTGATCTGGCCAGGAATGTTTGTAGATGGCAATATCATCTAGGTAAGCAAGGGCAAACCCTCCTGCACCTACCAGGATATGATCTACCAGCCTCTGGAAAGTTGCTGGGGCATTCTTCATACCAAAGGGTATCTTTGTAAACTCATACAAGCCAAAAGGAGTCACAAAGGTTGACTTCTCTCTAGCACTGGGAGTCAAGGGCAACTGCCAGTAATCCTTGGTAAGATCAATGGTTGTAAGCTACGTAGCCCCACCCAGCTGCTCTACGGCCTCATCTGACCTGGGCATGGGGTAAGCATCTGACTCTGTGTGACTATTTAATTTCCTGTAGTCCACACAGAACCTGATGCTGCCATCCTTCTTTGGCACCAGCACCACTAGGGAGGCCCAGGGACTGTTGGACTCTTGAATCACCCCTAGTTCCAACATCTCCTGTACCTCCTCCCTCAGAGTCTGTTTGACTCTCTCAGTCACTCTATAAGGGGCCTGCCTAATAGGCCTTTGGGGTCCTGTGTCCAACCGGTGCTGCCCCAGGTGGGTGCACCCTGGTTTCCCAGTGAACATGTCCCCCAATTCCCGCAACACTTCTCGGATTTCTTGAACCTGGGTAGGAGATAGCTGCTGGGACATTGCTACCCCATCCACTGAGATGTCAGCCTGAGCCTCACTGAGGAAATCAGTCCCCAGATCTCCCTCAGACTCCTCCTGCAATGCACTGCAAATGCCCACACAAGGGCCTCCCTATCATGGTAAGTTTTCATCATGTTAACATGGTACAATTTGTGCCCCTGCCATCTGCCTAGCAGTTCCATCATGTAGTTAACATCACCTACCTTTTGCACCACCTTGTAGGGTCTCTCCCAAGCTGCTTGCAGTTTGTTGTGTCTGACAGGAATGGGAACCATTACCTGCTGCCTCACAGCATACTCACTAACTCGAGCATTCCTGTCATACAACACCTTTTTCTGTTGTTGGGCTTCTGCCAGGTTTTCCTGGGCCAAGCCCATGAGTTCCCTGAGCCTTGTCCTGAGGTTTAGGACGTATGCCAGAACAGACCCCTTGTGAGACTCACACTTGCCTTCCCACTCATCTCAAATTAAATCTAGAAGTCCCCTCACCCTATGCCCATACAGCAACTCAATGGGTGAAAAACCTGTGGATTCCTGGGGAACTTCTCTGTAAGCAAACAACAGATGGGGCAATTATTTGTCCCACTCCCTCTTAAACTGATTTGCAAATGCCCGTAGCATGGACTTGATTGTACAGTTTAACCTCTCAACAAGACCATTAGTCTGGGGATGGTAGGGGGTGGTCTTCATGTGCTTCACCCCAAAGGACTTCCACAGACAAGCCAGCAGGTCTGACATGAAATTGGCACCTCTGTCAGTCAGTATTTCTTTTGGGAAACCTACCCTGCTGAAAATCTCTAACAAAGCATTTGCCACCTTCTCTACCTCAATGGAGGACAAAACCACTGCCTCAGGGCATTGTGTAGTATAATCCACTACCACTAGGATATACTTTTTCCCTGTGGAACCTGGGGTACTCAAAGGAAGCCAACCGAAGGAATCATCCAAGCATGCAGGGAGACACAGTGCATGGACCAAACTACATCAATTCCAACAGAAAAAATGTCCAGCACCAAACATATGAGGAAAAATAATTATTTATACAGTTATCACAATAATGTGTAATAACCATAGTAGCATACCGGTTTCGGCAAAAATACTAAAGCCTTCTTCAGTGCATTCAGAGGACACACAATATCCATAGTTACCCTCTGAAATGGCTCCTCAATCACAGGCAAAGGCATCAAAGGAGCTCTCACCTTGTCTCCTACCTTGCCTACCTTTTGGCACTGCTCACAGGTCCTGCAGTACCCTGTTACATCTCTGGAAATTCCAGGCCAATAGAAGTTCTGCATAATACGCCTCTTTGTACATTTTATGCCCATATGACCTACAAAGGGAATATCATGGGCTATGGCTGGAAGCGTCAGATGGTAGTCTTTAGGCACTACCAACTGCTGTACTCTCTCACCTTCTAGCCCTCCCTCAGGGGTCTACTCTCTGTACAGTAACCCTTTGTCCCAGTATACAGATTCCCCCTTTCCTTGAGAATCAGGTGCCTCCCTAGCAACCTGCCTCAGGCCTTGCAATGTAGAGTCTGAGAGCAGAGCTTGTCTTAACTCCCTCCTTGTAACCCTTCCTAGCTCCACTTCCACAAGAAGTCTGGCATCCTCTGACAGTGGTGCCTCACTGTCAGCCTGGGTACTCTTACTCACCTCTACCTTTGCAGTCACTCTGTCCAAGGGACCATCAGTACCCACAAGCAGCTGTGGCTCACATTCAGTCTCATGGCTACAGAGTAGCTATCTCCCTGAAGTAACCACCTCACCAGTCCTGGCTGCAAGTATGCAGTCTGTCTGGGTCTCCCCCAGGCTACCAGACCCACATGCTTGTCTCCTAGCCTGACTGCGTGTAACTGCATAAGCACATGGTTCTGCCTCATCCAAATCCTTCCCTATCAGAACATCTGCAGGATGGTAGTTCAGTATCCCTGTTGTCTCAAGACAACTTACTATTGGCATTTTGTCTTTCCCACTTACTGGCTCCCTCACCTTTTGTTCCCCACCTTGCCTCCATGGACACCTGTATGCCACATGCCCCACTGGTTACCTTCAAAACATTTAACCCTAGCTCCTGGACATGTACCTGGACTAGTGGCTTCCCCTGCTACTGGCAGATTCTGTTGGGGCAGTCTGTGCTGCCCACCATGGGTTCCTTTAGACCCATGAGCAGTACTGGGGGTCCCTTTCCTGTGCAAGGCTGCTCTGCTTGCCAGGTATAGGTCTCCCTTCTTCCCCAACTCATCTGAAGTAGTACATTGTCTATCAGCTAAGAGATCCTCATGTTCTCAGGCAAAGTGCTAAGGGTTTGTTCCCTCACCAAAAGGTCTTCCAGCCCTTCAAAGGTGGTGACCTGACATCAGCTCACCCACCTATGGAAATAAGTGCCCAGTTCAGCAACATATTCACACACTCTTTCATCTGCCTTGCGTCTGTGCTCACAAAACTTTTTCTTGTACATTTTGGGTGTTAGCTTAAACAATTCTAACAAGTGATTTTTAACAGCAGTATAATCAAAACATGCAACGTCAGACATTTTTGACAAAACAGTTACAGCTTTACCATGGAGTAAGGGGGTCAGGAACCATACCCAGAACCTTTGGTCAACACCATACTGTTTGCATACCCTCTCAAACATATGACTGAAACTATCAAAATTATCCCCCTCTTTAAACTGCGGAAGAAATTTACTGACCTGTTGTGCTTCTGGGGTCCAGTTACTCCCTTCCCCATTACCTCCATGACTCTGGTGAAAAGTCAACATCTCCTTCTCATGCTGCCTCTGCCTCTCCTTCTCCTCAGCTTCCAGGAGTAGCAGTTTCTCATTTTCCTCAGCCTGCAAATATTGCAGTTTCTCATTGTCCTCACTATCTAGATGCCTCACTCTCTCAGTTGCTTCTAACTCCAAATGCCTGGCCTGCAACTCAAGTCTCTTTAGCTCCAGATGGATTTTTAAATTCTCTGCCGAAAGGTTGAGCTGTCCATTCTCCGAGGGTATTATATCTCCACTGCCAGTCTGATTGTCCTCCTGGTTGCTGTTTTCTGATGCAGCTGTAACCAAGGCTGCAATTAGGTCTGCCTTAGTCAGGTTTCCATGCACCAGTCCCCTAGTTTGGCACATCTCAGCCAGCTGGCTCCTTGTCAGCTTTCCGTACTCCTTTGCTGACATGCTGCCTGCTCACCCTAACTAAGCTAATAAAAGAAATAAAACAATTGTGATCTGAACTCTGAGTATTCACTGCATGGCTGATTTAGAGTACAAAACACCTTCAAAGCTCACTGTACCAAAGCTACATGAATTCACTCTACCCACACCACTACAAGCCAATTAGTATTTGCCACCAATTAATATGTGATGTGGATATCCCACCACTACCAAACATTTAATTATTTTTACCATTTAAGACAACAAGCCTGTGGTTTACATTAATATTTACAGATGACAGAATTATCTCCAAAATTCTATCTGACTAGGCTGGCAGCCTTCATCTATCTTCACCCAATCTTCACACTTACCTAGATGATATTGCCATCTGCAGCCATTCCTGGCAAGAGCACCTTCAGCATGTCAGGGAGGTGCTGGGCAGACTACAGAGGGCATGATTGACCATTAAGCCCAGCAAATGTCAGGTGGGTATGTCAGAGGTCTCCTACCTGGATCATAGAGTGGGGAGTGGTAAGATCAGGCCAGAACCCACCAAAGTGGAAACCATTCAGGCATGGCCTGCCCTTGTGACCAAAAAGTAGGTGAGGGCATTCTTAGGGACAGCAGGGTACTACAGAAAGTTCATCCCCAATTATAGTACCATAGCTGCTCCCCTCACAGACCTGACAAGGTAAAACAGGCCAAATGAGATAGTGTGGACACCAGAATCTGAGCAGGCATTAAAGAAGCTTGAAGGAGTGTTGAGAGGACCCCCTTTGTTAGCTAGTCCAGATTACAGCAAAGAATGTGTCGTGCAGGTTGATGCTTCAAACCATGGGGTGGGGGGCTGTACTTAGCCAGGTTTATTCAGAGGGAGAAGAGCACCCAGTGGTTTATCTCAGCTGTAGGCTCCAACCCAGTGAGGAATGCTATGCATCTGAAGAAAAGGAATGCCTAGCCATAGTGTGGACACTGCAGAGACTTCAGCCTTATCTGTATGGAAGGAAATTCACTGTAGTTACAGACCACAGTCCCTTAAAATGGCTACATCAAGCCAGCCAGCAAAAATGCCAAGTTACTATGGTAGAACCTAGGGTTGCAAGCATATGATATGACAGTGCAGCAGCACAGTGGGTTTAGCAATGCCAAAGCAGATAGGCTCTCAAGACAGGGAATGGGTCAAGGTATTCCAAGGTAGTCTCAACCCTCTTAAGCAACATTTCTCAAGGGTCACTTGAAAAACTAGCTTGAGTTATCAGGGGGGAAGAGAATTGTGAGGCTGCCAGCCCAGCTATCTGGAATTTTGTAAATAATCATATATAATTTTTGAATATTAATATGATCCATAGGCTTGTCTTACAAATGTAAGAGAACTATATGTTATGTGTATATTAAACTACTGGTGCAGAAGTGTGTGTTGAACTGTATGTTTTCTCCTGAGCTTCAAGAATGTAACCACAGTGTACCCTGCTGTAAAAGAGCAGAAATGTGTATGAACTATATACCTGTGCAGGTGTGTTTTACTGGTAGAAGTTGGAACATACAGAGTTAACTTGCAAAATTTCAAGAAAATAAGTTAAAAGTGTTTTACGATGTGCTATAAAAGTTAGTTTCAAGACAGCAAGGAGACAGGATGTCTAGAGCTAGGAGTTTCTTTCTATTGTCTTGAAACAGAAATAATTGCTAGGTTTAAAATGTAAAAGTGTTTAACTGTTTTACGATTTCCAGTTCTAGGCAAACTTCTGATAGATATGTACTTCACACACAGAGATGCTAAAAATTCTGTTGGCATCTGTTAGCCCGGGAACTGAGGGCAGGTGACAAATAGTGATGTAATCCAGCTGATCCAGCAAGTAATGTTTTGATATTAGTTTGGGATCTCTCTCAGAGACTGTGCATTTTGTGTTTGTCTTTGGGCCTGGAAACATCCATCTTCAGCACTTCTGCCTTGCTAATAGTAAGTAACTAGGGAAAAGTATCTTTTAGGTATAGATAAGAATATAGTAAAGATTAATTTAGATATTTTCTGTATTTATTTGAGACTGTCCTGCAATGTTGTTTTAAAATATTTCTGCTGATTCTGAACTCTGCAGTCACTGTGCTGAGTTATTGAATATTGTATTTTTCTTTTATTATTTATTATTAAATATATTTAAACCTTTTAATTGTGGCTGATTTGTTTACAGATATTTAAGCTCTTAGAGTACTTGCATATGTATTTAGTGACACCGTACAGGCCACTACTAAATAGCTTTGAAAGTAGTGGTCACACTTACCATTTGGATAATAGTAACATTACACAGTAAGATTAACAAGGCAAAGAGATACTGAGTACACCACCACAATTAAAATGTTCCAACTTTAATAAACAAATTAAAAAACTCACTAAAACTTTCACAAAAGTTTAAAAACAGATGAAACATCAAATGATAAGCTCTTTTGGCAGGATTGCCTTCTTCAGATCATAACTTCCTGTGCTTCATTCCCATCATTAAACAAAGATCCACCAATCAAGTTAATTCCTTCATTATTAGTGCCTCTTACCACAGACTGTCAATCACTTGCCTGGCCATTTTTAGCCAATAGAAAGACATTTCTGCTTCAGAATAGGTTTCAATGGAACCATGGCATTTAAGCCTTGGGGCGGTTGGCTCTCTTAAGTTGTTTATCCACCTAATTTCATGAATCTCTGTTTTTGTGAACATCCCCAGCTCTATGCCCTATCGGCACACATTCTATAGCTTTAAATCTAAAGTAATGGGTTGGATTTGAGTTAATGTGAGATGCCAGTGCATTTTTCATAGCCTTCTGTTGAATATCTCGTAAATGACGTAAAACCTCGTCCTTCAAGTGTTGTTCAGTTTTGCCTATGTAGAAACAAAGGCAAAGGTGACAGCATGCTAGATATACAAGATGTTCACAGTTGCAAGTAGTTTTGACATTAAATATATGTAACTGGATGGATAAAAGTGTTACTATTATCTATGAATTGACAGGCTTTACATCTTCCGCATTTGTGAATACCTTGTCTCAAAATGTTGACATTTAGCTTAGGAAAACCATCTTTATTACAAATAAGTCTTTTGATATTTTTTGTTTTTGAACGTAAACCACGGTCTTTCTCCTACAATGCTTTTTATTTTATCATCTTCAGTCAAGATAGACCAGAACCTTTTAATGACATCACATACCTTTTGATGGTCAGTGCTGAAGGTGAGAACACAATTCAGATTATTTTCTTCAAACTGCCTTGCAGCTTGTCATGTATTTAATGTCACATAGTCAGTACAACACCGAGAGAAATAGGGACGTCCTTTCGTTCGTCTCAAGGTTTCCGGGTGGATTTTAGTGGTTAGATCATCTCTGCTGTAGCCCCTGTTGGATAGATTTACTTTTAGTTGCCTGAATTCCTCCTGGAATGTATGGTCATCTGTACATAACTTGGAGATCCGTATCAGCTGATTCTCATAAATGTTCCTGTGGACAAACCCAGGATGCATACTGCTCCTATGCAAAAGATGGTTCTTCCAAGTGCTTTTCCTATGGACACTTGTACTTATTCCATTAACTCTGGTATGTGAATGAAGTTCAGCTCAAGTCTTTCTCTGACTACCTTGAAACCACCACAGAATTTTTTAAATTTATGCTTCAGCACTCTAGGGATGAAACAGACTTTCTAGACATATGCCTACATTTAGATCAAGTTAATGGAATAAGTACAAGTGTCCATAGGAAAAGCACTTGGAAGAACCATCTTTTGCATAGAAGCAGTACGCATCCTGGGTTTGTCCACAGGAACATTTAAGAGAATCAGCTGATACAGATCTCCAGGTTATGTACAGATGATCATACATTCCAGAAGGAATGCAGGCAACTAGAAGTAAACCTGTCCGACAGGGGCTACAGCAGAGATGATCTGACCACTAAAATCCACTTGGAAACCTTAAGATGAACGAAAGGACGTCCCTATTTCTCTAGGTATCGTACTGACCATGTGACATTGAATACATGACAAGCTACAAGGCAGTTTGAAGGAAATAATCTGAATTGCGTTCTCACCTTCAGCACTGACCATCAAAAGGTATATGATGTCATTAAAAGGTTCTGGACTATCTTGACTGAAGAAGATAAAATAAAAAGCATCGTAGGAGAAAGACCAAGGTTTATGTTCAAAAACGAAAAATATCAAAAGACTTATTTGTAATAATGATGGTTTTCCTCAGCTAAACGTCAACATTTTGAGATAAGGTACTCACAAATGCAGAAGATGTAAATCCTGTCAGTTCATAGATAATAGTAACACTTTTATCCATCCAGTTACAGGCAAGAGCTATATATTTAATATCAAAGCTACTCGTAACAGTGAAAATCTTGTATATCTAGCATGCTGTCACATTTACCCTTGTTTCTACATAGGCAAAACTGATCAATGCTTGAAAGGCAGGGTTTTACACCATTTACAAGATATTCGACAGAAGGATATGAAAAATGCACTGGCATATCACATTATCTCAAATCCAATCCATTACTTTAGCTTTAAATCTATAGAATGTGTGCTGATAGGACATAGAGCTGGGGATGTTCACAACAACATGGAGATTTATGAAAGTGGGTGGATAAACAACTTAAGAGCCAACCGCCCCCCAGGCTTAAATGCCATGGTTCCATTGAAACTTATTCTGAAGCAGAAACGTCTTTCTATTGGCTAAAAATGGAGGCTTGCTTACCTCCAGGCAAGTGATTGACAGTCTGTGGTAGGAGGAACTAATAATGAAGGAGTTAACCTGATTGGTGAATCTTTGTTTAAGGATGTGGAATGAAGCACAGGAAGTTATGATCTCAAGAATGTTATCCTGCCGAAAGCACTTATCATTTGATGCTTCTTATGTTTTTAAACATTTGTGACCATTGTAGTAGGTTTTTAATTTGTTTATTAAAGTTGGAACATTTTAATCATGGTGGTGTACTCAGTAACTCTTTGCCTTGTTTGTACTTTGTTCTGAGACACCTTTAATAGTGAGGACTTATCCTTTGACATTTTTACACATTAAGATTGGTCACCTTTTGGGAAGGGCCTTAAAGTAGCTGATAAGGGGTTCTGGTGGCAGTGCTATCTACATTATGGTCTGGGCAGAAGGGAGCATAGCTAGCAAACCTGTGCCAGCCTTCCCGTGTGTGTGTTTGTGTTCGTATATAAATCAAATCTCAAAGTGTGTGCATGTGTCAGCTACTTGGGCAGGGACACGAAGCACTGGTTAGACAGAGGCAGTGCTGGGAGGACTTGTCTTGGAACCCTGGCTAAGGACTCAGCTCTATAGCTGTGCCAGTGGGGAGTCGGACTGGGAATCTGGAGAAATAGGGAGAAACCAGGCCACAGAATAACTGTGATCTCTGTGTGCTCTTAAGGGAATTGTACTTTACTGTGTGTGTACTTGTCATCCTCCCAATGTGTACATCCCTCACTGGTGCTAGTGGTGAGGGTTGAGGCTCCTTGATTACTGGGCCAGTGCAGGGGCATCACACCCATATTCATGGAGACAAGATAAAATGAAGTATTTAGGAGTATGAATTACAAGGATTTTGCCATGGAAGCTAAGGGTATGTGGGAAGCGACTAAACAAAAATAGAAAAAAATGACAAACTGGAAGCTCATGTTTATGAATATAGATAGCAAGATACTAGCAGTCAAAATGCTTTTTGTCCCTTTAGGTTTATGTACAAATCCAGCATATTTTATCTACCAGAGGGAAAGCTGTGGACATTAATTAATAAAGAGTTGAAGGTATTTTAGGATTACCTGATATCAAGGGGATATTTTGGAGCTCCTCCTTTTAGGCTTATATACACAACACAAGCAGAAAGCTATAATTCAAAGTAGAAAGGGATGATGATGAAGCAGGAGAGAAAAACAAGAAATAAAGAGAGACTAGGGTTATGGATGCAGATCCCTAAAGAGAATAACAACAGTCATGCAGGATATTATACTCACAGAGTAGCAGAAAGTAGTCTAAGAACTAAGCCAATATGAGAATGGAGGAAGGAGGTTTTGCAGATAGAGATGATTACATTTAGGGGTGCAGAGAATAGGAAAGAGGGTCTAGGCTTTACTGCAGAATACTGGCAAAGACACCAAGGGATCAGAAGTAAATAACTACGGAGGGAACAGTAATAGACTGGGAAGAGGCCAAGAAAATATCTGGAATGCAGGCTTCCATTTTGGGAATTAATAATAGAGTATAGGCAAAGAGAAAGGGATAGGGGAATCCTAAATGAAAGACATACTCTGGTAGCATTTTCAGTTGAATCTGGAACAGAAGCTTCCATTAAAACATGGATAATTAGTAAAGCACATAAAATGTTGCACAATAACTCTAGGAGCCAATCACAGGAGGTTTGAGAAGATAGATTGGATAAGCAATTCACAAGGAAAGAATGAGAAGACACATTTACGGCTTCCAAATATGCAACAAAGTCTAGAAGATTTATAAGTTCATAGGAGGTTAATAGACTAGCGGCTCTAGAGCCTTTACAAGTCTAGGCATGTTAATCCCAAATATCTCCATTTGTTTTTTTTGGGTAGGTCTCAGAACGAATTTGTGAACAGAGAGGGCCTATGATAAACACCAGCTATGCCTTTCCATGAGGGACATGGGTGTCACTCCAGGGGTGAATTTGCAGTCTCTCATCCAATTATCTAGGTGGCATTTGAATAGGATCAGTGAGAATCTCTGTTTTATGTGAATAGGAAGTCTATTCCACAGAAACGTCAGTCTCTGGGAGACATGCCTGTCTCTCCAGCATGTTCTGTTAATGTCACAAGTTAGGCTGAAGTGCCCAGAGTGAGTGACTCTTGTGCCATGTGACCTGCAGATGTGCAGCATTTCAGGTCAGGGTTGGAGATCGCACTGTAGGCCAGACACAAGTCATCTGTCAGCAGCCTATAAGATAAGGGGTAAAGGAACAGGGCGTTCAGCCTGTCCATGTAGGTCATTTAGCATCTTTGCTTGGAAGTGTTGGCAAAGGCATTTTTATACCCTAAGCAGGTTCCAAATAATTTTCCCTCAGGTAAATGTCAAATGTTGGGGGTGTGATGGGAAAGAATGAGGTAACTGTGTACATTTTGGGAGTATAATGAGCTCCCTCAGAGTACTCTGTCAGAAATATTGGGTGAGCAAATGGGTGTAACAAAGGAAATGATTTTTTGAGCTAGTATACAAGATCTGAATTGCCTAGACATAGTAACGTCTTGTTAAGTTTAATTCTGGTGGCTGCCAAAAAAGCAATTACTAGAAAATGGAAATCAATGTCTAAACAAACTGTATTTAAAGTATTGATTATTGTAACAGGAATAAAATAATTTGAAATCTGATCTTTATAAAAGGGTAGGAGCAAATTACATAAAAAATGGAATCTGTGAGAACCATGCATATGCAGAATAATGTTTTGGAGGAGGAGTGGGGTTTAGGGGAAGGCAGGAAATTAGCAATTTATTTAATGTTGGATTGATAGTTATACAAAGGAATCTGTGTGATGTATAATGTTTGTAACTGGGAACAAGTTAATATGTTTTGTTTTCTCTTATATAAATATATGCTTACCTGTAACTTAAGTGATAATTCAGTAAAGGTGTTAAAAAAAGAATATGTACAGCAAAACCTGATTTACAACTAGTTAAATATCTAAGTTAGGATACAGAATCTGAACTGCCTGGACAGAGAAAGGCCTTGTTAAGTTTAATTCTAGTAGCTGCCAAAAATCAATGACTAGGATATGGAAATCAAAGTGTAAACCAACTGTATTTAAAGTATTGATTATTGCAGCAGATACTATTCTATATTGGAAGAGACCAGCTGGCATAATGGTTAAGGTCTTCGCTTCCCATCCACAAGGTATAAAGTTTGATCCTGACCTCCAGCCAATGCCTGTATGGAGTTTGTATGTTCCCCTTCCCACCTCTGAAAAACATGCTGAGTGTTTCCATCTCAAACTCACCCAATAATGGAGCTGCAGGCAGCAGCACAGACTTCACATGGTGTTCTATGGGGGAAGAGTTGTTCAGACCAAGTGCTTTGGGTATCTGCTGTGCTGCTCAGTATTCTCAGCCTAGGAGAACACAGATCACAGACTGCATGCCCTAGCATGGCTCTAGCTGTGATTCAGTTGTGTTGACTAATGTCGCCAAATGGGTATGAGATAATTGGTTGAAGACCTGGCTGTTAACATTGGGAGGGGTGTATGTGCCCCTATTGGCAAGAGTGTGTGCCTGCCATAAAGCCCAGCAGCCTTGGGTCAGTAAGCTACTGGCCGGCCAGTATCTAGTTTCCCATCTTCACCTGTTGAGCAAAAGCTGGATATAATCAGCCTGCAAAACATGAACTAAGAATTGCTACACTCAAGTGGATGATATGATGGTAAGTAGGAGGCTGGACATCCTATGTATCCAGTAGACAAGATGGAAGGTCAATGCAGCAAAGCCAATCAGAGGCTACTAGAGATAGGCAGGCTAGAAATTGTGTGAGAATTGCAGTGAAGGAGATGCTTCAGAAGGTCTATGCCCTACAGCAGGATTGTAATATGAAAGAATGCATTCAGAAAGCAGTTGCAGAACCTACTAGATAAAGCAGGACAACATGAATTGATGTTGATAATGTGTGACTTCATTGCATACATCAGGACAGATGGAGCAGGATATGAGGACTGCCTGGGTCCACATGGGTGGGGCAACAGCAATAAAGAAGAAGAGACCATTCTGGACTTCTGTCTGGCTAATTGTTTGATAGTAGCCAACACGTGGTTCAGAAAGAGAGACAGTCGCAAGATCCCATACAAGAGTGGTCCACATAGAACTCAGGTAGACTTCCTCCTAGTAAGGAAAGGGCACTGGGGTGAAACAGCATACACCCCTTAGAAGGCTCTAACATCAACAGAGAGCAGGCGGAAGACCTGGAGGTTAACTTGAGAGAAAGCACAACATTTCACAGAATTACTCAGGGCTCTAGCACCTCAAGAAGAGGAGGAAATAGGTGAAGTTGAAGAAGAATGGCAGCACCTAAAAACAGCATGTGTTACGACTACAGAACAGGTATGTGTCCAAGCCAGGTATGGAAATAAGGCACATAAGGAAAGCTGGTGGTGGAATGCAGACATCTAGTAAGTCATTAAAAGAAAAAGGAATGCAGGAAATGGGAGATAGAAAAGACAGACCAGGCTAGGTAGGACTACTAGTTGGCTAACAAAGAAGCTAAGAAAGGAGTTGCAATAACAAAGAATAATGCTCAGTGGCAGTCTACCAGCTTCTGGAAATTAAGTCAGTAGATGGCACAAAGGAGCAATATAAGGTTGCAAGACAAAGACAGAAAGATAAAGAAGGCAGTCAGACACCATTCATAAGGGATGCCAGCAACAACGTGCTCACCAACCCACAGGACATCAAAAGCAGATGGAAGGAGTATTTCCAGCAGCTTCTGAATGAAGAAAACCCCACAGAAGCTGTACTGTCCTAGAAACAGCCTGCAATGAGAGAAGAAGAGGAGCCCATCCTAGAAGAAGTAAGAACTGTGAGCAGTACAGAGGCATCAAACTCCTGTCACACTGCATGAAAGTTCTGGAGAGGTTGACTGATAAATGGATACTCAGTGTAGTAGAAAGTAAGATGGGAGATGAGCAGTTCAGACTCGGATCAGGATGCAGCACAACTGACCCTATGTTTGCAGTGAGACAAATAGTTGAGAAGAAACTAGAGATAAGGAAGAGTCCAAATGAATGAGCATTCCTAGACTTGGAGAAAGCATATGACAAGGACCAAACAATGCTGATTAGGGCAGTCCTAAGGTGGTTCAAAATCCCAGAAACATTGATAGAATTAGTGCAAGCTATTTACAAGGACCCAATGGCTAAAGTATGAACAGTGTTTGGCCTCAAAGAGGGTTCCCAGTAGGAGTGGGTGTACACCAGGGTTCAGCTCTGAGCCCACTGCTGTTCATACTGGTGATGGACTACATTAGCAAACAGGTCAGAGGTGACAGATCAACAAAGTTGCTGTATGCAGACGATGTGGCAGTGCAGGCAAACTCTGAGCTAGAACTTCAGCAAATGATGGGGGAATGGAATGCAAAACTGAAGGCACATGGGATGAAACTAAGCCCAGATAAGACAGCTGTAATGGCAGCAAACTGGGGAAATCCAACTAACCTGTGGTAGCTCCTTTTTAGTGGAGGACATTGCAAAAAAGCTCCAGCAATGAAACAGACAGTTTTATACACGGATGAAAATATAAAGCTTAAAGTCACAATATAGACAAACAGTAACTCAAAGGCAGCTATACTAGAAAACAAAAATTTTCAGTCATTAAAATATACATGAATTGCATATTAATATAAGACAATTGGAATATACACGACATTGTGGGCCACCACAGGGATGCAGTTCATTCATCCTCACACCCACAAAGTGTGAATAAGTCATTCAAAAATGGTGTCATTGTCAGGATGCCATTGAAGATGCAAAGTGTTTTCATAGCTGCATGAATGATGGCCTAAACCTTTGGCTGTCAACTGGGTCTGAGTAGAATCCACAGAGCATTTGAACATATGGGTGCTGTCCAACTGATGGAAGCCTTGTGTTGGCTGTCACAGGGGCAAAAATAACATAAACATCATATGTCTGTCAGGATATGTGTAGTTAATTGTCTTTAATAGTGTTTTGATTTTCACTATTGTGTGTCTAGGGATAGTTTTAATTAATTTAATTAATGAATTAATTGCATGAATAAGGAGGAAACCTCACCCTTACCTTGTCCTAGTATTACAGACATAACCATCTGCCAAGCAACAAAAGGAGGGGATACTAAAGCATAATACTGGGAATCTGAGCCATCCACAAATAATAGCCCACACATACGAAGACCCCCTCCATGTCCACCACCATCACCACTGCCTGCTCATAAATGTCAGAGCTCTGATAGGAGAACCCCCACTGGGCAGTTTGAATAGTGAGTCATACTGTGCGCTATAGGAGAATAGATGGTCAAGACCAGGACAGGGCTAATAATACTTTGTGATTTTAAAACTGGTCGGTTATATAAGCTCTTTCCTGGATAACAACCTGAGGCAAAAGGAATGTGCATGACTGAAAAATGGATTTGGAAGGCATTTTTCACAAATTATAGCAAACCAGTTTCATTATAATGGAAGAATAAGCAGAAAAGGGTACAGCCAGTGTCAGAGTGACCTATACACACAAGGCCTCTGCATGCAGCCCCTCCTCTGGGGCAACCACTGCCTCTCGTTCTCTCTCTCTCTCTCTCTCTCTCTCTCTATCTCTGGAGCACAGTACAGATGAGTATGATTAGATTTTACAGGCTAATAAACAGGCCAGCACTGGTGCTCTGGATCAAATTGTCCGATATTAAGTACCTCCATCTCTCATTGTCTTATATATGCATTGGTACAAGTACAGACACCACACCCTTATGAGAGAGGGATAGACATCAGTGCACCTTCTGAGAAAATCTCAGCCCCTCTAAGGCAGATTTAACCCTGATGAACACTATTGGACTTACCATTAAGAACACACCAATTAGAGTAGTGGTCTTGTCCAGGGAGATATCCATCTCATCAGAGTGAGGAGATGATTTCATCCAAGTGGTCGATAGGCTGTGCAGTCCAGCCTATCAGACTACCCAGAAGGCTTTATCAGCCTGAACATGGCTGGTAGTTACTTACCATCTTATGTAAAAGCCTGACCTGATTAGGCAAGAGACTCCTCAACATACAGTTTGTCTCAGCCTGATTGTGAGTGGTGAGAATTTCAATACACTAAATATTCTAAGGTCACAAATTTTATTTCAGATGTATGTTCTATGACACGTGTGCTGAACTCTGATCCAATCAGACTTGTTTTATTTTGCCTGGATGCCCTACAGCCAGTCATTTTCCATATAAAAATGGTCCGCAAGAACAGCTAACTTAGTACTTATGTAAGAACCCATGAACATATATAGTTAGAACTCCCTGAAATGATGCATATCAATTAAAGAAGTCATGCTTGGGTCTGGATCCTCATCTTGTGGAAAATGTTCATAAAATCTCACATTTTCCTTTTTTAATCAAGATTGTTCAGAAGATTAATAATTCAATTTAAATAGTTTCTAAGATCTCATAAACTCTTGATTATATTACAATCTGGATTCGGGACTCAACACAGCAATGAAACAAAGCTCACTAGGGTTATAAATAAAATTGCTGTGGTCAGAGTACAGACGTGTTTTTTGGTTCTTCCTGATCTCTTGGAAACATTCAACAGCACAGACTATAGCATCCTGCTAAAGTACCTGCACTCTTGTTATGGCTTAGCTTCTACAGTCCTCAGCAAGTTTGCTTACTATATCTCAGGTCGCACTCAGCGTTAGTTTCTGAAATAAATATTTCGGGTCTATATTAGAATCTCGAAGGTTTAATGCTTCGAATCACTAAATATTGAACTTTAGTGAGCTAAACATTAAACCATCAAAATGCTAGTAGACCCTGTAAAAAAACAAAAAAAAACAAGTAAAGGGGATTTAGGCAGGGAGGAAAGCCCCCCCCTGCACCCCCCACACCCCTGCTACTTAAATATACCAACTCCGAGATTGCACTTTAACGGAGTATGGTGCAGAAAGGGAAGATTTCCCTTTCCTACACTGTAGCGTGATCTCAGAGTTGGTATATTAAAGTAGTGTGGGGGGTGCAGGGGGGCTTGCCCCCTGCCTACACTCAATAGTTTTTTTTTTTTGGTCCTGTTGGTCCTAAAAATATTTTTATAGGTGTTCGATCGTTTAATAGTTCGGTGCATACAGTTCAATGTTTATGCATTCGAACTATCAAACTTTTGCGATTATAATATAGACCCAAATATTTCCACTAGCTCTTCCCTGAAGTGTGGATGTTCCACAGGGCTTGGTCCTGGTCCCTTTCTTATACATAGTGGAAATGCTTTTGCTGGGAAATTAATGGGAGGGACAAACTTAAGACATTTTTATTCAGAGGATATTCAGTTTATGCCTCTTCGTTATTCATAAGTTAGCATCAGTTCAAGAGTTAAATGAAGATTATGAAGAATAGTTCCTGAAGGGTCAGCCTGTCCAAAGTGCCGATAATATGTACACATCTGAGCTTCAGGGTTTAAACTGTCCCACCTTTGGTTTGTAAAATAATCTTTGATAGGAACAGGCTGGAATTTATAACAAAGGCAAGGAATCTTAGTGTGATCCTAGAAAATCGACTGACAATGGGGGACAAGTTGTCCACTATAGTTAAGTCTCACTGTCTTCATCTATGGAACATCTTGAAGATATAGCATCTACCATGTCCTGATGACCTGTTTTGCAGTTACTCATGCACTAATCTTTTTATATTTATTTAATGCCCTTTTTCTGGTGATTTATCACTTGTGTCTAGAGCACATGCATCTGGTGCTGAACTCTGCTGTTAGATATGTAAAGTTTGTAAATCTCAACTATTAAACATTTCTCCACTTTTAGTATTACAGCTATGTCATCCTGCACTCTGGACTGACTGTCAGTTTTTATAGTCTGTAAAGTATTAACATGTACCACGTCCTACTAATATGGTGACTGCAGTAGTACAGACGAAAAAAACCCTTACTACTACCCAGACAACCTGAGTACAATTAGTGTTCAGGCTGAGATGGAGGATGGACACAACCATCTTGGGGAGATGGAGTGGAGCCTGGTCAGACCACAACACCACCATCTCCCTCTCTTTTGTCCTTGCCTTAGCATCTGACATCACTCAGTCCATGTATCTTGATAAGAGGAAGGAAGGTATGTGCAGTGGAAGGGGTAAAACACTCAAAAGCATCATTAACTAGGCTGTTAATGTTCAGTAAGCAAGTTAGCGCACAAGTGGGGCTTAACAAGAGGTGGCAGAAGTTTAAAACAACAATATCCATGCTTTTGTTGAAGCAAATATAAGATCCAAATTCTTCAGAAAGTGAAAGTCCTGTGCCTTTGTTGTGTAAAAGAAAGTAGAGTTTTTAAGTTTAACTTACTATAACAGTAGATGTTCAAATGATCACTGGTGCAGTAGCCTTAGCTGTATGGATTATATCCTGACATGGATATACCAGCAGTCCAGCTTCCAAAGCTTCGGGCACCTTCCACAAGCCCAAACTGTCAGTCAGCTCAAGGTGAGCTGACGAAACCACAAGTTTGGACTGAAGCCCTTCAGAACTTTCCTGCCAGCACAGAGAGTGAGGCTGATCCCTGAAAGGACAATGCTAGGAACAACAGAAAATAAATGTCCACATCCTGGCACAAACAACACACCAAAAAAGAGTGGGATGGAGAGAGGGAGTGGCTAATGCAACAGTGATCACTCAAATATCTACCGTTATGGTAAGTTCAACTTACACAACTGTACTAAGTTCATCATATTGATCACTGCTGCAGCCTTAGCTATATGGGGAGGTTACCATAACTAAATATATTTGGGAGGAGGAAGGAGAAGGGTCCAGGAGCTCCTGGAGAATGGTCCAAGAAAAGCCTGATCTGGACCTAGAACAAGAATCAGCTTCATAGTGCTTTGTAAAAGTACGTACAGAGGACCAAGTAAAAGCTTCTAGAATACTTCTAGAATCCAACCCTTTCCAAAAAGCCATAGATGAAGCCAAGGTCCTTGTAGAGTGGGCTTTGATCCTGTCTGGAATAGTTTTGTTACAGTGAGTATAACAAAAGGTAATAGCCTTTGACAGATATTTGGAATAGTCTGTTTTGACAAAGGTTGTCCCTTCTTCTTACCTTCACAAGAAATAAACAATTGACCCAAAGGTCTGAAAGATTTAGCTCTGCCAAGATAGTACCTGAGTTGTCTGTGGACATCAAAGAGGCATGGAGTATCATTTCTCCCTCATTTTTAGGTTCAGGAAAGAAAATTAGGAGATGGATAGTTTGGCTTAAAGTAAACACAGATACCACTTTAGGCATAAAAGAAGAATTAGTTCTCAAAGAAACCCTGTCCCTATGAAAAATGAGATAAGGTTGACTCATCATAAGAGCTTGCAATGTGGATACCCTTCTTGCAGAAGTCAGAGCAATTAGCAAAACTGTTATCCATGTTAAGAACTTCAAATCAGCCAGATTAGTGAGTTCAAATGGAACATGTCTTACCTTCTCTAACAAAAACTAAGATCCTAAGGAAGGGCCACCTTTTTTCTTGGAGGCCACTTACGCAAAATCCCTTTCAAGAACAATTTGACACAAGACTGCATTGAAAGAGGGGGATCCATGGGCAGACATGCTGAAAATGGCCAATAAATGAACCTTGATAGAGGAATAAGACATGTCATGGGATAGTAACTTATACAAATATTGTAAAATCAAAGAACAACTAGCCCTGAATGGATAATGGTTATGTTGTTGGTACCAACTAGAAAACCTTTTCAGTTGGATAATATATGATTTTCTAGTATCAGGCTTTCATGCCTATATTAGTATCTGCTGCATGTCCTCACTAAACAGGTATCTAGAAGGAATTAAGACCCTATCATCCAGGCAGTCAAATGAAGAAGACTGATGTCAAGGGTGTATCAAACACCTCTGCTGTTGTGTGAGTAGATCCAGTCTGTGAGGAAGCATGTGATAATTGTCCCTGCTCATTTCCAAAAGAAGGGAGAACCACAGCTGCCTGGACTTGAAGGACTTCACCAACATTATCTTAGGAGATTCCTTTTGAATCTTCAGAATTACCTTGGATAACAGTGGAAAAGGTGGAAAAGCATATAGAACCATTCTTATCCAAGGATACAAAAAGGCATCTATCCACCAGGCCTTATTGCATGGAATCCTGGAACAGACTTTTGCCAGTTTATTGTTCAGAGAGGAGGCAAGAGGTCTACTTGAGGAACTCCCCACAGATGAATCAAATCTTAGAACACTCCCTGATCTAGTTTCCATTATTGAGGGTTTGCCTTGGTCCTGCTCAGCTTGTCTGATACACAAGTTTGCAGTGATGGAATGTAGAGTGAGACTGTGCTGTGACACCATATCCTATGCTAATATGGCTAGTCTGCAAAGGTGGTATGACCCAGTTCACCCTTGCTTGTTGATGTACCACATGACCATGGTATTGTCTGTAACCACATGAAGAGGTCCTGGGGCCTAAAGATGGTTCAGAGAGTTGAGTGTCTTGATCTTGGCAAGCATCTACTTGATACTTATGTGTTAGCATGTGTCATGATGTCCCACACTCCTGTATTTTTATCCCTCCTGAAACTGCTTCTCAAGCAAAGTCCAAAACATCAGTGGTGACTGACTGCTTTGGAGCAGGGAGGGAGAAGGGGATACTTAGATTTAATGATATCTATTGTCTCCACCAAAATAATTCTCTTCTGACAAACCCCAGCACTCGGATTTGAAAAGATAAAGAGTGCTAATGCTGGAACCAAACTCATTTCTGACACCACTGTTATCTTTTTCATATGAAATCTTGCCAGATGTATCATGAGAATCATAGATACCTTAAAACCTGAGGTATTCCCTCACAGTGACCAAAGTCTGAGTAGAAAACCTTAAAAATAAATATAAATAAAGATCTATTTTACCTGTAGAAGAAAACCTCTTTGAGATAAGGTATCTAGTTGACATCCCAAGAACACAATCCTGTGTGAAGGATTCAAGAAAGACTTTTGACAGTTCTCTTGGAATCCCAGCTTGTGTAAGAGATCCCTCACCAAAGACAGGGATTCCTGACACTTTGATAAAGGCTCTGCAAGGATAAGAAGTCATCTAAATATGGAAGATTTAGGAAAGAAATATCCAAAAATGGTCTCCAAGCATTTTCTTTCTTCTTTTCCACTAGGAAAACCCTTGAATAAAACCTCTTTCCTACCTGGGAAGGATGAGCTGTTTCTATCACTTCTTGGGACAGCATGCAATGAAGAACAGGTGGAAACAAATAACCTGATCTGGGGATGAGGAATAATCCCCTGGAAAGGATGAATTTGCTCCCACTACCATCTGTAACCTGGATGAATGATTTTCAGAACCCATTTGTCTGAAACAATCTGTTGCCAAAGAGAAAAATGGAGATTCAGACATTCTGGAAGAAAAAGGGGCCATAGTGGGAGGCAGTCACAAGGTCTCTTCAATAGTCATTCAGACTTGTTGGAGTGTCCTTGGTTTTGGAAGGTTTGAGAGTTCTTTTTGGAACCCCCTTGCCATTTCTTCTTAAGTGTCTCTTTACCTGAATGTTGTTGAGACAGTTGATTCAGTTTTTGGCCAAAACTGGATAAGGAGATAGAAAACCCCTTGGACAATTTGGAAAAAGAGGGCTGAAAAATCTTAGAGATTCCCTGGATCACCTTCCCCCTTTCATTACACTTTTTATCACCTCTGCAGCAGAAGGACCAACACTGAATCTCTATCCATGGAAGAATTTAAAATCATATTTTAACATCATCATCTGGGAGGTTCTGCGAATGCAGCCATGCAAACCTCCTCAAAAACAGTAGCAGTGTCCATAGCCCCGTAAGAAGTATCAACAGAATCATACGCACACTGCAATCAATGGGTGGTGACCTGTTCAATACAAGAAACGAGGTTATTCAAAGCAGATTTTTCCTCAAAAGATGAAACTACAGACAAAAAGTCCTCATACTTTCACAATTGTCAGAACAGACTTTCACATATGAGCATGACAATTCAAAATTATGAACAATTCAGTTTGCGGCATGTGTACACTTATTTCCATACATATCATGAAATTTTCCATTTCACTAATCAAAAAGAGTAGGAGTGGGATTAACTAAGTGCTTAGCAGCAGTGGGATCAACTAAAGCTATAGCTACTGGGTGAGGTTTGGGAATAGTATATAAAAATGTAAAAGGCTGAGGAACTTTTTATATCATGGCTGCCTTTTTATGGGCAACAGGCTGACTATCAGGAAAACTGCAGGCTGTAACATACACATCCTCTAAATTACACAGAACAGGAGGAATGAGTGTAGATTCTGGAAAATCCTTCTGGAAAAACTCATAGCATTTTCTGAGAGTCTAAGAAACCTTAGTGTTCTTCCACTGAAAACACAAACATTTTAGCAATAGTCTTAGAGAAACACCCACAGGAAGAATCAGAAACTGAGTCTTTCTTTGAATCTGAATCAGAAATCTGAGGAAAAAAACTTGTATCCATTCCTGCATCTTCCTGTTCAGATTCAGAATCTTGAACATATTCAGGAAAAGAGGAATCTCTCATTCTTTTACCAGAAACTAGTTTATAAGAAGGATCAATAGTCTGAATTAAACCCTGAGCCAGACCCGGTAAACTACTCCTATCCAAAGACGTTCGAGGAGAATAGATAATATGTTTGCTTTTCTGTTTCTTTTGACAAGAAAAATGGGTCCAACCATGTTACTGGTGGTAGCAGCTGCTTCATCAGGTATGAGCACAACATTCTGACATAACAAGGAAACCTTCCCTGCTCCCTCTTCCAGGACTGACAAGAGTGACTTTCCCTTCCCCACTGAGGGGAACCTAACAGCTGCAGAGACGTGGCTAACCTCCAGTCCATAGTGGTTATAGGTGGTATCTCAGAGGGATCAGAGTAAAAGATGAGGAGTCTGAGGGACATCAAATGGCCACAGCAGGGTCACCCACCTGTGTCTGAGGCAAACTACCAGCCTGCTGTGTTGAAAAAGGCTGTTTGCTTATTTTTTTATTCATTTTGTGGCTGAAATAAGAAACAGAATTTGTTCCATGATCAAGCAGAAAATAGTGCCTCTTTCCTGGGATGACAAGCAGTAATTGCCGGTAAACATTTCCTGTTCACAAAAGCTACTTTTTTGTCAGAAAAACACAGTATAAAGCACTTTATAACACTATGCCACCCCACTTAAACAAACATAAATACAATTTCTCCACAGAGAAATGTTTTTGGTTACTTTACACTAGTTTTAAACTGTCAGAAAAAAGCAGGTGCTCCATGTGATGATAGGAGGTACTGCCAGCCATGCCAGGAGAAGTAAAGCAGTGGATGTGTGAATTGTGCCAGCACAGCAACTGGAATTTTGTAAATAATTATATTTTATTTGAATATCAAGGTGAATTGTACAGATACTTGTGCTGAAAATGTATTTGTGAAGTTTGCTTGGTTAAAATGTATCAACAGTGCACCCTGCTCGAATGAAAAGAAGTGTACATGTATTACTGAAACTGAATTAAAAGTATATGTTTTAATAGAGGATATTGGGACAGCAAGGGTTAACCACCTGGCTTATTTTAAGAAAAATAAGTGAAATATAAATGAGCTGTTAAAGCATTAAAATTGTACCCCATAGTGCTGAATAGGACTGGAGATGTTAGGTCTGGAAGAAGTCTTTGTTCATTAGCTCAGTAAAAAAGGGGAAGCCACAGGCACTGCCATAAACATTTAAGATGTGTATTTTAGCCATCTATACTGAATTCCTGTATCATCTTCAAAGGGGATTACTGTGAGACTACAGAAAAATGCACCAAAAGGACCATGGAAAACTCCTTTTAATATATAAAAACAGATAAAAAGCCAGTGTGAAATCCAAATACACAGTACTTCATGTTAAGCGCTTTCATCAATGAATTGACTTCATCAGAACGACCTGAGCCTGAACCCTAAGACATTTAAATACTCTTTCTTAACAATCAATTAATCAATATTCCAATGCAGTTGTCAGCTCACATCCACATTTTAAAAAGACATAATCTATTCAGTCATAACAAACAAACCCTTAATAAAATCAATACACAATTTTAAAATATTTTCTTACATAGTTTAGTGCTCATAGAGTCTTTATCGAAATCAAATGTCTACTTTTCATACTGTGTCATTGTCTTTACACTTACAAAAAGTACAAAACATTTTACTGTGTAAAATAAATATTTTTTTATAAATTTGAATGTTTTATGTTATCTTGTTAGCCTTTTCCTTTAATATTGAATGAATACATAAATAGTCATTAAGACCTGGGGAGAAATTAGCAGCCAACCTAAGCTGCCACATAAGTTCTCTTTTACACAAAAGGTTCTTCCAGTTACCCCCCCCCCTTCACATCAATGTTGACCATGTCTATGATTCCGAATTTGAAACCTGTATATCTCCCACAGTTTACACTGTGTCTATAGAGAGCATTGGTCTCCTTTTTGTTTTTTATTTCATAAAAATGTAAATTCTGCATTTTAAAGCCCTCTCGGTTTTTCCAGTATAAAACCCTGGCAGGTGTTACAAAGTGTAATATAAATTATTCTATTCGTGTAACAATTTCCTTTTTTAAAATGCAAAATGCTACTTAGACTGTTGTTCAATGTTACAGAAGGGACCTGTAATATGTATCCACATTGAGAACACCGGCCACATGGCTTTCAGAAAATTATAAAGTGGGGCAGGGCCATACTGAGGAAAGTACCAAGCCATGTGGCCGGTGTTCTCAATGCAGGTACATATTACAGGTCCCTTCTGTAACACTGAACAATAGTCTAAGTAACATGTGTTTAAATTTATGGTTGCACAACAATTGAGCAAAGAAACACAAGGAAAAAATACAGATATTCATGTAGATGTGTGTGAGTTACGGTGGCAACTTAAGTTGGATGTCACACAGTACCCTGGTATAAATGAAAACATTAACATAGCATGTCTTTTAAAGTTGAAGCACATTCAAGGTTGATTTATTTATTTATTGGATTACAAAATTATACAACAACAAACTTTAAGGTATAATATGATTGTACTTAACATTTTAATAGTAATAATTTTTTTATTAATGTTAAACCATGGACCTGCACAACAATAAGTTCTTTTAGAAAGTATTTTCTAATATTTGATTGCTTGCAAACATATATACTTTTAAACAGCAATTTTAGATAATATTTTTAGATGTTTTATATATAACAACATATTATTAAGCATTTACTGTTTTTTAGCATAAGTTCATGTTTTAGTAGTGAAATGAGAATTTAATTGTTTAACTGTATTTTAATTAAATAATTGTTTCAGGGGGTGAGAGTATTTATAGGCTGGGTTGTTGTTTTATTATTGTTCTGAAGAAGTCCTTAAGGATAGGGAAGAAAGCTGTCAACTTCATGTATTTTCAATAAACCTGTATTTGCTACTTGGATTTCCTGGCGTTATTCATTGTATGTGGGTCTGGTAAACTGGGGGAGACCCAGACAGACTGTAAATTCAGGGAGGGAGCTACCCTGTAGCAGTGAGCCTGAAGATGAGCCATGGCTGCTGGTAGGTACTGATGTTCCCTTAAACAGGGTTACTACAAGGGCAGAGGTGACAGTGAAGCACCACTGTCTGAAGATACCAGACTTCCTGTAGAAGGGGAGATGGGAAAAGTCTCAGAGATAGAGTTGAGATAGGCTCAGCTCTCAGATCCAACATTACAAGGCTTGAGGGAGGTAGCAAGGGAAGTGCCTGATTCTCAAGGAAAAGGGGTCTGTATACTGGAACAAAGGTTTACTGTATAGAGAGTGGAACCCTGAGAGAGGGCTAGAAGGTGAGTTAATACAGCAGTTGGTAGTGTTAAGAGCCTACCATCTGGCACTTCTGACCATAGCCCATGACATTCCTTTTGCAGGTTATATGGGCATAAGTTACCAAGAGATGTATTCTGCAGAACTTTTATTGGCCAGGGATTGCCAGGGATGTAACAGGGTACTGCAGAACCTGTGAGCAGTGCTGAAAAGTAGGCAAAGCAGGATACAAGGTCAAAGTTCCTTTGATGCATTTGCCTGTGATTGAAGAGCCATTTCAGAAGGTAGATATGGATATTGTGGCACCTCTGAGTACCCCATGTTCCACAGGGAAGAAGTGCATCCTGATGGTAGTAGATTATGCCACCAGATACCATGAAGCAGTGGCCCTGTCCTCCAATGAGGCAGAGAAGGTGGCAAATGCTTTATTAGAGATTTGCAGCAGGGTAGGTTTCCCAAATGAAATACTGGCTGACAAAGGTGCCAATTTCATGTCAGACCTGTTGCTTGTCTGTGGAAGTACTGTGGGGTGAAGCACCTAAAGACAACCCCTACCATCCCCAGATTAATGGTCTTGTGGAGAAGTTAAGCTCAACACTAAAGACCATGCTATAGGCATTTGCAGACCAGTTTAAGAGAGAGTGGCACAAATACCTGCCTCATCTGCTGTTTGATAACAGAGAGGTACCCCAGGAATACACAGGTTTTTCACTATTTGAGTTGCTGTATGTTCATAGGCTGAGGGGACTTCTAGATTTGACTCATGATGAGTGGGAATGTAAGTGTGAATCCCACAAGGAATCTGTTGTGGCATATGTCATAAACCTCAGGACAAGGCTTAGGGAGCTCATGGGCTTGACCTAGGAGAATCTGTCAGGAGCCCAACAGCAGAAAAAGGTCTGTATGACAGGAATGCTCAAGCCAGAGAGTATACTGTGGGACAGCAGTTGATGGTGCTCATTCCTGTCAGACACAATAAACTGCAGGCAGCTTGGGAGGGACCCTACAAGGTGGTAAGGAAGGTCAGTGATGTTAACTACATGGTAGAACTGCTAGGCAGGAGTCAGTAGCACAAACTGTACCATGTTAAAATGATGAAACCTTACCATGATAGGGAGGCCCTTGCAATAAGTATTTGCAGTAGGAATCAGGAGGAGTCGGAGGGGGATATATGGCTACAATGAGCCTGCCAGTAAAATGCCAAGTTACTATGGTGGAGCCTAGGGTTGCACGCATATGATACAACAATGCAGCCTGTAGTGGGGTCAGCAGTGCCAAGGTGGATGGAATGTCAAGACAGGGAATGGGCTAACATATTCCCAAATAGGCTTATTCCTCTCAAGCAAATTTCTCAAGGGTAACTTGAAAAACTAGCTTGAGTCTTCAAAGGGGGGAGAGGTGTGACAATTGGAGGTACTGACAGCCATGCCAGGAGAAGTAAGGCAGTGGATGTATGACTTGTACCAGCACAGCTAGCTTGAATTTTGTAAATAATTATATGTCATTTGTATATCAAACTGATTTGCACAGATGCTTGTGCTGAAAATGTATTTGTCAAGTTTGCTTGTGTTAAAATGCATCAGCAGTGCAGCCTGCTAAAATGAAAAAATGTGCATGTATTATTGTAGCTGAATTAAAACTATATGTTTTAATAGAGGATACAGGGACAGCAAGGGTTAACTACTGGCTTTTTTTAAGAAAAATAAGGAAAATGTAAATGAGCTGTTAAACCATTAAAACATCACCCCACAGTGCTGAACAGGACCACAGACATTAGGTCTGGATGAATCCTTTGTCCATTAGCTCAGTAAGAAGAGTGGAAGGCACAGGTACTGCCATAGATATTTAAGGGGTTCCTATCAGTTTGTCGAAACTTCAGCAGTTTGAACATCATATGTTCGAACTGTGAAGTTCGAAAACTGATTATCACGAAGCCGCGGAACACTGAATTCTTTCCCAGGGAAAGAATTTGGTGGGCCGTTTCTGTGGCTTCACGATTTTCAGCACTGTGGTGGAAAGCTATGGGTCAGGTTCAGGTAAGTGTGTGATTGTGCGGATGTTAGGGTTAGGGCACGGATTAGGTGTGTTAGGGTTAGGGCACGGGTGAGGTGGGTGTGCGATAGTGACAGACTTTGGGATAGGTGAGTTAGGGTTAGGGCACGGGTGAGGTAGGTGTGTGATAGTGACAGACTTTAGGGTTATAGCGGGATAGGTGAGTTAGGGTTAGGGTGCGGGTCAGTTGAGTGTGCGATAATGGCGGACCTTAGGGTTAGGGTTTGGGTTAAGGTAAGTGGATAGATAGTAGTATATGTACAGTTTAGTGTAGGGTTAGATGTAGGATTTTAAGTGTATGTGTGCGGATTGCTGTTTTTTTTTGGTGTGCTTGTGTTGTGTGTGTGTTTCTTGGAACAGCGATTTTTTTCCCCTGGGAAAAAAATCGCTGTTCTAAGCCTTTGATGGCTTTCCACTTCGAGGTTAGAAGTTCAAACATATGGTGTTTGAACGTCTGCCATTTCATCGAAGTGATATAGGGACCATCACACATCACATATTGGTTGGCAGTGGTGGGACTACCATACATCTCATATTGGTTGGCAGTGGTGGGACTACCATACATCACATATTGGTTGGCAGTGGTGGGACCACCATACATCACATATTGGTTGGCAGTGGTGGGACCACCATACATCACATATTGGTAGGCAGTGGTGGGACCACCATACATCACATATTGGTTGGCAGTGGTGGGACGATCATACATCACATATTGGTTGGCAGTTGTGGGATCATCACTCTTTACACTTTGTTTAAACGTATATTACAATCTTGAGACAGTCAGTTAAAACACAACATTCCTAGATTTAAAATAATTTTAATGAAGAGGAAAGTAATAAAATATCAACAAAATTAAGAAAATAGAAGTTTTATTCTCCAAAGGGAACTTAGCCCAGCAAAGCAGAACACAAGCTGACTGTCGATCCTCAAAAGCCTCAGAGGAGCATACTCCTTGGCAGCAGTAAAACTCTAAAAGCTGTGTGCCCAAACATGTCTTTAGTCAGCTCAGCTTGAGCAGCCTGACAGTTTGGGCAGGTGGTAGGTGCCCTGACACTTTGGAAGCTGGTGAGCTGTTATATACTTGTCAGGATATATACCATGTAGCTAAGGCTACTGCAGCAGTTATCAGTGTGATGAATTGCATTCTCTATAGTGCAATGCCTGTTTGTGAATAAAACTGCTTCATTTTTGCAAAGAGGCAACACTGTAGAACTAAGTGTGGAAATGTGTAACTGCAAACAGACTAAACTCATACTGAGACTTATTAATGGCAGCCAGAGAAGACACTGTTATACTAATATACTTAGAAACATCGATATGTTTTATGTTATTATTATTATTATTATTAGTGAGTGACACTGAAAGTAACACCTGCATTTATGTTTTCATAAATTTATGTTTTCATTTAGAGACAGAGATTATGAATAAATAACTGATATTTTGTGGTTTGAATGAATGACCCCACATGCAGTGCACATTCTCTAGAAGAACAAATCTGTGATCTGAGCTAATACTCTGGGTAGAATACCATCCTTGTCACATATCCTTAAATCCTCATAAATTTTCCTTGGTGATCCCTCTTTCTGTCCATCAACATGCATCCGCTTTCCGGAGAGTTTGAGTGAAACATTTAATTCATAGGCACTACAGGAAAAAAAACTGGTGGGTGCATTTGCCTAAAAGGTCTTAAAGTAACAGTGCTATTTGCTGGTCAACATTCATCCTTAATGTCATAAATCTCTACAAGCATCATCCTATTTGCACATATATTTTACAACAAAAGCACATTCACCATACACCGTAACCTCATAGCATAAGAATTCTGAACAAAGCCAAAAATGATGGGGGGACAAAAGTCCAAAATCAGTTACAGACTTTAAACATTGCTCTTATGAACTTGCAATGTTGTTAGAAAAACAGGTTTTGCATTACCATACATTTTCTGAAGGAGATGAAGTCTGAAACTCAAATGTCTGTCATTATTTAGTGCATTCAGTCTTTAATGACTTGCCCAAAAAACACAAATTTTATGAGGAATTGACCAAAAATATTTTGCCCAACTTTGGAGAGTTGACAGTATGACCCACCTCACCCCCCACCCCATGTTCTTCATATATGTACAACGTATAAATGGCCTAATGAAGAAATGGTATTTTCATTGTGCATGCTCCATGGAGAAGGCACAAGAGAGGATAATTTTAAATCTGTGATATAATGTGAGAAGTCCTTTCATAAGCAGTAGCGATGCCATTAGCCCTTCAAGCTGTGGATTCCTCTATGATCTTTGTCATACGCCTAGTCTGAAGAACCTGAACTGGAAGTGTTTACATTGGTTTATTCTCACCCTTTATGGACTATTCTGACCCTTTGTGAACCATTCTGACCCTTTGTGGACCGTTCTGACACTTTGTGGACGGTTCTGACCCTTTGTGGACCATTCTGACCCTTTGTAGACTGTTCTGATCCTTTTTGGACCATTCTGACCCTTTGCAAACCATCTGACCCATTGTAGACCGTTCTGACCCTTTGTGGACTAATCTGTATGTCATGCTCCCCGGAGTGCTGCAAACATGTTGTCTTTGAATATAGGACCTCAGGATATCCTAAAGACATATTTATTTATTCTATCAGATATAAGTTTCTACCAGATATAAGTATTTTTTGTGGCTTTCCCACTGTTATTAAGCTAGCGACTGCATTTCGCCTGTTTTACTGCTACTTTAAGTGATTTCTGCATTTTACACTGTTTATTGCACTTTAAGTTACTAATTGTTGCAAATTGTTTCTGTAGGCTACACACTAAAGTGCGCTAGCCGATTTACAGCATTTATAGCATTTACTGTCTGTTTTTTTTCCTTATCTCTGTAATAAAACAAAAAAATCTCTTGTTTTCCCACCTTACTGAACTAGAGTAGTCCAGTTTCAGAGTTGCTGATCCCTGGGCTTTGTTTTTAGTTCCTGTTACTGATCCATTGCCTTATTAGGAAGGAGGGAAGTTTCTTTGCTTACCAGTGGGAGTGGGAAGCACTGAGCGGCCTTTTTGTCCGATTTGGTGACGTTTCAGCCAGAAACTAGTAGTCCATTGGTCGTTTTGGGCCAATTCCTAGCTCCCTTCAGCCCCCTGCTATAAAACACACTAAACGCGCGTTAGCGTGGAGTTGCCACTGTTGCACACAAGAGCAGCGGCGGTTAAACAAGGTTAAACTATTTGGGACATCTAAATTCCACTCTTCAAATTTTCCCTTAGAACTACCTTCCTCGAGCTGTACTGCTGATCTAACCAGCATATCCTATAACTGAAAAGTTCATCTCTACTTGATTCCCAAGTAGACTATTCTCTATCTGTAAAGCCTAGCACTTACTCCTACAGTACTTGCACCTTGATAAAGCACTCTTATTATAGATAGTACACCACCAGCCTAAAACCCACTTCCCCCGGAGTCCTTTGAAAGTCTCTTTATCTACTACTTCTAGTATGTCGAGGGATCAGTTACTAGTGTCCTCTCCAGCTCAACTGGTGAACCTGGGAATATTGAGGCAATGTTATAATTGCCTCATGTACACAGACAATCCTCTCCTTCTCCCACAAAACACAAATACATGCGAGAGATGCAACTATACGGCCAAACTGGAGGCTGAGCTCTCTCAACATAGGACTGGCAAGACCAGACAGGAGGAGAAGGTAACCACACACAATACATACCCAGTCACACATGGTACCATCACAACTTCAAATCATACACATACTCACACAAAGACATACTCGGAGGCTCTGATCAAAAATTTACCAAAACAGCAGAGGCCACCAAAGCAGACACCCAAACAACTACCACCTCACGACCCAACACATGCAACACATAGACCACACAGTCAGAGTGTCAAACAGTCACAGCCCTTAAGGCCAAACAAAATGCCAGACACACTTGTCATTGGTGATTCCATAGTCAGACACACTGATGTCCCGCTCACCAGACTGAGTAAGGAGAAGGTCACAGTAAGCTGCCTGTCGGGCGCTAGAATCCGCCACATAACGCAAGCACTCAGGTCTCTCAACAGCAGGTACAAGTATGACTCAGTCATTGTCCACGCTGGTGTCAACGACCTGAGATGTACCTCCTTGGACTACATGAAAAGGGACATCGAGGAGCTCTCTGATTATGTAGCCCAGGCAGGTATGACCCTGACCTTGAGCAGTATCCTACCTTCACCTAGAATGATGCCACAATACAGTGATAAGATGATCAGCTTTAATAATTGGCTTAAATTCTGGTGTCATTCAAAGGGGATCCAATGTCTGTCTGCCTGGGATGACATGCTGGACAAGCCACGCTGCTTCAAGGGACGGCTTGCACCTGTCACCCTGGGCTTCCAGATATTGGCAAAGGCTCTTGCCACCCCCATAGTGCCTTTTTTAGGCAAGGCTCAAATTCTAAACCTACCACCCTAGAACACCAAAAGGAAAAAAAACTAAGGGTAATGCTGCTCAATGCCAGAAGTCTCAATCTCAAGATGCACGCACTCGAGGCCCTTCTCAATATGGAGAACATCGATGTCTGTGCTATGACAGAAACCTGGTTCAAGGCTCCTGAGAGCACCCCAGCACTAACAGGTTTCACCTCATATCATGCGTTCCGCCCCAAAATCCGGACAACACCAAGAAAGGAGGGGTGTCCATATTCATAAAGGACACCCACACCTCAAGGTTGGTGGCAACGCACGATGCATTGGAGACCATCCAGGTGCAATTAACCATAGGCAAGACTGCTCTGCAATTTGTAGCATGTTACAGGCCACCCTCTCAAACTCAGGAACCTCACATGGCCTTCCTGAAAACATTGGAGGGGATAAATGTATCTCCAAACACCATCATACTAGGTGACTTCAACTACCCTAATATAGACTGGGAACACTACTCAAGCCCCAACACTCTAACCCAAAGATTCCTGGAGTTCATAAACTCAAATGCCATGGAACAACTAGTCACCATCCCCACAAGAGGAGAAAACATACTTGATCTCATCATCACGAACATGGGATCAAAATGTTCAACACTGGAAGTATACCCCTCACTGGTGAGATCAGATCATAAACTAATCTCGCTGGAGGTCCTCATCCCGCCCCACCTGAAACAAAAAGACCACAGTGAAAAACTTCTCAAAAGCCGATTTCACACTTCTAAAAACTAGTGTGGTCTCCTTTAAGGCCCCTGAGCCAGTGGTAAACATTACTCAAACCGCTGAATCACTTACAAATGCCTTCTACCAGCACCTACAGGACTGCATGGATCAGGCAATCCCAAACAAAACTAAGACTCTCTGTACCAAAGGCAAGCATCCAGTCTGGTGGACCCCAGCCATAAACAAGCTCTACAACAAAAGGAGGAAGCTACTACAAGATAGAGCAAAATCCTTGAAAGGTAAGACACCTTTGATCATTATAAGTAAAAACTAAGAGCTCTCATAAAATCATCCAAGGCAAATTTTGAGAGAAAAATCGCCAAGGACTCTAAAGACAATCATAAGGCCTTCTTTAGCTATGTTAGAAACCTAGGAGGAAACTCCCAGATATGCTCAGAATTAGTTCAAAATGATGTGAAAATGACTGAACCTACACACATTGCTAACATACTGGCTGACAGGTTCAGTGCAAACTTCTCCCCCCTCCCCAAAAGGCGGGATACCTAGTCCACAGGATTGTAGCCCCCAAACATCTCCAACGCCCAGGTGAGAACTGCCCTCACTAAGGCAAAAAACACAGCATCCATGGGACCGGATGGTGTCCCCGGCTGTGTGCTTCATGAACTCAACGAGGAATTAAACCCACAGTTAGGACAGCTGTTTAATCTTAGCCTCACCTCAGGATACGTACCCAAGGAGTGGCGCACGGCGACTGTGTTCCCACTTCATAAGGGCGGTGCCTCCACAGACCCTGGAAATTACCACCCCATTAGCTTGACAAGCCTTATCTGCAAAGCCATGGAGAGGATCATAATGGAACTCATAAATAAAGACATAGGGAACTTGCAGACTTTGGATCCAACCCAGTTTGGCTTTGTCAAAGGCAGATCCTGCCTCTTAAACTTGGTTGACTTTTTCGAGACAGTCACCAAGGCCATTGATGAGGGAAAGGCAGTCCATACAGCCTACCTCGACCTGGCAAAGGCCTCTGACACAATACCCCACTCAGGTATCATCGAAAAACTCATCAGCTTGAATGTAAACCCATACATCACAAGATGGGTTGCAAACTGGCTAAGTGACAGAACCCACAGGGTCAGAGTTGCTGGAGCCATGTCAGACTCAAAGCCTGTCACAAGTGGTGTCCCACAGGGCTCAGTCCTGGGTCCACTCTTGTTCGGCATCTACTTTTCTGAAGTACAAGCAAACACAGGAGGGTTATGGCTGACAAAGTTTGCAGATGACTGCAAACTGGGCCATAGTCGAAAACACATCTGACACAGATATCCTCCAGAAGGGCCTCACAGAAACGGATAACTGGTGCCAGAGCCATGGCCTGAAGTTAAACGCCAAAAAATGCATAGTCATACCCTTTGGGAAAAACAAGGTTACCCCTAGCTACCATATAGGTGGCAATCCACTGAGCACAGAAAAAGCCATCAGGGATCTGGGGACCCAAGTTGACAGTAGCCTTTCGTTTGACACTCATGTTGCTAAAGTAGTTAGGAAAACCTTCTATATCGCCCACCTGATCATGAAGGGATTCACATCTAGATCAAGGGAGGTCATCGTCCCCTGTACTCATCACTCATTAGACCTATGATTGAGTACAATGCGCGGTTCGCAATGTATCTGACCAGACACCTGCTGCAGCTTGAAAGGCCCCAAAAGTTCCTCACCAAAAGGATAAAGGGTCTCAAAAATATGTCTTATGCTGCCCGACTGAAAGAACTCCAGCTCTGTTCAGTCTCATACCGCTTGCTCAGAGGTGACCTGTGCCTGACATATAAGGCCATGTCAAACCCAGATTTGATGAATATGCTTCACCTCAAAAAATCTAGATCCCTCAGAACCACAAGGGCGAGAGACTTAAACCTTGACACGGTTATAAATAGAACATGCTGGAGGGACAGATTCATCACCCAGAGACTCCCTATGCTGTGGAACAAAATCCCGGTACATGTGAGGCAGAGCACCTCGCTGGCCTTGTTCAAGAGGAATCTTGACCAATGGATGGGAGATCGCAGATATACCCCAGGGATTACTTCAGTGTCACTGCTTGACAGAGGCACAGAAAAATGATAGGCATAGTTTTTATTCAAACTAAAGGGGTGGCGAAAGCCACATAACTATGGGCTAGGCTTATAAATGCCCTTGGGCAGATAGCCTAGTATGAACCTATGAACCTATGAACCTATTTTATTTTATTTTATTCTGTTTTACATTTGTTTACTGGGGAAGTCTGACTGGACAAGCTAGCCTTTTTCACTGGAGGCCCAGGAAGAAAAGCTCCACAAATAAACATGACAGAGACACTTACAATAGAGAAAACATGGTTATACAAAATGTACAAAAATCACATAAAAGTTTGTGTACGTAAAACACGTAGTGGTATCTTAATATAAATACTGAGACTATTTCCAGTGCAGAAGATAATGTAGCAGTGTGTTAATAAGCAGATTGCATTCCAAAATGGTTGTATACAGTCATTTCTTATGAGTTAGTATCCCTCCAACTCTATTGTACACAAATGACTCTTAAATGTTAGTCAAATGTTTAAATATAGTCTACCGGGGGGGGTCTGAAAAAAGATGAGACAAAATCTAGTCTGGGCTGCTACAGGGGTATAACTGATTGTCAGTTAGATGTGATTTAAGTGTATGTTTGAATTTTGAAATTATGGAGGTAGTTTTTATGTTTGTTGGGAGTAAGTTCCACAGTTTAGCTATACAGTGAGAGTAAAGAGCTTCACTGGCAGAACTGCTAGCTTTGGATATCTTTAGTAGAGATTTGTTGTTAAAATGAAGAACTTGGTTGCAGTACATTAAAGAGGACAGAAATGTTGTCTGGTTGGTAGAGTAATTGGTGGACTGTGGTTAGTTGGTTGTAAACCAGGAGGTTGGGCAATTCAAGCCAATTAAGTTGTTTTAGGGCGAGACAATGATGACATTTCTAAGGAGATTCTGTGGCAAACCTTGCAGTTTTACTGTAGTGTTTCGAGTTTGCTTAGGTCAGATTTCTTGATGATGGTCAGTATTGGAGAGGTGTAAAGAAGAGAAGGGACTAAATGGGTTCTGGCGATACTGGCCTTAGTGTTATTAGTGAGGAATATTCTGTGTCTATAAAGTGATGCAAATTTTTTATGAACTTTCTGTATTGATAGGAATATGTGTATGTCAAATTTTAAGTTACTATCTATGATGACTCCAAGAAGCTTGGTGTCAGTTACAGAAGAAATGATTGTATTGTTTGCTGATGTGATTGTAAAGGATGAGAGGGGGTGCTGATTTTAGTGGGGTGGAAAAGCATGAGTTTTGTCTTATTGGGATTAAGTAGCAGCTGAGCATCTGCTAGCCATGATTCTACTTCTGAGAAAGATTGTTGGGTTATGAGTTGTAACCGTTGGGGTATAGAAGCTGTATTTATTAGGGTGGAGTCATCTGCGTAGTGGACTAAGGAAGCAAGAGCGGTAGCAGTGCATATTTTGTTAACAAATAGGGCGAAGATGAGGGGCCCCAGGATGGAAACTTGAGGTACTTCCTACAGAGAATGGGAGGAGGGGGGAGAGATTCTCATGCCACAAGACTGCCTGCTGGTGTCCAGCTAAGTAGCCTTGCAACCATGATATGGGGGTTTGCCTGAGACTGAAATTAGATAGACCTGTAAGATGTTTGTTATGCAACACAGTGTCGAAGGCCTTAAAATGATCAAGAAATACGGATGACATGATTTTGCCTTCATTTCTATGGAAATTAATTGTGTTAGTAAAGGCCATCCATGCAGTGGTGGTGCTATGTTTTGGCTGAAATCCATGTTGAGTATTGGAGAGAAGGTTGTTAGTCAGGAGATAGTTAAGTAACTGAGAATGAATACATCTTTCTAAGATTTTGGATAGGGGTGTAGGATAGCAATGGGGCAGTAATTAGATAATTCTGTTGAGGCCCCACCTTTATGTAATGGGAGAATGTGTGATATTTTCCATATGGGTGGCACCTTTTGTTCAGTGATGGTCCTGTTAATGAGCATGGATATGGAGTATGAGATGGCATCAGCCACGATTTTAAGATATTTAGCTGGAAGTTTATCTGATGCCAGTGTTGTTGGTTTTAGTTTGTTAGGTATTTCTTATAGTATCTGTGGGGACAGGCTAAAATGAAAAGCTATTGTTTTTCTGGTTTGACTTTAAACAGGGGGAATCTGGTATAGAGCTATTGTTATTAGTAAGAGCCCTTATGGTTTCTGTGAAATGTTTATTGAATTGTAATTCTATACTTTCTCTAGTGTTGCTTGCCAATGGATAGGGTGTACTAGTTTGCCCTGGTTGTAGTATGTTTTTTATTGTCAACCAGAATTTCTGGGGATTTTTTAGGTATAAGATTTGACTTGTACTGCAGTACTTTATTTTGTCCTGTCTGATTTGCTTTTTTGCTTTGTTACAAAGCTTGAGATAGGTTTGTTTATTTGTTGATGTTTTGTTGGTTTTCCACTTTTCCCAAGCCTTGTCCCTTGTTTTAGTAGGGATCTAGTTTCTTTAGTTAACCAAGGTAGTCAGGTTGGATTTTACTCTTATTGTCCTAGGTGGAGCAAGGCTGTCTAGTATATTAAGGAATGTGAAACTGAAGAATTCTATGGATTCGTGTAGTGGTAGTGACTTCAGAGGTGTCCGGTTACAAGTGTTTTAGGACATCTATAAAATCAGAAGGGGAGAAGTTCTTTTTGTAATGAATTTGTTTTTATCAGTTGATCTTGGTTGGGTTGAGGTGGCGTCTTAATAACGAGGTTGGATAGTGGTCACTCAAGGTGTCTGAGAGACATCCAGAGAGTAGCGAGGGTATGGGTCTGTTAGTAAGTGTCCAGTCCAGAATGAACTGTTTCTTGGAAGTTTTAACTATTCTGGTAAGGTATTTGATTAGCTGACTAAAACCATGTAGGTTTATATGGCTGATTGGTTTAAGGGAATCATGTGTTCTGGTCTATGTTGAAATCACCCAGTAGGATGGTTTCTTGTGTAAAGGTGGTAGAAGTCCACTGAAATATGTATTCAACTTTGGCTAAGTTGTTGCCTGGGAGGGATGTAGACTCCTATTAAGTTGATGTATTTTATGTTATTAATTATTAGCTTTGTAAACATTATTTCTGTATTGTGTAAGTCAGGTGTAGGTTGTTTATGGAGCAGCAAACTGAGTTTGTTTTTGAACGACATTGGCCTGCCTAGCCTAAGGATGTTATAACCTGGAGGGGTTATTTTGTTGTCACTGATGTGTGGTTTTAGCCATGTCTCAGTTATTAAGGTAATATCAGATGAGTATATGGCTATAGATGCATGCAATTCCTGGACTTTGTTAAATATACTTCTGATATTTATGTTAAGTATTAGTAGGTCAGCTCCCTTTCTGGGGGAGTTGAGGAAGCATTGTGGGTCTGGTGTGGACTGAGCGGATATTCTTGTTGGGTTGGTTTTGGGTCCAGGGTTAGGGTGGATATCTCTGCTGAGAATTAGTTGGGATGCAATGTATAATATGCTTTAGGAGTTTAGAAAATAGTTTATCATATCTAAGGGAGAAGGATGGAGAAGGTTTAAGACAGAATAAGAAGCTAAATTGGTGGTAGAGGTATTGAAGAGGGAGGCTGTTATAATTATGCTGGTGGTTGTTCTGGTGTAGGTTTGGACTTTGGGGATGGGATAGTACAGGTGTTAAATGGGATATTAAGTTGAGTGTAATAAGAGTTTCAGTGGCCTGTAACTATTAAGAGAAAGAGGATAGTAGTGTATAAGATGAACATGGTGGTGGCAGGTAAAGTGCAATTTTGTGGTTCCAGAGTATATTGTTGTTGTTTTTTGGTAGTTTGTATAGTGGGCATAATATAGGAGTATATTTTGTGGAGTTCACTTGATGGGAGAGGTGTATTTGGTAAGTAAGCTGATTTGTGATTGGTATGTAGTGCAGAGTTTGCGATTGGTTGATAAGGATAAGGGGAGTGGTTAGAAAGTATAATGGTCATTGCCTTAAAAGAAAGCTAAAATGCACATGGTTGGATAATGTTTCCTGCTTACAGTATAACAGAAATATCAATTCTTATCTAAACCATTCAAATTATATTATAAACTAGTTACATGCACATCTTCTAAGAATGTCTAAGTTTGACGAAGAGATATAGAATTTTCTGTTAACTCTCTCCATATTTCTTCAGAAATTGCAAGTTAGTAGCATACCAGGCAATCCACTGGATTCCAGCTGCTTAACGGAAAAGGACACCCAATTAGAGATGTCAATGTTAACGGCCTAAAAAGAAATGTATTATACATAGCTTGAAAAATACCAGAGCCTCCCTAAGACCTAAACATGGTTGCAGATCGTGCACACATTAAATCTGATAAAAGTAAAAGTTTGTGACCTTAATGGCTGCAGTTTTAATGTAAAAAGTAGAAATGATATGCAGTTGTCTCCTTGCAGTAATCAGCTGGAGGTATAAGCATGGTTTAGTTCACAAGATCAGCATTGCACTCTACCTTTCCCCATACTGCCAGCTAAAATGAATAATTTAATGTGTCAGCTACAAACAAATGTAAGCAATAAATATTGTACCATTTGTGTGTAAAACTGGCATTATTTGATAAGATTTCACAGAGGTTTACCTTGGGCTGGGAGCTTAAGGCAGAGACTGGGGTCTATATTATAACATTGAAGTTTCAAAACTTCGAATGTTCTAATATCGAACCCTATTCAGCGAAAACTGAAAATATCGAAGCAACAGAAAACCAAATTTTTTCCTAGGGAAAGAATTCGGTTGTCCATTTCTGTTGCTTTGGTATTTTCAGCAATGTGGTGGAAAGTTACGGATTGGGTTCAGGTAAGTGCAATTGAGTGCGGGTTAGGTTAGTTAGGGTTAGGGTGCGGGTTAGGTATGTGTGCGATTGTGTGGATGTGAGGGTTAGGGCGGGTTAGGTGAGTTAGGGTTAGGGCGTGGGTCAGGTAAGTGTGGGATTGTGTGGACGTGAGGGTTAGGGTGGGGTAGGTGAGTTAGGGTTAGGGCACGGGTGAGGTGAGTGTGCAATAGTGACAGACCTTAGGGTTAGGGTTTGGGTTAAGGTAAGTGGATAGTTAGTGGTGTGTGTATAGTTTAGTGTAGGGTTAGGTGCAAGATTTTAGGTGTATGTTTGTGGATTGCTATTTGTTTGGTGTGCTTGTGTTGTGTGTATGTGTTTTGGAACAGCAAATTTTTTCCCTAGGAAAAAAATTTGCTGTTGTGTATGTTCGATGTTTTCAGCTTTCGCTGAATAGGGTTCGATATTAGAACATTCGAAGTTTTAAAACTTTGATGTTCTAATATAGACCCCAGAGACTGTGGGTTAATGTTGTCTGACAAATTGTTACAGCTTACCAAAAGCAGGTGAAGGTCCCCTACCCTCTCCTATCTCTCCAGAAATTCAAAGATGATTTAAAAACTACAACTGTTTTGGCTTCCTCCACCCCTTCTAACAATAATCTACAATTGTCAGCCACACTAGCTGTGTAAAAGTAAATTCTTTGGTGCAGAATTAACCCGGAATTTTGAAAAAAAATAGTGATAATTTAAAGCTAAAAGATTTTGGAGAGCATAGAGATGACGATTTTCTTAGCAGACTTTGGTGGCATAGAGGGAAAACTGCTGACTATGGCCCAAACAATCCAAATTTGATTAACAGCTTAGGTGATTGAAAAGACTGGTGGGGAGGAGGAATGTGGCATCATGGGTAAGAGAGCAGAATGCAGGCAGCCACAATCCCTTAGAGAAGCATTACATCATGATGCACATCCTGGGCATCAGCTTCCAGGTCACCACCTGGTAGCAGCCTTCATTAGTGGGTACAGAGGAGTTTACACTCAACTTACCTGTTCATTTGCGGGGCACCTTTAGCTGAGTGGATGAAGTTCAAGCCTGTAATGTTATGATGTATTATGTGATCTGGCGAGGTGCATTGAAGCCTGTAATGTTACGATGTATTATGTGATCTGGCGGGATGCGTTGAAGCCTGTAATGTTATGATGTATTATGTGATCTGGCAGGGTGCGTTGAAGCCTGTAATGTTACGATGTATTATGTGATCTGGTGGGGTGCGTTGAAGCCTGTAATGTTATGATGTATTATGTGATCTGGCGAGGTGCATTGAAGCCTGTAATGTTACGATGTATTATGTGATCTGGCGGGGTGCATTGAAGCCTGTAATGTTACGATGCATTATGTGATCTGGCGGGGTGCGTTGAAGCCTGTAATGTTACGATGTATTATGTGATCTGGCGGGATGCGTTGAAGCCTGTAATGTTATGATGTATTATGTGATCTGGCAGGGTGCGTTGAAGCCTGTAATGTTACGATGTATTATGTGATCTGGTGGGGTGCGTTGAAGCCTGTAATGTTATGATGTATTATGTGATCTGGCGAGGTGCATTGAAGCCTGTAATGTTACGATGTATTATGTGATCTGGCGGGGTGCATTGAAGCCTGTAATGTTACGATGCATTATGTGATCTGGCGGGGTGCGTTGAAGCCTGTAATGTTATGATGTATTATGTGATCTGGCAGGGTGCGTTGAAGCCTGTAATGTTACGATGTATTATGTGATCTGGTGGGGTGCGTTGAAGCCTGTAATGTTATGATGTATTATGTGATCTGGCGAGGTGCATTGAAGCCTGTAATGTTACGATGTATTATGTGAGCTGGGTGCATTGAAGCCTGTAATGTTACGATGTATGTGATCTGGCGTGCGTTGAAGCCTGTAATGTTACGATGTATTATGTGATCTGGTGAGGTGCGTTGAAGCCTGTAATGTTACGATGTATTATGTGATCTGGCGGGCTGCGTTGAAGCCTGTAATGTTACAATGTATTATGTGATCTAGCGGGGTGCGTTGAAGCCTGTAATGTTACGATGTATTATGTGATCTGGCGGGGTGCGTTGAAGCCTGTAATGTTACGATGTATTATGTGATCTGGTGGGGTGCGTTGAAGCCTGTAATGTTACGATGTATTATGTGATCTGGCGGGGTGCGTTGAAGCCTGTAATGTTACAATGTATTATGTGATCTGGCGGGGTGCTTTTTCAAGGCTTTTCCCATTTTCTTTACTGTGGTATGACCATGAAGTTGGTATATATAATTTCTGGGGTGAGTGCCTGCACCACCTCCTACAAAAAAAACATTATTTTGTTTTTCAGTTCACCATTTTTGGTATACAATTCACAATGAACAGCGATTCAAAAAATAATTCTTTGTGATCATTTAGAGAAACTGCTTACACTCAGAAATGGTAAGCAATGTAGGTCTCCACAGTGATGTAAGTAAATCGTTCCACCACACAGTGGGTGGGGTTATGCTACACAAATGGATTCATTGCCAGGAACCTTGCGAGAGCACAAACAGTCCTTCTTCCTGCCTCTGTGGCCCTCCTCCAAATGGCTCTTGCCCCCATACTGTGCTGTGGTAACTCTCTGGTATGGAGGAATGAATGGGTAGAGTCTCATTTAGTGGGGCTTGGTGGCCAGCAGGTGTAAGTTAAAAAGCACTGAGGGTAAAAACTAGTTTTAATATACACATTATTCTTACATTTTTAAGACACAGCGATGAGTAAATTAATTTTTGTCTCTGTTAATTTAATTTGTAAATTGATATCTTTAAATCTGCTGTATCACCTATCTCAGATCATAATTCCATATTTTTTTAAGATGTATGTTATTAATAAAAATTGCCTTCTCCTGGTGCCTAACGTATTACATTATATAGCTTAATTATTTTAAACAATAATACCACAATGACATTCATTACTTTGTACAGTTTAACAATGAATTAGAAGCTGATAGAATATATTTATGGGATTCTTTTAAATGAATAAATTATGTCAGGATTTGGAGTAAGAATAAAATTAATGATTGGCTTAAGCAACTGGCTGAAATTCAGAAAAAATCCAAAATATACAACAAATACAAACATCTAGATTGGAGAAAATTGTCAGACCTCATATCTTCTCTAAGCAAAGATATCAATAACTCTTGACCACAAAGCTGTTTTATCTGTAGAAAAAAATAACATTGTGCAAGTATTCTATACCTCCAAAAGGATTCATAAGATTTGCCAGGACTTTCACATTGTGTATATAAAGAAAAACATAATCAATCCACAAAAATCCTAACAATAATAAATTAGTATTAGAAACCTTAACTAATATTACATTTCACTTTAATAGTGTATTTAAGTTGGACTTTGAGGAACGTTAAAAATGTAAATTTATCACAATTATGTTTGTAATTCTTGGACTGAAGGTAACATGATGCATCTGACTAATGATATTAAAACATTTGAGAGGCAGCAGTGGTGTAGAATAATACAGTCCTAACTACTGCCAGTTGTAAAGCCAATTCTTGTAATGCCCTTTACTAGCATTCTTTGGACTGCAACAATTTTAACAAATTTGGCTTTACCATTTTAGAGAAGGTGGAATGCCTGGAAAGGGGTGGTGATTGGAAACCTTTGTTGAGAAGAGGGAGCTTCACTGGCAATTTTTATTAAATGCCGCTGCCCCACCAGGTATTAATGATGTAATATCTGTCGAGCCTATTTTGAAAATTAAGTCAGACTGCCTGTCACAGGACTTCTACAATCAAACTTTTCTAAAATGTTTTTAAATAGTTCAGTTGATCATATAAGCTATTTCATGTGTTTACAGTTTACTAATTCTTAACACGTCTGCTATTATTTTTTATACAATATTTACTTTCATATTTAATGGTATTGGTGTTCACCATGCATATATATTTGATGCAGGATGTTTGGGAATAGTACCTGATATTTTAATGTGTGTATACATTTACATTTTTGCCTGTGTTTTTTGGCACCTTTTTTAAAGTGTATAAAAGGAAGGAAGTAGAGATCACATTGTTTCTGAAGAAGTGCCTTTTCAATTGGAAAGAAACTGCTCAAACCTTTGTGTAATTAAAGACTCTGTTGTGATTTGGTGTGGCTTTTTTATTTTTATTTGATGATAGTATAAGTAAAAGGGAGGATGTGAAACTTATAGTAGGTGATATTAGCAAGGCTTTGCTACAGTAGGGCATGAAGTTTTGTGGGATGTTATGGAGTATGGAACAAGTAATAGAATTAGAAGAGTGTGTACATCAGCATATTAAAATAATAGAGTGAGGGTGTTAGTGAATGGGTGGCTGAGTAAAGGAATATGCTTGAACTGTGGTATAATGGAATAGTGACTGAAGTAGCTTATAAAATCAAAGATGCTAGATCCATCCATCCTCAACCCCTTTTCCAATTTTGCACATGCGGTTGGGGTGTCACTTCCAAAGTGACAATCATTTTGAGTCAAGGTTTACACTGCCGGGTGGCTAGCCCTGCTGCAGTAGTTAATTCACACCGCTCACGTGTGCGCACACTCTCACCTATGGCCAGTTAAGAGTGTCCAGTCCACCTACTGCATGTCTTTGGAATGTGGGAGGAAACTGGAGCACCTGGAGGAAACCCACATGACCACAGGGAGGACATGCAGACTCTGCACAGAAGATACCAAGCCAAGAACTGGATGGAAGAACCTCTATGTGATGCAAAAAGATCTGGTCATTCCAGTAGTTTTGACATAATGAGATGGTATAGTTGTAGTTGCTAAGAACAAAATATGGATGAGGGAAGTCTTGGTTTGTCTGAATGGATGTTTAAAGGAAATGGGAATAACCTTGTATAAAGACAAAAGTAAAGTTTTGGGTGATGTGGTGAAAATTGGGAGTGTGTATTTTTCAATGAATGAAGTGTCTTTGCTAGGAATAAAATTTGGCAAAAATTATGTAATTATAATGCAATGGCAGGGTTTGACAAAATACATGAAATAAATATGTCTTATGTGGAGAATATATAGATTAGCATTCAGGAAAAATTGTTTATATGGTAAATTTTGTATTAATGTGAAAAATGGCATATATATTGAATGTTTATATGAGCCCAGAAAAATATGAAAATTAAAATGTCCAATTGGTGTTTTCTTTCTTATGGGGTTTGTGATGCCCCTGCACTGACCCAGTAATCAAGGAGCCACTGGGAGGATGAGAAGTACACATACAGTAAAGTGCAATTTCCCTTAAGAGCATTACAGGGACCACAATTAGTCTGGGGCTGGTTTCTCCCCATTTCTCCAGATCCCCAATAAGACTCCCCACTGGCACAGCTATAGGGTTGAGATCTCAGCTGAGTGGCCAAATAAAGACCTGGTGAGAGGATGTTCCTGTTAGGTCAAAGACAAAATACAACCAGTGATTTGTGTCCCTGCCCAAGTAGCTGACACACACACACACACACACACACACACACACACACACACACACACACACACACACACACACACACACACACACACACACACACACACACACACACACACACACACACACACACACACACACACACACACACACACACACACTTTGAGGTTTGATTTATACACACACACACACACACACACACATACACACACATTGGGGGGGGGTGGGAGGCGAAGTCCCCCACATATCTTACTTATATATTCTCTTTTGGAAACATTTATTGCACTTGTAAGTATCACTGTGTATAGTTTAAAAATGTTTATAATATGTGGGGGCTATGCCCCCTACATCCCCCAGTGTGAGGGGCTGTGATCCCCACACCCCCCCTTACTTTATATACTAACTCCAGGGTCGCACTACAGTGGGGAAATGGCTATTAATGACTTTCAATGAAATGAGTTTCAGTCAAGTAAGTTTTCAGTGAAGTGAGCTTTCAGTGAAGTGGTCCTAATAATTTCATTTTCAGTCAACTGTAGTAGACCCATATATATATATATATATATATATATATATATATATATATATATATATATATATATATATATATATATATATATATATATATATATATATATATACATATATATATATGTGTGTGTGTGTGTCTGTGTGCGTGTGTGCGTGTGTGTGTGTGTGTGTTTTATATATATATATATATATATATAGAGAGAGAGAGAGAGAGAGAGAGAGAGAGAGAGAGAGATGTAAATAGATGGATAGATTGATATACACCTGTAAATATGCACATTTTGTTATATTGTTTTAAATAAAGCACCCCTACTATTTTCAGTAGGTGCTGTTAGATTGTTTGCTCCCTCAAGTTGATGGGACCTTAGTCTAACATGTCATCCAAAGGATGATAGCTTTGGAGTGCAGCACCCCCTTATGATGCACAGCAGTGTTAAAGGTCAGTCCTCCTAGTGTGAGGTAGGAATAGAACTCACAGCCTTCTATACCAAAGGTGAGTGTGCTACCTGTTGTGCCACTAACACACCTCCATTACATTTGAAGAGTAAGAGAAGTACTTTACTTTGTGGGGAGTGGAAGATCGTTCAATAGTGGTAGTATTCTATGCTTCTATTCACAGGTTCTAGTTACAGAGGTTTCAAACTGTAGGTCAGAACATTCTTGATGTCAGGGAGTCACCTGTCCAGATAATGGTGACATCACGCATGTGGCACAGACTGATAACACAGTGATTCTTGTCAGCAGTGCAAACATCAAAGGGCAAACTTACATCACCCACAGCTGAGATGAAAATGGAGACGAAGGAAAATGAACTTTCCGTTTAACGCTGGCCATCCTGTCCATGGCAATCCCACCTACATTAATAAACTGCAGTGTTTCTGAGCTATGTGCGCCTGGCACAAGGGAGAGATATGTAACTTGCTATCACCTCCGTGCCTCCCGAAAATTATTTGGCCTGCATGTCACCTTTGGCATCAATCAGCAGATGTATAGGTCAGTTATCTGATGGCCACTACTCACACCACATCAGAGACATTGAGTGTGCTTTGTGTCCTCCATGAAGATGTGCAACCCTTTCAAGGAGTATAAGAAATTTTGTGATGCATACAGATTGATGAGACATAGGCAGACCTGGAGAGGGCATTGTTGACACTTTTGTGAACCACTGGTGCATCTATGAGAATTCTGGCCAATTCCTGCAATGGCCATTCTAGGAGATGGATGTACAGTAAATGGTCACATGCGAGACATATAGACACGGCATACAATATTCTAGAAACAGTACCAGTGTTCAGAATTATGGCCAATTCCTGCAATGGCCATTCTAGAAGATGGATGTGCAGTAAATGGTCACATGCGAGATGTATACACACGGCATACAGTATTCCAGAGACAGTACCAGTGTTCAGAATTCTGGCCAATTCCTGCAATGGCCATTCTAGAAGATGGATGTGCAGTGCATGGTCACATGCATACACATGGCATACAGTATTCCAGAGACAGTACCAGTGTCCAGAATTCTGGGCAATTCTTGCAATGGCCATTCTAGGAGATGAATGTGCAGTGCATGTTTACATGCAAGACTTATACACACGGCATACAGTATTCCAGAGACAGTACCAGTGTTCAGAATTCTGGCCGATTCCTGCAATGGTCATTCTAGGAGATGGATGTGCAGTGCATGGTCGCATGTGAGACGTATACACACTGCATACAGTATTCCAGAGACAGTACCAGTGTTCACACTGTCTACGACTGCCTATGACCCTAGGCATTGGAACTCAATGGTCATGGTCAATGCTCGTCCAGCTCCACCTCAGGAACACCCGCTAGGTGAACCATTTAGTGTTAGGCAGTTCAACACTGTCCCACTCCCCTATTGCCATATTCATTGTAAGACCTACCAATTGGTCATGGATGCAGACATTCTATTGTCACACCATAGAGGGGGTGGTACACCATCAGTCCCAGTATTGCAAGGCTGCACAGTACATTGTCCAGAATGCTTCCAGTCCTAGTACTGTAGGGCCACATAATACATTGTACAGAATGCTTCCAGTCCTGACACTGCAGTGCCACACAGTTCATTGTCTGGAATGCCTCCAATCCTGATACTACAGGCCTACACAGTACGTTGTATAGAATGCCACCAGTCCGGATAATGCAGGGCCACACAGTACATCGTACAGAATGCCTCCAGCTCTGATACTACAGGGCCACACAGTACATTGTCCAGATTGCCTCCAGTCCTGATACTGCAGATCCACACAGTACATTGTCCTGAATGCCTTCAGTCCTGATACTGCAGGGCCACAGAGTACATTGTACAGAATGCTTCCAGTCCTGATACTGCAGGGCCACACAGTACATTGTCAGAATGCCTCCAGTTCTGATACTGCAGGGTCACACAGTACATTGTCTAGAATGCCTCCAATCCTGATATTGCAGGGTCACACAGTACATGGTCCAGAATGACTTTATTTCTGATGTTACAGGGCCACACACTACATTGTCCAGAATGCTCCCAGTCCTGATGCTGCAGGGCCACACAGTACATTGCCCAGAATTCCTCTAATCCTGATACTGCATGGCCACACAGTACATTGTCCAGAATGCCTCCAGACCTGATATTGTAGGGCCATACAGTACATTTTCAGAATGCCTCCAGTCCTGATACTACAGGGTACATTGTCCAGAATGCCTCCAGTTCTGATAATGCAGGGTCACATGGTACATTGTCCAGAATACCTCCAGTTCTGATGCTGCTGAGCCATGCAGTACATTGTCCAAAATGCCTCCAGTCCTGATACTGTAGGGACACACAGTACATTCATTGTACAGAATGCCTCCAGACCTGATATGCCAGGGCCATAGAGTGCATTGCACAGAATGCTTCACTCATGAAACTACAGGTCCACAAAGTACACCCCTAATGTGCTACTCATGGAAGCTCCATCCCCTCACTGGAGGATGCAGTCCCTGACTCCATTCCCAACCTCCTTGCTGCATGCATAGCTACCACATCCACCACCCTTAAACCTTTCAGCTATTTTAGTGTTGTTGCCCCTTGTCACTGTGCACCGCCTGACCTTTGCCCTATCTACTGCTCTAGCCTGTGTGGGCATGGTAATGTCAGATGCACAGAGTGGCTTGTCACTGCACTGTACTGCATAGTCTGTGTGTGTGTGTGTATTGCATGTATGACTTTGTCACAGTAAATACTCCTCTGTCACAGTACATACTCCTCCCATTGGACCAAACTCCTCTTCCTCTTTGCCAGTGCTGCCATATATTGCAACCACCTCTACCTAAAACAGATACAGCCACAGTAAGTTCCTCTGACAACACTTCACCAAACTACTACTGCTGTATGTTGTACTCCTATGGTGCTTGAGGTGATAACCACTTCCACACCTCTCCCCTGTTATGGCTTAGTGCCTTATTGTGTAGCACAATTTGCAAATATATTGCTGCAGGTCTCTGGAGCATACTGCAGTAAACCTTCAGATGTATCCAGTGCATACTGCAGTATACCTTCAGATGTATCCAGTGCATACTGCAATACACCTTCAGATGCATCCAGAACATACTGTAGTGCACTTCCATATAATCCAACACTGCACCACAAGATGCACCTAGTGCATACTGCAGTGTACCACAAGATGTATCCAGTGCATATTGCAGTGCACCTCCAGATGTATCCACTGCATACTGCAGTGCACCTCCAGATGTATCTACTGCATGCTGCAATGCACCTCCAGTTATATCTGTGCATTCTGCAGTGCACCTCCAGATGTATCCAGTGCATACTGCAGTGCACCTACAGATGCATCCACTGCATACTGCAATGCACCTCCAGTTATATTTGTGCATACTGCAGTACACCTCCAGCTATATCTAGTACACTCTGCAGTGCACCTCCAGATGTATCCAGTGCATACTACAGTGCACCTCCAGATGTGTTCAGTGCATACTCTAGTGCACTTCTGGATGTATTCAAGTAGTGGAATTGGGCCTTGAGAAGTCTGACTACATATTCAACAATGCTCCATGCATGCAACAGTGAGGTGTTATATCACGCTATCTCTTCCATGGTCTGTAGGTGCTGATGAAGGTCAACAGCCATGGTTTCAACATGCAGCCTGTGTTTCCTGCATCATACAAAACTGGGTACCATTATGAGTGGCCTACTGCCTAATTGCATGGGACCAGTATTTTGAAGACTCTGTGGGTGACACTGTGTGCACCTACCAACAAGGCGGGACTGTGGGAAGTCATCCTGCATGAAATGCTGGTATAGATTGCAAATGTATTAGATGTGAGAATCATGATAACTGCCTGCTGGTACCTTGTGTACTGCATACCACCTGGTAATTGATGGAGTGGAAGACCATTTGGTTGATGTACTGGATGCCATGTGGAGCAGATGGGGACTTGACAGCAATTTGGATGCAGTTAAAGCACCTCTGGGGAACAAGCATTGTCAAAGAATATCTGCTTAGTAGTGGTTCTCTCCTGTTCTGTCAATGGAAACCAAATATCCTCCTCAACATTCTGCAGGAGACTGTCAAGGAAGTAGTGTTAGAATTCATAAGCAAATGCATGTGAAATTCATAACATGTCCCCTGTTGGACACTAAATGGTGCTTACAGCAAGGACAGTTAATGCTACACAAACAATTGTGTCCACTGGGACAGGCATTCCATGCATCCCCCGGAGTTCCATGTGAGGGCAGCAGCTGTTTGTTTACTCCCATATGGTGTCTGTGTCCACATGGTAGTAGCTGACGATGCTGTACTCATTGAGGTGACAGTATGTTAGTTACTGACAGACTCATCTGTGATATCTGTAAAGAAGAGGACGACAAAATGCAGCATCCTGAACACTGCCTGTGAAAATGGCCACTAACAGAGCCTGCCCTGATAAGAATGATGCTACTCTTGGTATTGTAAATAAACTGAGATTCTTGTACACCATAAAATTCTTAAATTCAGAATAGATAACCAAGCATTCCATTCATTTTATATGTTTTTAAATCACAACTCCATGTTTGACTTCATTTGCATACACAATGAGTCTGATTATCAAACTGACACTTATTTGCATGGCATGTCATTTTGTAATTATTTGCATATAATGCACACGGCTCTGTTTCTCCAGTACTCTACATGTATTCCTGAATCACCTCCTTCTTACCTGTTACCACTGATTGTGTTGTTTGTCATGGGTCTATATCACTTAATTGAAATACATATTCATTGAATACGTAGTTATCGAACTCAACATCAAAATTAATTTCAGCAAACCTTGGACTTTTTCCCAGGGTTAGGCAGCACTTGGCATATCACCACAACCTTGCTCATTTCCCCACTGTAGTGTGAACTCAGAGTTGGTATATATAGTTAGGGGGAGTGTGGGGGGTGAAGCCCCCCCCCCCACTTGGGAGGGTTTGATTTAGTGCAGTATGTGTTCCAGAGTGTTACTGGGTGAGAGTTACTAACCCTGGGTAAAAGTCTGAGGTCCATTGAAATGAATTTTGCGGTTTAGAGTTTGATGAATACGCATTTGACGAATACGTATTTCGATTAAGTGATATAGATCCATTTGTCACAATGTTGCAGAATGGTTGTTATGGAATACTCTCTTTTATTAGATCCATTTGTCACAATGTTGCAGAATGGTTGTTTCGGAATAGTCTCTTTTATTAGATCCATTTGTCACAATGTTGTAGAATTGTTGTTTCGAAATACTCTCTTTTATTAGATCCATTTGTCACAATGTTGCAGAATTGTTGTTTCGGAATACTCTCTTTTATTAGATCCATTTGTCACAATGTTGCAGAATGGTTGTTTTAGAATGCTCACTTTTATTAGATCCATTTGTCACAATGTTGCAGAATTGTTGTTTCGGAATACTCTCTTTTATTAGATCCATTTGTCACAATGTTGCAGAATTGTTGTTTCGGAATACTCTCTTTTATTAGATCCATTTGTAGCAATGTTGCAGAATGGTTGTTTCGGAATAGTCTTTTATTAGATCCATTTGTAACAATGTTGCAGAATGGTTGTTTCGAAATACTCTCTTTTATTAGATCCATTTGTCATGATGTTGCAGAATGATTGTTTAGGAATACTCTCTATTATTAGATCCATTTGTCACGATGTTGCAGAATGGTTGTTTCAGGATACTCTCTATTATTAGATCCATTTGTCACAATGTTGCAGAATGGTTGTTTAGGAATACTCTCTTTTATTAGATCCATGTGTCACAATGTTGCAGAATGATTGTTTAGGAATACTGTCTTTTATTTCTAGAAAATAAACAGAGTATAAAGGATAAAATCACCAGATAAAATCACTTTAGCTAGCAGATCTAGGAGACTGTCTCTCTCTGATACCTTCCCTGTAGGATTAGAACAGGAACACTCATCAACCTGCTTAAATGAATAAACAACAGAAAACTTCAACACGGTGTCTTTACTCCTCCCACAGGGATGATATCAGACAGAGTCTCCTAGACCTGCTAGCTAAAGTGATTTTATCTGGACTAATCCTTTATACTCTGTTTGTTGTTAGCTGTGTCACCCTCTGGATCACAGGTGGGATACCAGACTTCACCTGAGCCCTTTGGATTACCTCTGTTTTTTATTTCTAGAAAAAAGGGACATTCTTGCATGTCAGAAAGATATGGAGCTCAGTTTTGGTTTTGTCAGTCTATATGTGATGAATATAATGGTAGCGGCATTGAAAGGTGTAGCTATGCACACTGTAGCTGAGTGAATATCTGCATCTAACTTAAATTTGCACACATCCTGCCTAAAGACATGGTTACTCATCTGAAAATAACCTTTCTAACCACTGAAAGACATTAAAATGACATATTTCATAAGTGAGTGGGTTGCTATTTTATAGCTGCGTATTTATTTAATCTGCTGTGTGGGCTAGTGGCAGCAATATGATTTTATAGATATAAAATGGAAATTTCCAGCTGCACTTTTGATATTATGTTATACAGAATTTATAATGTAAATTACAAACTGATAAAGACCAAAAACTCTGGACTTGATAAAAACAATTTTCACAAAATCACAGTTATACCAAAAATAGCAGCAAATGTCTGAAAATGGGAAATATGATGTTAAAGACAACATTTATTCAATATATCTCTAATCTAATTGTCCTTTTTGCCACTTCACATGGCATCCAGTTCCTCAAATGAACCATTTCTTGAACTTTAATCACACCAACATTATTTGAGCAGAACTATATGGCTTGTTGAGCTCCCGCAGTTATCAATAATCACAGGTAAATAATGACAAAGATTAAAAAAATATTCCTGAATCCAAGAACAGATTGATAAGCACTGGGGAATAATGTGTTTCTGGTAACTGCAATGTACGCATGTTCTAATGTGCATGCTATCTATAGGTACACCCATCTACAGCACAACCTTATGGACATTTTGAACACTGATAAATACATAAAAAGCATGTGTTTTACTATGGTGTAGCTTACTGAATTATAAGTTATCTAGATGCACCAGAAAACTGACACAGAGACCATGCATGCAGTTGCATGACACTTTATTAGTGAGCACAGACTAGCATTATGCATATGGACAGTCATTTACATACCGCTGCATAGGTTGAGTTTTATGCAGCTTGCAGTCACACAGTTCAGAACACATCAGGCTACTTTTCTTGTACTGAATCCATTTAATAACTGACTGGAAGCGAAAGGAAATAGTATTTCATTATTCCCATCCATGAATGTCCACTGACAAGATAAGTTATTCGGTACTGGCACATAGCCAGTTTAATGTTTGTCTACATTCAGAACCACTGCTATTAAATCGCTCATAAATAAATTAGACTTTGACATGGTTTTTAACCCCCTGTGATTTTCTCAGTTCAAACACTAGTCAAGGTCATCCTCTTAAATGTTTCCTCTTGTAACTTTGTTTAACAGTCCTAAATTAGTGTGTTTTTTGAAGGATAGGGTTGTTTATTCAAAGGGAATGTGGTAATGTAATCTAAAAGTGTCCTGCATTTCATGACAGGAGAGAAACTGCTGAAAATTGGAGAGGAGGTGGTTTTGTAAGGAGATATGAAAAGGGAAGTTGCTGGAGAAACTGTGCTCCAAAACAAAAATGGCAATGGGGTAAGACAAAGGATATGATGAACCTAATACACAAGGCACTGCATATTGCATGAGAAGGAATTATACATGACCTAAGGTATTTTTTGAGTCGGTCATGGTGTGTTCTCAGAGGGCATGCAGGTGTTGCTTGTATAAAACTGACAATGGTTCAGCTGAAAGAATTTTCCCAACTTGGTGATGAAGCTGAATGAACAGGACAGATTAGCACTTCCAAGGTAGTTCATTCCTCGTATTCTGTGTAAGTGGAGGCTGAGAGGGAAGGGCAGGTTAGTTAGGATGGAAAAGGAAGAGCTTACATATATCCAATGGCTAGTTGGCTGGGGCATGCAAGAACTTACTATCTACCTGACTAAAATGACTTGGGCCACCTGCTAGGCTACCACACAGTATATGCCGGACAATGGGATAAGCATATAGAAGATGTAACTTTGCTATGGACAATGAAAATAACAAATCCATATGTTTATCTGCTTAGTAAAGTGTTATGAATGGAATTGGTGGAGGACATGACTCATAAAACAATTTTCCTAGTATGAAAGATTGTAAGCTCTCAAAATAAATGGGGAATTAATCAAGGGGCTTAAAATGCGATTTCCTTTACCTTTAATCGTGGTATTACCAGTGCTGGATATATGTTAAAATGCGATTTCCTTTACCGTTATTCACGATATTACCAGTGCTGGATATATATTAAAATGCGATTTCCTTTACCTTTAATCATGGTATTACCAGTGCTGGATATATGTTAAAATGCGATTTCCTTTACCGTTATTCACGATATTACCAGTGCTGGATATATATTAAAATGCGATTTCCTTTACCTTTAATCGTGGTATTACCAGTGCTGGATATATGTTAAAATGCGATTTCCTTTACCATTATTCACGATATTACCAGTGCTGGATATATATTAAAATGCGATTTCCATTACCGTTATTCACGATATTACCAGTGCTGGATATATATTAAAATGTGATCTCCTTTACCATTAATCAACGTATTACCAGTGCTGGATATATGATTCCTTCCCTGACTTCCTATAATAAGCAGACAGTGGATTTCTGTTCACATTGACTTAGTGTACTAATGATTATCATACAAAATGCATAGAAATATACAAAATATGCAATGAATGCGGCTGACTTGTGCACTGTCTATAATTAAAATAAATCTAGTGCTGCAAATAAGTTCCCTTTTTAAAACAGTACAAATATGCAGCTTATTCCCCTAAGTGGTGATTTCATGAATTGTAAATTATAGGCTTTGTAGGATCAGCTGAAGAACACAATCATCCCAATCCCTCATGAACATTTCTTCATGACATTCAAAAACTTCTTGCATTGGTTTCAGTTCAAGCGACCACGTATGAAGGACTTCATTTATTAATTTATTTACAATTTAACACCAGTTGCTGCAGCCATTTCTTTCAACACAAACCTGGTGCTTCCAACATTTATCGCAACTAACAACAAACTTTCCTGCTGCTACATATAGCCCACTCCAGCCATTATTTCACCAGATACAGCAACTGTTAACAGTAAATGTCTTTAAGTTTCCAAGTTGTATTCTGTGAGCATTTCTTAGATAACAAATCATGAAATATTCTTTGCAGCATTAAACAGTATTCTGAAAGTATTTGTTGGGTAATAAAATATGAAATAACCATTAAAAGATCATTCTTAATATGTTTAATAGATGTGCACACCTCCCTTAATGTAACAGATTTAGGTGGATATTTTTGTGTGGAGCTTTCTCCCTGGGCCTCTGCTGGACAAGGGCCTCATAACTAGTTATACTATCCCAGTAAACAAATGTTAATAAATAAACACATGCATACATGCATGCATACATAGATGCAAGAATATGTATCTACATGCATACATAAAGTGTTCTTTATGGCTTAACAGGAACTACAGGACTTGTATCACACTCCAGGTCCACTTGTTTTATAATTTATAACAAATATAGAAGCAAACAGCTTTTTTCTGAGTACTTATTGAAATCATTAGCAGTTCAGTTTCATTTTTACATATTTGTTCATCTTTCAATATATATTAAACATCTTTACTGTCATCTTGTCATTGTACTTTACTGTGACATGCTTGTTTTATATGACACAGTTTTCCCTATTTAGCTAGCCCATTCTGCCATTTTGAGGGGTCTGGTAGACCATAAGTATAAAAGTGATTCTGTCACAAGGAGGTATGGACCACAAGGGGCAGTGAAGGAAGCACTACTACAGCGCCCAGATAAAGTTAACCCCTAATTGCATGGAATGAAAATAAAACATGGCATATAGCCTAGCTGTGACTTGTGGAGGGTGACTTTTACTGCGATACCCATACAAAGAATTTTTGATCTTTTGCAAGACATATATGTTTTAGCTTTGTGTAGGGCACTCGATGGGTTGCCAACTGGCTTACTGACAAAACCCACACTGTAAAAGTAGCCGACTCCAAATCCAGCTCCAGACAAGTGACAAGTGGAGTACCACAGGGTTCATTCCTGGGACCACTCTTGTTTGGCATCTACTTCTCTGAAGTACAGGCCAACATTAAGGGACTCTGGCTAACAAAGTTGCAGATGACTGCAAACTGGGAGCCATTACTGAATCCCCAAATGATGTGTATATTCTACAAAAGGGCCTTACAGAAACAGATGCTTGGTGCCAGAGCCATGGGCTCAAGCTCAGTGCCAAGAAATGTACAGTTATCCCCTTTGGGAAAAAACATGTACCCGTGAATTACCACATAGGTGTCAGTACACTAAACACCGAAAGTGTGATAAGAGAATTAGGGACACAGGTGGACAGCGGTCTCACCTTCGATAACCACATCACCACAACAGTCAGGAAAGCCTTTTATGTGGCACACCTCATCACTAAGGGCTTTTCATCCAGAAAAAAGGAGATCATTGTCCCACTGTACTCATCCCTCATTAGACCCATTATAGAATACAACGCTCCGTTTGGTATGTTCCTCTTAAGACATCTGCAACAACTGGAAAGGCCACAGAAATACCTCACTAAAAGAATCACAGGCCTAAAGCAGATGCCCTATGCTAACCATCTAAAAAAACTCCATCTATACTCTGTCGCATATCATATTCTCAGAGGCGATCTCTGCTTAACATACAAGGCCATGTCAAACCCAGAGCTGTTGGACATGCTACACTTAAAGAAATCCCAATCCCTCAGAAACACATGCTCCAGGGATCTAAACCTTGTCATCACAATAAACAAAACATGCTGGAGGGATAGGTTCCTGACCCAGAGACTCCCCAGACTCTGGAATATACTGCCCGTACATGTCAAGCAAAGCACGTCTTTGGCCCTCTTCAAAAGGCCTTGATGATTGGGTGGGAGATAGGAAATTCACTCTGGGGATCACATCAGTTGCCCTGCTAGACAGGGGTCCAGGGAAGTAAATACTGTGGGAAAAAATAGCCAGGGAATTGTTATGGCTAGGCTTCTATAGGCCCTAGGGCCGATAGTCTAGTACCAACCTATGAACTAGAATGTACTCCAGCTTCTTCAACGGCTGATTATCTGTCTGTCATTTGCATGCTTACAGTAATCTCAAGTGCCTTTGATGCCATTAAATTTTATTACGAAATCAGCCTTTTTGGCAAGCTTCATTGTGAAAGCCAGTCATGAAACGAAATGCTTCATTCTGCCTTGAACAAAATTCATAGTTCATAGAACATGGTTTCAGTTCAGTAACATGACATTTTTTCATTCAACCTATGACAACAACAATTAAACAAAATCTTTCTGTAATTCTCAGTGCTTTAAGGTAAAATGTCTTCAGTATTTCCACAATCTGTAGATTTTATTCTTATGCCAAACCAGGTTCTGACATATAGACTCACCCATAACACTGAGTAATGCCACTGCATGCTTCTCAAAAGAAATATTGTTCACCACAGAAATACTTATTTCTGCATATAAGTACCAATCCCAACTCCATGGTTGGATTTAATTCTTTGATTTTTCACAAATCACCTACTGATTTCTTTTTTGTATGGTTCTATACTTTGAAAAATAACACAGACTGAATATACATTCGGAAGCTACATTGTTATTGAGCACTGGATAAGCACTGTGGACATGGACCGTTTTTGTGTACTGACATATGGGATCACTTTTATTGAGCTTACATCCATCCACAAATCAGAAGACAACCTGGTACTCCAGAGCCAAAGTACAAACCTGTCTTGGCATGTTGTGTAGGGAGCAGGTAGACAAAATCAGAATACAAAAAAACATACATTGAAGACATTACAGCGCCTATAGCAAACAGGCCAAACAGCATGTGCCCAAGCCTGACATCTGCAAACAGTTATAAGTAGGAGGTGCATGGTTTTCCATGGGTCTATATTAGATAAACGAAAGTTTATCTTACCAAACGCTAACATGAGCGAAAATGCCGGAACCCGAAACCGGAATTGTGAGATCGCAGTACAGTGAAGATGGGAATATTTGCCCTTTCCTCACTGTAGTGCGATTTCAGAGTTGGAATATATATTTAGCGGGGGGTGAGGGGACACAGCCCCCCACAATTGCAATTTTGAGTTCCGGGATTTTCGATAATGTCAGTGTTCGGTAAGATAAACTTTCTTTTATCTAATATAGACCCTTTTCCATATCTGAAAATGCATAATATGTATTTGAAAATTCACCCCTGTCTGGTGCCTATGATTCTGATGGACAGAGGCAATCAGTAAATCATTCCCTATATAAATCAAATTTGTGGGTCACATTTGGATTGCACAGCTAGGATTATAAGGGTACTAGTAGTCATAACTACCTATGAACCTATGAACCTATAAGCCTAGTATACATCTTTGAACCTATGAACCTTATCCCATGCTTCTTCTCAGCTATCTGTCACTGTGTACACAAAGCTGATTGTGCTGCATCCTGATGTGAATCCCAGCTGTCCGCCTGCCATCTTACCTTCTACAGTTCTGCATGTTCCTTTATCAATCACCCTGTCAAACACTTTCATGCAGTGTGACAGGAGTGTGATGCCTTTGTATTGCCCATTGTTTTGAATATCCTCTTTATTCTTGTATCATCCGGAATACACTTTTCTCTGCATACCAGCAGGAGTACCCTCAGGAACCATTTCTCCCCTAACTCACCCAACAGCATAGTCCTATCTGCTGTGAGCTCATCTGAGCCTGCTGCTTCTCGGACTTCATTTCCCTTAGTGCTGTTCGTACTTCATTTCCCTTAGTGCTGTTCGTACTTCATTTCCCTTAGTGCTGTTCGTACTTCATTTCCCTTAGTGCTGTTCGTACTTCATTTCCTTAGTGCTGTTCGTACTTCATTTTCCTTAGTGCTGTTCGTACTTCATTTCCCTTAGTGCTGTTCGTACTTCATTTCCCTTAGTGCTGTTCGTACTTCATTTCCCTTAGTGCTGTTCGTACTTCATTTCCCTTAGTGCTGTTCGTACTTCATTTCCTTTAGTGCTGTTCGTACTTCATTTTCCTTAGTGCTGTTCGTACTTCATTTCCCTTAGTGCTGTTCGTACTTCATTTTCCTTAGTGCTGGTCGTACTTCATTTCCCTTAGTGCTGTTCGTACTTCATTTCCCTTAGTGCTGTTCGTACTTCATTTACACTGAACTCTTCTTTCTCTTTATCTATTATTGTAGGCTACACATGCGAAAGTGCAGCTTCTATGCAATTTTTTTTTCATTCAGAAGTTTCTGGAAGTACTCCCTCCATCAAATTCAGATGTCTTTTGGACTGGTGAGCAGGTTGCTGCTGGCAAACCGTATGAATCGGGATTGATGAATGTTTATTTATTTATTTATTTTACATTTGTTGACCGGGATTGTCCGACTGAGCTGAAGAGCCCTTTTTCAGCGGAGGCTCAGGGAGAAAAGCTCCAACATATTATACAATTTTCATTATAAATTAGCATTAAACAGCAATGTTACAGGATTATTACAAGGCATTAAGTAGCAATACAATGTTATACAGTGTCAATAATGACTATAGCAAAACTATTTCAAGATGTATAAAAAGAAATACGTCATTAAGATGAGTATAGTTTTTGGGGTAAGTGGTTACAAAAACCCAGTTTTATCATAATGTAGTTGCATGAAGGCAATACAATTATAACAGAATATTTCTCTGAGGTAATTTGCTTAATAGATTTTAGAAGACAGTAGAAAGAGTAGTCAAGGAAGATTAGAGAGAGCTAGTGAGAAGAGTGATTTAGAAAGTAGATTAAGGTATGAGAAGTAGGGGATGTTAAGGAGGAAGAGTGCAGTGGCAGGGCCAGTGACTTTTAAAGTGCTCTTTGGTGGCTGTCTTAAATTGTTTAGGATGTGTGAGGGTCCTGATTTCTAGTGGCAGCCTATTCCAGGCAATAGTGGGGTGATAGCTGTACATGTTGCATCCAAATTTAGACTTGGGTTTGTAGATTTGTAGTAGTTCTTGGCTAGAGCTTTGGAGAGATCTGGAGGGGGAATAATAGGAGATGAGAGGGGATAGTGCTGGGCAGTAGGAAGGCTGGTATAGGATAGAATGGGATGATCTGGAGCTGAGACAGAAGAAGCTGGTGGGGTAATTCAAGCCAGTTTATGTGTTTTAGAGAGAGACAGTGATGGGATTTGTAGGTTTGTTGGGAAGCAAATCTAGCTACCTTATTGTAGGTAGATTCGAGTTTGGTCAGGAGTGCTGAGGTAAGATTTGTGAGAATTTGAGAATTGACATTAGACTGGGTAGAAGGTAGGTAAGAGAGAGAGAGTAATCTTGGCTTCAGAGGTAAGGAATTTCTTGTTACGGTAAAGGAGCCCTTGTTTTAAATGTGTCGTTTTGATACAGTTATTAACATGCAAGTCAAATTTAAACTGATCGTCGATGGTTATGCTTTATATTTCATTTTATCATTCTAAATACACACAATACCTGCTCCAGCAAAGCAGAGAAGAAACAGTCAGCCAGATAAAATCCACAAAAGATGTTTATTAAAATGTTAAGCACTTTCGTTCCAGTAATTGCTTGGAACTTTTTCAGAACTAACAAATCCATATTAAACATCACTTAAATACTGTAATAAACTGTAATAAACAGTCACATGACAATTAATCAATTACAAAACCTCTAAGTGTTTTAATTGCAAAACAGGATTTAAATAACAAGTTTCATTCAACCCAGACGCCACAAGATTTCCAGGCATAAATGATAGTATCAGCTTGAAACCTTTCCTAATTTTGGAATAAACTATACATTTTGCATTTTCAAATGTAATTTCAATGCAACATAACTGTGTTTTATATTTATTTTAAATTTTTATATTTGTTTATTCTTTATTATTATGGTTAGTCATAATTAATTGCTATGTTAAATTGTATGCACATCATTGGGAATTCCATATTTATAATACATTTATATACATTATGTTTCTTAGCACTTTATAATGCATTTTATTTTATTAATCTATTAATATTTAATATTTATTAGCATGTATCATCCATGTGTATAATGTATTTTAACTTAGTCTATTTTTAAAATATATAATATATTTTTAACATACATTTATCTATAGTTATTATGTAGACATTATCAGGTTATATTTAGTATTCGTGGTGTAGATAGTTAATTTTAGAAGGCATAAGCATTTATGTACTAGAATGTATCTTTAAGAAGTTAATTAGTTAATTAATTTTTTTGGCGCCAAAACTGGGTATTTAAACTATGGTAAAGCAATAACAGTTGGTTCTGATGAAGTCTGTGTGGAAACAGATGAAAGCGCTTAACCATCTGATATAATTCTCTGGTTTTTATTTGTGGAATATCTGTGCATTTTAAACAATAAATCTATCTTGTTCGAGCTGCAGCGTAATTATTCTGCTTAAGGAAACTTTCATTCACTTAAATGCTGTAATAAACTGTAATAAACAGTCACATGACAATTAATCAATTACAAAACCTCTAAGTGTTTTAATTGCAAAACAGGATTTAAATAACAAGTTTCATTCAACCCAGGGTAGACTGTTGCATTTAACCTCAACTACCATTCTAATCCACACAGGTTTAAATGTACATCAACAATTCTACCCTGGGGGTCTTTCTTAACCTGTTCATGCACTAAAAATCCAAATTTATGAGAATTAAATAACATAATCTGCTTCTATAATGCACCGGTATTTTTATTCTTTCTAACATCTAAAATATGTTCATATATATGGTCTCTAAGCTTCCTTAAAGTTCTACCCACATAATATGCTGAGCAAAATGAACACTGAGCCAAATAGACCACATTTCTAGTTTCACAGTTATACCATCCATTAACAACATATGTACACACACGAATGTTGACGCTACCTCCACTAATAATATAAGTACATTATGAGCAGAAGACACATTTACTAGCACCATATCTATCAAGCAAAACCTTTTTATTGTTTTCCAATAAACATTTTAAGGAATGACACCTTCTGCAGGTGAAAAAGGGTCCCCTTCATATAACCGAAATGCCACTTACCCAACTTTCAGAAGAATGAGATGAAAACACCAACCTCTCAGAACACTGACGGGTAACTAACATTAAGTAACTGATTGGCTAGCATGTTGACCTTTGCCCCTTAACTCCACAGTAGTGTGATCTCAGAGCTGGTATATTTAGTTGAGGGGGGGACACCCATGTGGGTGTGTTTTCTTTGCTTACGTTTTAGTGTGCTTGTCAGGTTGGCCAGCGGGTTATAGTTACCTTTAGTTACCCGTCGGTGTCCTGAGCGGTCAGTGTTTTGTACTGTTGGTGTTGATGGCTTGATCTTCTGAAAGTCGGGTATGTGGCATTTCGGTTATATAAAGGGGATCCGTGAAAAAAGGTCTCTCCCCAATTTTCCTAATCAGCACCAGATCTACCAGAAATAAATTCAATTTTTTTAATACATTCAGCAATGGCACTGCTGTGTGAAGAATAAGTATAAATAAAAGAAATCCTACTGAACTCATCCTACAAGCTTGGGTCGATGTTACATCCCCAGTGGCTTGATTCAGTATAGGGGAATATATATCCTGCAACCTCTTAGTCACCACTTCCTCTCTTATTCCATTTAGGAACTCAGTTGGATACCGGTGGCACTAAACATAATCATTAACTTATGACATTCAACATAAAATGTATCCAAATCAGCAATTATCCTGACCAAGTGCACCAAATGATCCTTAACCACAGATTTTTTTCTGATATCTAGGGTGCCAACTGGAAAAAGGGTAAATATGAGTTGTAGAACGCTGGTTTGCAATAAATGTTGGAAACAAATCTGTTACGTGTCAAATATTTCCTGACTTCAACATTCAAAAATTAGATCTGATTAGAGTCAAAGGAATGAGAAAATTTCAAAGACTAGACTGTATTATTTATATAGGCCAAGAATTCCTGGAATTTTTCTTGCGTGTCATTCCATAACAAAAAAATGTCATCTAGGAATCTAATATGCAAAGACCAACAATGAGCATATGTACTGTTGAAACTAAAAAACCTTATCATTCAGCCAGGACATAATTTGCAAACATAGGGGCACACACTGTACCCATAGCCACCCACATTGTCTGTATAAAATACTGGCCCTCAAAAACTAGGAAATTGTTTTCAAAACAACCTCCATCAACATCACAATAGCATTGATTTTGTCCATACCCAAATTAAGATGTTTGAATAATTGTTCAAACCAAATGGGGCCAGTATCTTGTGGGATGACAGAAAAGAGACTGTGAACATCAATGGTCACAAGAATCACATTTGGTTGAAAAACAACATTGTTCAACAGCTACAAAAAATGCCATGAATCCTTACATACCTGAGCTATTTTACCTAACCTTTCTTTCAAGTTTATATCCAATACCCTGCAATAAAAAATGTCTTAGATCAAGTAGCATCAACAATTGGTCAGAAGGGGAGATGCACAATAGGTGTGTGTAATTTCAGAACACCAAAAATACCAGCAATCACTGGCATATCATTTGACATAAAATTGTATTCATCTTTTGATACCTGACCTTGTAAAAGCATGTCCTCTAACAGTAAATCACTTCTAGTATAGGCCACATGTATTTCATTTCTCAAGACACATTCATATGTGTCTTCCAATAATATCCTATTCATATTGTTAGAATAATCAGCACGATCCATTATTACCAGCCCCCCTCCCTAGACGGGTTTCATAACCCAAATATTAGGATCATCAGTAAGGTCATGAAATAAAATTATTTCATTGTTAGTTAAATTGTAATATTTTTCCCTTACGTGGCTGCTCAAATAACTGAAATAGCTAAATTTGCCAACCTTTTCAAAATATGATAAATTATGCTGTAAGGGAAGATTAAATACACTTGCCCTGTAAAGCCTATGGGCCAACATTCATTTATCACTATATTGAACTAAAGTGCTAAGTTCAATTTTCTAATAAATATTTTTTAAATCTATTAATGTATTAGAAACACAGGCTCTCCTCACTGGAACAAAGGTGAGGCCTTTAGAAAGAAGGTTAGCATGTGCTGAAGCAATATTTTTCAAAGAACATTTATAAATTTTATAGTCTCTTTCATCATTTAGTACAAAGTTTAAGTCCATACAGTCAGTAAAATCGTCAGAAAAATCACCGATCCTTAATTCCAGTTGTGATTGTTCCAGGCATTCTTCTTTGGTCTTGCACCCTGTCTGCGATAAAGTTCATTCTGGTCCTGATACTTTGCACTGCTTGATCATTGTTGATAATTCTTTATTCTCTCTGATTCGTGTACTGGCTTGTGGTGTAAAGGGGATGCACACAAATTTTGACCTCTCTTTAAAGCTTCCGGTGGAGTGGGCTGGTTTTACCTGGTCTAAATCATTATGATTGGTTGAAGATGCACATTTACCATGGCTACCTGACAGTTGAGGGTACACCCAACCTTTAGCATAATCCTCGGAATCTCTTTTAAATTTTAGAAGTTTGCATTGCAAGATGGCATTACAAATAGAATCAATAGTCTTGAATGAATTAAGATAATTGGTCTCATAATGGTTGAATAACAGATCATCACAAATAAATTTGTTTAACGACTCCAATTGCTGGGATAAAAGCTCAAGTTCCTAATTATTATATTTGACCATAATTTTCAATACACCAAGTTCTGCATTGTCAAAAACAGAACATAAGTCTTTGAGCATATGTGTTTCTTTTCAGCTGCACCATTGGGAAAACTCCATAATCTCAAACCTTTGGGGACACACTGAGCTTCAATGTTTTTAATTAAATAAGAGTTTTTGAGTTGTAATTTACTGAATTTCAGGAGCAACTTTTCAAACAATTTCAGTTTTTCACTTAAAGATTAAGACTGTTCACTGTTACAAAGCATTACAGCCCCATCTGTGGTAAAATGGAAATTACTGTTTTTCCATTCATGAAACTTAAAAGATGAAATAGGAGATGTTATATATTCTCTGCCAGACACTGTACTATTGGTACTATTTGTTACACTCATAGCTCCTTGTGTAGAATGTAATAATTCATTGGAATACTGGCTGACCTTTTGTAACAGTAGTGCCAGGTCTCCCACGGCTCTCCTATTCTCTGAATTAAAACTTCAAAGGTCCATTGCTGCACTCGCTCCAGGAGATGACATGATTCCACAAACCAAGAACTCAAAACAGGCATGAAACAACTAAATACACACAATATCTGTTGCAGCACGGCAGAAAAGAAATGGTCAGCCAGATAAAATCCACAAAAGCCGTTTGTTAAAAAGTTAAGCATGCTAGTTCCAGTAAGCTAGTCAGTATTCCCTCTTAGCCTGGTCTGTCTTTTCTGTATCTGACTTCATTTTACACTCATTTCTTTTGGTGACTTTCTGGACTTCTGCAACCCACCACCAGCTTTCCTTATGTGCATTACTCCCATACCTGGCTCAGCTGCACAGCTGCTCTATAGTCCTCACACATGCAATTTTTCAGGTGCTGCCGTTCTTCTTCCTTCATTTATTCTCTTTTTCCAGAGGTGCTATAGAGCCCTGAGTGTTTCCTTGAACACCTGCACTTTCCATCCATTCAAATTCCTATAAAGTAGTCTTTGTTGACCATACTTCCTTCTCTGATTACAACTTGCGGGTGATTGTGGCCACCAGTGGTTTATACTAGGGACTATCAGTTTCACTGGGATGACTTTGCAATCATTGATTCTATCCCGGTGATCTTTTCTTACTAGGAGACAGTCTGCTTGAGTTGCATGTTGACCAGTTTTGTATGTGATCTTGTGACTGTCCTTCTTGATGAACCATTTGTTGGCCACCATCAAGCCATTTGCCAGACAGAAGTCTAGAATCGGAATTCCTGTTGCCTCACCCATGGGGGCCCTAGAAGTCATCATATCCTGTTCTGTCTGTCCTGATACGAATGTCTAGGCTCACCATTAATACTAGCTCATCTTGTCACAACCTTGCTGTGGAGCTGAGATTATGAACACTGCCCTGCCTTTAGAACTGACTCTGATTGCCATGAATGTATCACCAATTCTTATGACACCCCTTACTGTCTTTAGAAAACCCTCCCTTGCCACAATACGCACAGCACTTCTAATCTGTTCACTGTCTGAGTATTCGATCCTGGGTGCAGACTAAGTGGCTTTGCTGCACTGCCCTTCCATCTTGTCTTCTAGATACACAGGATGTCCAATCTTCTTACCATAATGTGGTTCTTTCCTTCAACAGTTATAAAACAGTTTTGATAAGATGTGCATTTTTGCCAGACTCACACCCCCCACACCCATATATATATATATATATATATATATATATATATATATATATATATATATATATATATATATATAAATAAGCCAAGAACAAAATGCAATCAGAAGTGCAATATCAGTATGGTATATCAATAGTATATCAGTAGAATTACAGGTACATGTTAACAAGTTGGAATGCGTGTAGCTTGGATAAACATGATGAATTCACTCTTTATAATGCCACAATACACATATATATGGTACATAAACTATAATTTCATTGCATGCATATGCTTATCTCTCAACTTCTTTGCTTAAGAATTTTGGAAAAAGCCAAAAATAATGGGGAATGAAGTCCCAAAATGAAGACATTTTTAAATATTGCTCAAACTTAAAAAAGTTAACAGAACAACAGATTTTCTATAAATGTGCATTTTATGAACAATAACTAGTATGGAACTCTAATGGCAGGCATTATTAACTGACTGTAATCCTCAGTAGTTTACCAGAAAATTGAGTTTTAAGAGAGACAAGGGTAAAAGTATGAAGTAAAGCAAAATCAGGAACAGCTGAGATGTATGCTTGCTATATGTATTTTAACTCTTAAAAATCCCCTATAGAGAGCTGTGTGGGCCAAATGCGTACTATATAGTACTATCCTAAGATATCTGGTCTACTTCCTGTTTCCACTGTAAAGTGTAACCCATGAAATATAAGATAATTCAAGAATATCTTCCAAAGCAAGTATCTTGCCACAACATAGAGTTGAGAAGTATATGAACAGGTCCTACAATATGACCAAGCAGTGACTAAGAAAACTAGAAAATTTCAAACTAATTCCAAAAGACACACTGTCACACACAGAAACACACACACACACACACACACACACACACACACACACACACACACACACGCTCACACCACTGTAGGAGGGAGATGATGGAAACAGCGTTATTTCAGAGGCTCATACAGTGTACAGTAAGTACATCATGCAGAGAATATAATGATTTACCACCATTCCCCTGTGAGTCAAACTGAAACATTTACAGTTTATCAAAGTTCATCAAAAGTTCACCAAGTTTAAGTCTTGTCAGAGTTCATTAAGGGTTCATCAACTTCCTGAACTTTGTACTTAAGGGCACATCACAAACTTGAAATAAGTTGTGAGAACAGTGTGTGTCTCACTGGCTTCAGAGTCTCCAATTACATAATAAAAGAGTCAGATGTTTGCACATGGCTTGTTGCCTTCCTGGTTCCTTAAGAAAGGACATTCTTCAAAGTCAATTGCAACTGTTTAATGAACCTGAATTTGCTGTGGGATGTATAAAGGCTATTATATGTCATTTTTGAGTAGGTTTCTTCCTTCTGTTGTTTACTTATCAAGATTCATTAGACCGCCTTACTTTTTTCCTTTCCCCATGTCCACCACTCCATTAGCATAAAAGCATTTTAAGAACCTATAAGTGAAATCGTTGGTTTTCATAGCTTACTAAAAATAGTCATAAATTACTGAATGCAATTAGACTAGCAATTCAAATATAAAACTGGCAAGGAATTTAGCATTAATGATAAACATGCTTGACTCTATTAATTCTAATAGATTTTAAAAGCATTTTTGGAAATTGCATAGGTACTTGTTTTCTACTACCTAGCAAATATCATGTAATATTGCTATTAAATTATATTATGCCCTGTAACTTTGTATTTTTAGATGTACTTCAGAATAATATCAGTTTTAAAGTTCAAGTTTAGATTTATTAAAGCACCTAATGTTGTTGATCTATCTTGGGCCCTTTGACTTTTCCTTTTCAGATATACAACAGAACGGTATTAACTTTAAAGTTCAAAGCTCAAGTTCAAATTCATTAAAATGTCTAAAGTTTGGCGCTATATGTAGATACAGCATAAAAGCTGTATATTTCATTTTCATTCACACAGCAGAATGTTATAACTAACATGCCACTCTAAAAACAATAGTATTTCGGAATTGTTTGATCTCAATAAATCGTTATTATTTAATATTTAAAAGAGTTCAAAAGAATCCCACAAAAAAGTATAAGTTTCCATGAGGTGATCTTTTCAAAAACTGTGAAAAAAATGTTCCTTTTTAAATCATTATGACGGCAAACTAGATTAAACACTTACTGATAAAGGATAAATAAAAACGGGTGGCTTATCACATTCAAACTGTTCAGATATATATCACCTAAACATCAAATGTCTATGGTTTGGTTATAGCATAACCACAATGTAACAGCCTTATAACTGCAGTACAACTGCATGGAACAAACGTATAACTACTACACATTTAAAATATATCATTATACACTGCATCACATTTTGTTTGAATTTCCTGTGTGAACATGTGAAAAATATATCCTTAAAACTAGGCCAAACTATTCTTTGCAAACATATTGGAAATTTAAGCGAAAGCTAAACCCCACTTAAAATAAATAACGATCTCTGCTTGTCCACTAAAATAAACAGAATGTAAAGGTAGAAACGCAGAAACCCAGTTAAACAGGTTACTAAAAACTGGTTACTTTCCAGTACACAAAAACATAGAATAAATGTTAAATGTTCCTGAAATTAAATGTTATCAACCGTCTTAAGGCAGATACTTTGTACCAGTAATCAGTAGAAATAAGGAACATATAAGCAGGGCAGACCCAAAATTATAAGTAGCATCCTTGGAGTTTGTTCCAGTTTTCTTAGTCATGAAGTAAATCACAAATTAAAGTCAGGCAACCCTCTGATTGCAACATACTAAGATTCATCACAGAATTTAAAGAAAGAAGAAGGAATCTGAAATTACAAGAAAATTGTATGATATGCAAACACTGAAAATGTGCATATGGGGGAATACTTAACCAATAGTTAAAACAATGCTAAAGGAAATTAGCAAGGCAGCTGTTGTTTTAACCTCAGTAGTAGAGAAGTGATTGGGTGACTTCATAGACGATGAATTGCTGAACGTTTTAATTCCATACTCAGCAGTGAGGACTGGACTGTACTCTGCTATAGTCTCTTACTTTCTCAGTACCTTTCCTGTCCCTTATCGGCAGAATGACTCCAACTTAACAGCAATGTGTTATAGCCATGGATCAGCCCAGAAAACAAGGACCAGATACCACATGTGAATGACTTATACCATATGTTCTGTAAATTCATAACAAAGAAGTTCTAAGAGCAAAGACCGGTCAATGCTTCTTACGATCACTCTTATCTTCAAAATGCAGTGTCTACTTCCAAACTCTTTTCTAATCTTCATCCCAGAATTACTTCATATTACTTTAGGTCCCAGTCTCACAACACCCCCATACTCATCAGACACTCAAGCTGTCTATTTGCCTCAGACTGTACCTTCTCCATCTCCGACCCTAATGTATGGGATAGTCTCCTTCCTGATATACGAAACTCTAATTCTCTTGAATTCTGCATCAGGCTAAATGCTTTTTAAAGGACAGCTCAGTATGCTGTAACAAACCTCAACCTCCATATGTTCCTGTTTCCCCTAACTTCTGTACCTCTTAATCTTACAATCTGCTCTTTACCTTACTCAACATCACCCAAATAACTCGTTCGTACTTCCTATCTCATCAGCACCCCTAGCTTTTTTCCCTGTTACATTATCCTGTCCGCCCTCTTCTCCTGCATGTAGATGATATTGTACTGCATGCAGCTTTAGTCTCCACATATACAACTAACTGGCATTCTTTTGTCAGTTGTTGCTTAATATCTATGTTTTGCCCTTTTCATTAGATCCATTTTAAAAATTAATTATCCTTATCTAGTATGTCTGCATAAACTTCAATCTTCCCCGAATATATGTAAAAGATGTAAGCAGTGCCACACGTGTAAGTTTATACTTTAAAGTTTGATTGTAAAATTGTGATAATCCAGGCTATGGCTGAAATAATTCCCAAGGATTCTGACCATTACCTTGATTAACAAACAAATAAATAAACAAAAGTCTTGTTGGTTGCTTAAATGAAGTTAGATGTCAAAGAGCATACTAATGTACAGTGAAAAGAAATATTTCTGATAACATCAAAAAACGTGTAGTTATAATCCAAAATAGTTCACCAAGTATTGTAGCCTTGCAAGACTAAGCAATTCTACCTTTCTTGTTTTCAGAAAAAAATCCAAAGCAATTTAATATTTATTATAACAATATTATCCCCAAATCTGTCATCTTCTCTCACCTATTTGTGATTGGCCCTTACTGTTTTCTAACTTCATAAATGACACACAGACACACTGAGGTACCACCAAACTGACTTTGCACATGGATGACTTAAAGCTTCTTTGTACGGATCTCTCAGTTACGTCTGTGTTGGAAGGACTGCAAAACAGCTTCAACTCAATACACACCTGGCTATGTTACTCAGATTTGTACATCAATATAAATAGAACAAAATGTATGATCTATGGTGTAGGACACACCTCTCTGATAGAGGTATCACCTCTACATATCACGTTCTCTGATAATGCATCTTTAATGTAGTTAAATCTTCTAAGTTTCCTTGTCCTAATAATTGATTCTGAGATTAGATTTGATCTCTCCTTCAAGTCTGTTTTCACAAAAATAAACCAAATACTTAGTGTGCCTTGCACAGATGGGACATATATGATTGACAACACTCACTTTACTATTTTCAGTGCATTTCTGCTCACTAGCCTATGGTGTAGTTGTACAATGAATGTACCAAAAAAAAAAAAAAGATCTGTTTATGGTCCTCCCAGTGTAATGATGTAATTGGTGGCTTTTTACTGATGGTAACTTAAGTGAAACAGTGTAATAAATCCTATGTAACAAATGAACTGGAAAAACAGCTAAATGAACAGATACTCTGATCAATAAGGGGCTCTCCACATCTGAGCCAATCGATATTCTCCTTTATAACCAACTGGAAACTCTAAGTCAACCTCCAGTCTCACCAGATGTTTTTACCACACCCCTTGTTATGTGTCTTTAAATAACACTGAATGGAACAATTATATTTATTAAAACATTAGGATTTAATAAAGTCTACTGGATGAAAGAAACTCGTTTCAAAATAAAAACAGAATAATGAAACGTTCTCACTGCTACTCTTTGCAGCTATAGCTAAGTCAGATACTGTTTTAAAATAAGGAATCCTAACAAATCTACAAGTTTAGCTGATTAGTCTATACTCCTTTTACTATGGTTCGTACTGCCAGCAATATAATCTGCAAACTCCGGTCTGCTTGCATTCTCTAGCTTATCTGTTTCCAGTTTTGTTCGTTTATCCCACTGAATGTTATCCAGTCAGCTGGGTGTGGAAAGCCAACAACAGGACTGTCTCCACCATAGGCAACCTTGGATTTTGTTCAGTACAAATGAAAATATCCTTCCATAGGCAATGAGATGCATCATTTGGACTTCAATTGGTTAAGAACTGGAAAAAAGTACAACCTGTGTCCCACTGAAGTGCCTCAGTGCCAGACCTTAAGCAGGCCACAAGGTTGCACCTAAGGAATGCTTGATCTTTTAATTGTGAACCTACTTACAGGCCTTTGACCTTGATTTAACACATTCCTGGGGCAACCACAGATTTCCTTTGATTTACTTCCTCCTTTTTTCTCCCTTTTCCCTTTATCCCATCTCCTGATTATGACCATGTGATGCCCGTGCACTGGCCCAGCAATCAAGGAGCCTCAGTCCTCATCACTAGCACCACTGAAGGGTGTCCACATTGGGAAGGATAACAAATACACACACAGTAAAGTACAATTTCCCTTAAGAGCACATAGAGATCACGGTCAGTCTGGGGCTGGTTTCTTCCTTTCTCTCCAGATCCCCAATAAGACTCCTCACTGGCACAGCTATAGAGTGGGGTCCTTAGCCAGGGTCCCAAGCCAATTCCTCCTAGCACTCTCTCTGTCCAGCCAATACTTTGTGTCCCTGCCTAAATAGCTGACACACACATGCACACACGCACACACGCACACACGCACGCACGCACACACACACACACACACACACACACACACACACACACACACACACACATATACACACACACACACACACACACACACACACACACACACACACACACACACACACACACAAACACACACACACACACACACACACACACACACACACACACACACACACACACACACACACACACTTTGAGATATGATTTATATACAAATACACAGACATTCCTGGGGAAGGCTGGCGCAGGTTCTCCATCTATGCCCCCTTCTCAACCAGGCTATAAGGTAGAAATCACTGCCACCAACTACTAATATCAACTACTAATAAGGCCCTTACTAAGGGGGGTCCAATTATTACTGTGCAATATTATTATTATCCAAATAGTAAGTGTAATGAACAGCAAGGCTTATATGAGGTGGTTTGGACAGTATCACTATATACTTGCAATGTACTATAGAGCTTAAATAATTTCTACACAAAACAGCCACGGTTGAAAGTTTCAAAAATATTTAATAATAAATAATAAAAACACAAGACAATACTTTTTACTATACAGTGCTAGTCAAGAGTCCAGAGATCACAGGGAAATACTTAAAATAATATAGTAGAAAAGTTCTGGCATCAATACAGAAAAATCTAATCCAATCTTCCTAGTTCCTAGCTATAGCTAAGAGAAAACACGGTTCTAAAATAAACTTACATATAGAACACAGGCAGTGCTGGTGATGTTGGATGTTCTCAAGACAAATGCTCTGACTTTCCTCTGAGAAATAGTTTTTAAAATCACTAACAAACATTTCTGCTGGGCCCTCCCAGATTACATCATTCTTGTCACCTCTGATTTAGTTCTCAGGCAAACAGAAGCTCAACATTTACATTTTTAACATCTATTTTATTATCTTGCACCTGCAGGAAGCTATAGCAATAAAAGACAATTCCACGTGTAAACTCTAGTAATTATTCCTTAAGTTAAAACAATAGAAATAATGGGTTAGCCCAGACAGACTGACTCCGAGCTCTGGAGATCAAAGTTACAAGATTCTTTGCTTATCAGCTTTCTTCCAGCGGAGTGCACTGTGGTTACATTTTTGCAGTTCCACATTTAACACCATTTTTCTTCCATTTAAGAGAACAAGCCTGTGGCTTATATTAATATTTACAAATGACAGAATTAATCTACAAAATTCTATCTAGCTAGGCAGCCTTCATCTATCTTCACAGACCATTTGCTTCTATTTTTGCTCCAACCTCAGTTCACCCTCTTTCTTATCTCTCTTCCAGTCTCACTTGCCACCACAAACACACACTGTCTCTTTTTTTTTCCTCTGGTTATTATAAATTAACTTCCTTAATGAGTTTGTTGATCTTAGTCTACACTAACCTAAACCCTATTTTTGTTCCCTCCCTGTACTACATTTACCTGTCACTCTCTCATAGTTCCTTCTGTACAGGGCTACGTTTGTACGTATTGCTGTTAATATCTGATCTGCTCTTGATGTTCTGCTCTTTGCACTTATTTCCTTAACCTTGTTTAGTATGCTGATATCAACAGACTCTGTTTGGTTGTACATATCTCTAGTATGAGTGCACAGATATTTACAGGGTGTGTTTACTATTGTACGTACCCCAATTAGGATTATATCAGTTTTGTTTCTAAATTTCCTCATGCTTGACCTGACAACCCTACATGGCTTTATTTTATTATTTTTTAATAACTGTGCTTTTCATGGAATTGTACTGCATAATTTTCTTCAATATTCCAGTAAGGATGCAGTGGAGGTATATAATGCGAGACATTATATAAAATGTGCATTTTCATTTTTTCTGCAAAAATGCAGCAGTGCCTGGGACAGTAAAACTGCCTCATATATATAACTACTAAATATCATTCCTTGCATTAAGCTATTTTACATTATTTGGAGTTGGACCTTTATTGCTTGCTTTGTGGGAAACTTCTGAAATTTAATATTTTACAGCACAGGAAGTAAAAGGGCCAGGATTTCTTTACCTAATGGGAGAGGGATTTTGCCTAAATAATGTAATAATAGACAGTTTTCCAGTATTATTGCATGCCTGAACACCCAACTCCATATAACTCAACTTCAATCTTAGCATAAGAAATCTGGACAAAACCAAAAATAATGGGAGACAAGGGCCCAAAAATAGGGAGAAATCTTAAATCTTAAATTATCAAAAAACAATAACTAAACAAAAAACAAATACATATATAAATACCTAGATATATACATACCACATATCTGGGTAAGATCGACAGGACAAATGTATTAAAGAAAGCATCAGTCTGTTACATCTGGAGATTTTAACAGAACTACTTAAATAGCCAATGCCCACTGCTAGCACTGACTACACGGAGCATCAGCAGCATTTAATAGGTTCCATACTCTGCCACTAACAACAGAATTAAAATGATTGGCTTCCCAGGGGAATACCCACCTCCCTCTCAGCCTGGTACCTTGAAGTACTATCTCACCAGATTAACTATATCTTGGCTAAGCTACTGCATTTACACATACAGTGGTATCCAGGAAGGGCTAGTTATACCTTTCAGTGCCACAATCCCTTCCTGCCTTTAGGGTGACATCTGTCACCAGCCAACCTAATGTGGCACACCAGGACATAATAAATTTATTCTTTTAAAATGAGCTAACCGTAGCATTAACTTGTCATAGGTAAGCAATGTTTTTCTCTTTGCAAAGGCGAATGCCAACAATTAAAAAGCTCCACATTTATGCAGTTATGCTTGGTTATGTTAATAAGCAGCCATTTATAAGCTTTGGGAATTCAGTAATGAAATTCTTTACTAAAATGATTTCGGAAGTAACAGTTTACCTAGTAAATATAAAATAATGTACGTGCACAAAGAAATGAAAAATAAAAATGTTTGGATATATATCACTGGAAGGCAGACTCTTAGCTGTTAGTTCTGGCGCTGCTAACTGAAGACGACGGCAGACTATGTGTAAACCGCAACTAAATCACAGCCAAAGTCCATATACATGATCTCACTGAAGCTGGGAACAGAAGGTCGTTCTCCTCAACAGCAATTCACAGAACACTTCCAGGAAAGTACAGACTGTAACTTTCAGAGTGATGTTCAAAAGAAGATTTCAATTAACACTAAAAAAAAAATTGTAGAGGGATGGGCATAGGTCTCAACTGTCAGATTTTTGCAGAATGTCCAGATCTTTGCATATTATTGGGCTTTTTTGCATAACATTTGTGTTTTTTTTTCCTGGCAAATTAGTGATGACCAAAGTCACTAAATAATGACATACATTGAGTTTCAGACTTCATGTCTTTCAGAAAATGCATACTAACACTGAACTTCACCTTTGCAAAGAGAAAAACATTGCTTACTCATGACAAGTTAATGCTACGGTTAGCTCATTTTAAAAGAATGCATTTATTATGTCCTGGTGTGTCACGTTAGGTTGGCTGATGACAGATGTCACCCTAAAGGCAGGAAGGGATTGTGGCACTGAAAGGTATAACTATCCCTTCCTGGATACCACTGTATGTGTAAATGCAGTAGCTTAGCCAAGATATAGTTAATCTGGTGAGATAGTACTTCAAGGTACCAGGCTGAGAGGGAGGTGGGTATTCCCCTGGGAAGCCAATCATTTTAATTCTGTTGTTAGTGGCAGAGTATGGAACCTATTAAGTGCTGCTGATGCTCCGTGTAGTCAGTGCTAGCAGTGGGCATTGGCTATTTAAGTAGTTCTGTTAAAATCTCCAGATGTAACAGGCTGATGCTTTCTTTAATACATTTCTCCTGTCGATCTTACCCAGATATGTGGTATGTATATATCTAGGTATTTATATATGTATTTGTTTTTTGTTTAGTTATTCTTTTTTGATCATTTCTGGTGTGAGAGCAAATTTCAGTGGAGGCCTAGAGAAAAAAACTCCTCAAACATTTTGGTAACAGCAGCTAATACAAACTTGTTTAAGTAATTACAATTTTAGACAATATACAATGCAGAATGGAGAAACCATGTCCATTCTGGCATTCAAGCAGAAGGTTGACTGTATAACTTACTGTCTGACAAACATGGTGGTATCACACTTCCACATGTTAAGTACAGGGGTTGAAGGGGAGAGCCTAGGGCCAACGTGGAGTACCACCATTTTATTTTACAGGGGAAGAAATAAACAAAACAAGTTTGCTGCTTTTATACCGTAGAAATAACACTTGTGTGTGTGTTGTTTGTTACATAGATAAGCACAGTGACCTGGGGATGGACATCCACAGTGTAACAAGGGGAATCTGACACATAAAGCACAAAAAGAGGGCAATGACCACAGTGACCTCGGGCTGGACATCCACAGTGTAACAAGGGGAATCTGACACATAAAGCACAAAAAGAGAGCAATGACCACACATCTCAACTGGTCGAATATTTGCAGAATTGAAGTCATTAAATAATGACAGACATTTGACTTTCAGACTTTGTGTTCTTCAGAAAATGCATGCTAACAAAAAAAAATCTCTTATTCTAGCAACTTTCTATGTCTATAACAGCAATGATTAAAATCTGACGATTTTTTGGGCCTTTGTCCCACTGTTATTTTTGGCTTTGACCAGATTCTTGTGCTAAGAGTTTGAGAGGTATAGTGCATATCCACAATGTCACAAGGGGAAGCATAGCTCACCTCAGCGCATTTGGTAACTGTATAATCCCTGAAGTTACAAACAAGGGCAAAAAAGGCAAACCAACAACAGGAAACCACACATGTCCAAACAGCAGCCTAACAGACAAAAGTTGCAACACTTGCATACAAAATAAATGTTTCCGTAATAATGTCTGATATCAAGTTCATGCTGTTGCACTGGAGATGTGTGCACTATTAAACCAGTAACACAAAGGGACAGTGCCTTGGAGCGAGAAGGAGCACAGTACTGTAAGTGCATACTAGAAGTTTTGTACACCCAGTGCTATCGGGCACAGTGATGTAAGAAGATACAGGGGGGTATTCAGACTCTTACCAGAGCAGAGTGATGTCTGAGGATACAGGGGGAATGCATACCCCCAAGTGTCATTTGATAGGAGAGGATACCCCAATAACACTATCATACAGGAGGATACAGACAGATACCCCAATAACTCTATCATACATGAGGATACAGACAGACTGCATTCCTTTAGTGTGATTGTGATGTATCAGCAGACAGGGAAGCTGACATGCCCCTAGTGTCTCACTGCTATATGAGTATACGGGGGCGGGGGGTTGACATATCCCAATGTCACACCGATGTACTAAGATGCAAAAGGGACTGATAGCCAGTATCACTGTGGTGCGTGAGGGTACAGGGGGACCAAAGGGTATAATTTGTTTTGTTAAGGAAAATCTCATTGAGAGATTCTTGACTAACTTTCTCTCATTGTTCTCACTCACTGAATAAGCAAACGTGTTCAGTCCTGTTTTTTTGCTCTCTGCAATGGATAAGGTGGAGGAGTTCTCTATGTAAATATCACTTGTATCACATAAGGGTATAAGGGACTCTATATTCCAACCATCACAGTGATGTATGAAGATACAGCCTGCTGTATATTCCTTAATGTCTCACTGATTAATAGGTTCATAGGTTCACAGGATGATACTAGGTTATTGGCCCAGAGGCCCTTATAAGCATAGCCAAGAATTTCACCCATGTTCTCACAAAGTCAGGACCTGTTTCCCCTGTCCAGCAAGGACACAGGTGGGATCCCAGGGGTGTATTTTCTGTTTCCCATCCAGTCATCCAAGTTCTTCTTAAAGAGGTCTAGAGAGGTACTCTGCTTAACATGGAGAGGGAGTCTATTCCACAAATGGGGAGTCTCTGGGACACAAATCTATTCTGCCAACAAGTTTTATGTTAATGTCACAGACCAGGTTTAGGCCTTGCATGTGGGTTGCCTGAGTGGATTTTGACTTTTGGATATGCAGCAACTCCATCAAGGCTGGGTCTCTGATGACTTTGTATGCCAGACACAGGTCACCTCTGAGCAGTCTATACGAGACTGAGTAGAGGGACAGGGCTTTTAGCCTATCTGTATAGGATAGGTGTTTGAGACCCAGGATTTTCGTGGTCAGAACCTCTGTGGTTCTCCAGGTGGTGCATGTATTTGGCAAGGTACATGCTGAAGGGGGCATTGTACTCAATAATGGGTCTGATAAGGGAGGGGTACAGGGATGGTATGACCTCCTTGTTCCTGGATGAAATACTCTTACTTATTAGGTGGGTCATGTAGAAAGCCTTCTGTACAACAGAGGCAATGTGGTGGTCAAAAGTTAGGTCACTATCAACCTGGGTGCCCAAGCCCCTCATGACTGCTTGCATGGTTAGGACATTGTTATTAACGTGATAATTAGTGGGGATGCCATTTTCCCCAAAAGGGATAATGATGCATTTCTTGGCATTCAGTTTGAGGCCATGCTCCTGGCACCAGTCATTAGTTTGGGTAAGGCCCTCTTGGAGGATGCTCACATCACTAGGGGAATTTAAGACAGCACCCAGCTTGCAGTCATCTGTAAACTTGGTCGGCCACAGACCACTGGTTTTAGCTTGCTCCTCAGAAAAGTATATCCCAAACAGTAGAGGCACCAAGACCGATCCTTGGGGTACACCACTTGTTGTGGGTCTACTACTAGAGGTGGCTTCCCCTATTTTGACTCAGTGGGTTCTGTCAAGTGAGCCATTTATCTACCCATCTGGTAACATATGGGTTGATGCCAAGCTGGGAGAGCTTATCTATTATTCTCCAGTGGAGAATAGTTTTGAAGGCTTTGGCTAAGTCAAGGTAGGTGGTGTCCACTGTCTTCCCCTCATCCATTGCTTTGGTGATTGCTTGGAAGAAGTTGACGAAGTTTAATAGGCATGATCTCCCTTTGACAAAACCAAACTGTGTGGGGTCAAGCATTTGGATGTTGCCAATGCCCTTGTTTATAAGGTCCATGATCATGAGTTCCATGGCCTTACAGATCAGGCTAGTTAGGCTGATGGGTCTATAATTTCCTGGGTCAGTGGGCACTCCACCTTTGTGTAAAAGGATGACAGTGGCTGTCCTCCATTCCATTGGGACAAAGCCAGTGCTCAGGCTTTGGTTAAATAGGGTGCCTAATGGAGCAGACAGCTCATACCTGAGTTCATGTAGGATGCAGCCAGGGATGTTGTCTGGTCCCATAGAGACTGTATTTTTTGCCTTTGAGAGGGCATTAAAGACCTGCTCCCTGGTGATGAGGGAAGGGGAGAGGTGCTGGGGATGTCCTGGTTTACTGATTGGTGGGCACAGGGGGTGAAGTTTTCACTGAACCTGTCTGCCAGCAGGTTGGTAAGCATGTCAGCAGAGGAGTTTGGCAAGCTGACAAGGACAGAAAAGAAGGGGAACCGGTGATGAACTAGAGGAACATGACCCAAAACAGCTTCAAGCAAGAAAAAGTGCTGCTGCACACCCAAAACTTTTATTAAAACAGACAAAAAGCTTTCAGATAAAATATCCTTCTTCAGTGCCTTTACATATAACAAGCATAAAACCAACATTTTTAAATGCAATGCAGCTACATCACATGACACAGCACACCTATCAGTAACATCAATTAAAAAACAATAATTAGTCTTTTTTTCTTTAAAAAACAATCCACCATATAAGAAAAATGCATGAAGTAACAAATAAATATATATATATATATATATATATATATATATATATATATAAATATATATCATTCCTTCATTAAATTTAATTTAAAAAAATACAATTAAGTAGTAAAAAATAAAGTTACTTTACTTTCTGTTGTTTAAATTTTAGAACAGGTTTTAGTGTACCCTGTTTTTTAAGACCTGGATACCTATCAGCTTATAAATGCACTATCCATTCATATTCTTTCATATCTATATTATTAATCAAATCTCTACGTCTAATACTTGGGTGTACCACATGTATAACTCTGAAACTAAATTTATGTGTGTCATCAGTTAGACTAATATGATGGGCTAGAGAATTAGTAAGTAGCTTTCTCCGAATTTCGGAGTTACGCTCTATTATCCTATCCTTTAACCTTCTCACTGACTTCCCAACATAGAAAGCTGGACATTTGTTACATGTAGCAAGGTGTGTAACAGATGGTGCATTACACGTGGCAGTACAATGAAGGGTAAAACTCCTACCATTAGAAGGGTGCATAAATTCAGCCGATTGATTTATATTTGCACAGCAGGAATAATTGTAACAAGGAAAGGTTCCTTTCCTATTAAATGTAGAAAAAGGTTTATTATTTAAAGAAAAATCTTTATAACATAACAACTTTTTTTAAATTACTACAATTTCTATAAGTAAAAGAGGGTCTATCCGGAAGCCATTTTTCATGGCCAGGTATAGCCTTTAAGATGTGCCAGTTCTTCCTAATAATTTGTTCAACTGTCTCACTGGCCCTACTATAGGTCATAAGATACCTTAAAGGCTGTGCTGATGTTAAATTCATATTACCAGAACTAGTCCTCCCTTGGTTAGAAAAGTAAGGTTTTGCACTTGAATCTCTCAGTCGTAGTGCTTCAGTCTTAGCTAGTTCTATTTCATCTCTATTGTACCCCTCTTCTAAGAAACTAGTAGTCATTTCCTGCATCTGTATCTCACAGACATCCAATTTGGTGTTGAGTCTGTTCGCTCGCATATATTGACCCTTAAGAATTAAGGTGAGGGCGCCAGTATGTGGGAAGGATAAAATGCAATAGTAGGTTGTCTTGAGACAACAGGGGTACCAAACTACCATCATGCAGATGTCCTGATGAGGCAGTACTGTGTGCTTATGCAGTTACATGCGGTCAGACTAGGACACAAGCATGTGGGTCTGGTAGCCTGGGGGAGACCCAGAAAGACCACATACTTGCAGCCAGGACTGGTGAGGTATTTACTTCAGGGAGGGAGCTGCACTGGAGCAGTGAGACTGAAGGTGAGCCACAGCTGCTTGTGGGTACTGATGGTCCCTTGGACAGAGTGACTGCAAAGGTAGAGGTGAGTAGTGGTACCCAGGCTGACAGTGAGGCACCACTGTCAGAGGATGACAGACTTCCTGTGGAAGGAGAGCTGGGAAGGGTTACAAAGAGAGAATTGAGACAGGCTCAGCTCTCAGACCCTACATTGTAAGGCCTGAGGCAGGTAGCTAGTGAGGCACCTGATTCTCAAGCAAAAGGGGAATCTGTATACTGGGACAAAGGGTTACTGTACAGAGAGTGGACCCCTGAGGAAGGGCTAAAGGGTGAGAGAATACAGCAGTTGGTAGTGCCTAGAGTCTACCATCTGGCGCTTCTAGCCATAGCCCATGATATTCCCTTTGCAGGTCATATGAGCATAAAACATACAAAGAGACGTATTATGCAGAACGTCTATTGGCCTGGAATTTCCAGAGATGTAACAGGGTACTGCAGGACCTGTGAGCAGTGCCAAAAGATAGGCAAGGCAGAGGACAAGGTGAGAGCTCCTTTGATGCCTTTGCCTGTGAGTGAGGAGCCATTTCAGAGGGTAACTATGGATACTGTGAGGCCTTTGAGTACCCCATGTTCCACAGGGAAAAAGCATATCCTAGTGATAGTAGATTATGCTACAAGATATGCTAAGGCAGTGGCTTTGTCTTCCATTGAGGCAAAAAATGTGGAAAATGCTTTGTTAGAGATTTTCAGCAGGGCTAGGGTTCTCAAAAGAAATACTGACTGACAGAGGTGCCAATTACATGTCAGACCTGCTGGCTTGTCTGTGGAAGTACTGTGGGATGAAGCACCTGAAGACCAACCCCTACCATCCCCAGACTAATGGTCTTGTTGAGAGGGTAAACTCTACAATCAGGTCCATGCTACGGGCATTTGCAGACCAGTTTAAGAGGGAGTGGGTCAAATATTTGCCTTATCTGTTGTTTGCTTACAGAGAGGTTCCCCAAGGATCCATGGGGTGTTCACCCTTTGAGGTACTGTATGGGCATAGGGTGACAGGACCTCTAGATTTAATTTGAGATGAGGGAGAAGGTGAGTGTGAATCTCACAAAGAGTCTTTTGTAGCATATGTCCTAAACCTCAGGACAAGGCTCAGGGAACTCATGGGCTTGGCCTAGGAGAACCTGGCATAAGGTCAACAGCAGAAAAAGGCCTGGTATGACAGGAATGCTCCAGCTAGAGAGTATGCTGTAGGGCAGCAGGTAATGGTTCTCATTCCTGTCAGAAACAACAAGCTGCAAGCAGCCTGGGAGGGACCCTACAAGGTGATAAGAAAGGTAAGTCATGTTAACTACATGGTAGAACTGCTAGGCAGGAGGCAGGGGCTCAAATTGCACCATGTTAACATGACGAAACCTTACCATGATAGGGAGGCCCTTGTGCTGAGTATTTGCAGTGGATTGCAGGAGGGGTCTGAGGGAGATCTGGTGACTAATCTCCTCAGGGAGGCTCGGACTGACACCTCAGTGGAAGGGGTAGCAATGTCCCAGCAGCTATCTCCTACCCAGGTTCAAGAAATCCGAGCAGTGTTACAGGAGTTTGGGCACATGTTCACTTAGAAACCAAGCTACACCCACCTGGTGCAGCACCAGGTGGCTACAGGACCCCAAAGGCCTATTAGGCAGGCCCCTTTTAGGGTGCCTGAGAGAGTCAAACAGACTCTGAGGGAGGAGATACAGAAGATGTTGGAATAGGGGTAATTCAAGAGTCCAACAGTCCCTGGGCCTCCCCATCAGTGCTGGTGCCAAAGAAGGATGGCAGCACCAGGTTCTGTGTGGATTACAGTAAATTAAATAGTCACACAGAGTCAGATGCTTACCCCATGCCTAGGACAGATGAAGCCCTAGAGCAGCTGGGTGGGGCTAAGTATCTTATCACCATTGATCTTACCAAGAGTTACTGGCAGGTGCCCTTGATTCCCAGTGCTACAGAGAGGTCAGCCTTTGTGACTCCTTTGGGCTTGTACGAGTTCACAAAGATGCCCTTTGGGATGAAAAATGCCCCAGTGACTTTCCAGAGGCTGGTAGATCACATCCTAGCAGGAGCAGGAGGATTTTCCCTTGCTTACCTAGACGATATTGCTGTCTACAGCCATTCCTGGCAAGAGCACCTTCAGCATGTCAGGGAGGTGCCGGGCAGACTACAGAGAGCAAGGTTGACCATTAAGCCCAGCAAATGTTAGGTGGGTATGGCAGAGGTCTCCTACCTGGGATATAGAGTGGGGAGTGGTAAGAACAGGCCAGAACCTGCCAAAGTGGAAGCCATTCAAGCATGGCCTGCACCTGTTACCAAAAAGCAGGTGAGGGCATTCTTAGGGACGGCAGAGTACTACAGAAAGTTCGTCCCCAGTTATAGACCATAGCTGCTCCCCTCACAGACCTGACAAGGACAAACGGGACAGATAAGGTTGTGTGGACCCCAGCATGTGAGCAGGCATTCCAGAAGCTTAAAGATGCTTTGGGAGGATCTCCTGTGTTAGCCAGTCCAGATTACAGCAAAGAATTTGTTGTGCAGGTGGATGCTTCAAACCATGAGGGGAGGGCTCCACTTAGCCAGATTTCTTCAGAGGGAGAAGAGCACCCAGTGGTTTATCTCAGTTGTAGACTTCAACCCAGGGAGGACTGCTATGCAGCTGTAGAAAAGGAATGTCTAGTCATAGTGTGGGCACTGCAGAAACTTCAGCCTTATCTGTATGGAAGAAAATTCACTGTAGTTACAGATCACACTTCCCTAACATGGTTACACCGAGCCAGCCAGCAAAATGCCTAGTTGCCAAGATGAAGCCTAGGGTTGCAAGCATATATGTCAGTGCAGCACCACAGTGGGGTTAGCAACACCAGCACAGATGGACTCTCAAGACAGGGAATGGGGTGAGGTATACTCAGATAGACCTAATCCTCTAAAACAATGTTTCTCAAGGGTCACTTGAAAAACTAGCTTGAGTTCTTTAGGGGGGGTATGTGAAGATATATGTGAAGGCTGCCAGCCTAGCTAGATAGAATTTTGTAGATAATTCCATGTCATTGTAAATATGAATATAATCCACAGGCTTGTCCTCTTAAAATGTAAGAAAACTGTGTTAAATGATGAACTTCAAACATGTAACCACAGTGCACTCTGCTGGAAGAAAGCTGATAAGTCAAGCATTGTATAACTGATCTCAAAGCTCCTAGACATAATGTCTGGACTGAAGAATTCCTTCTATTGTTTTGAGACCAGACTTAATTTCTAGATTTTACATATATAATGTCTTTCATTGCTGTAGTTTCCTGGCCAGGTGCAAGATCAAAGAAAAACTCAGAGTTTCTGTTAGCCTGGAAACCAGAGAAGAATGATGTAATCTAAAATAGTGATGTATTATTTTTAAGACTTTCTCAGAGAGAGAGAGAATCAGGGCATTTTGCACTTGTCTTCAGAAGTGACCACTCACCAGTGCTCTGCTTTTGCTCTGTATGTAAGTTTATTTATAACTGTAATTGTTCTTAGTTAGATAGGAATTTAGTCAGATTTAATCTAGCTGTTTTCTATATTTATGTCAGACTATTCTAAAGTATTATTTTAAGCATTTTCCTGTGATTTCTGAACTCTTGACTAGCACTGTGTTGAATTGAGAAGATTTGTCTTGTGTTTTTATTATTTATTATTACATATTTTTAAACCTTTCAACTGTGGCTGTTTTGTGTAGAGATACTTTATGCTCTAGAGTGCATTGCATGTATATAGTGACACTGTACAAAGCCACTCCAAATAAGCCTTGCTGTTCATCACACTTTCTAATTGGATAATGATTTTGCACGGTAATTGGACACCCTTAGGTAGGGGCCTTTTTAGTAGCTGATAAGAGTAGTTGGTGGCAGTGATTACTATCTTTTAGCCTGGCAGAAAAGGGGGCCTAGCTGCAGAACATTTTCCAGCCTTCCCCAGGCGTGTCTGTGTGTTTGTATATAAACCAAATCTCAAAGTTTCTGTGTGTCAGCTACTTGGGCAGTGACACAAACCACTGGTTGGACAGAGAGGGCACTGGAGTTTTTGGCTTGACTACTCAGCTGAAATCTGTACCCTATAGCTGTGCCAGTAGGGGATCTTATTGGGGATCTGGAGAGAAAGGAAGAAACCAGCCCCAGACTGACTGTGATCTCTGTGTGCTCCTAAGGGAAATTGTACTTTACTGTGTGTGTATTTGTTATCCTTCCCAATGTGGATGCCCCTCACTGGTGTTAGTGGTGAGGATTGAGGCTCCTTGATTACTGGGCCAGTGCACGGGCATCACAGTTACAATAGTGTGACATGCAGAGGGACTGGCTATTGCAGTCTAACTGTGATGTACATGAAAACAGGGGCACTGCATGACCACAATGTCACAGTAATGTATGTGGGTACAGATGTTTAAATATATAATGGAATTATAGATCTCCAGTGTCACACTGACATATGACGATGGGAGGGCTGTACACCCTCAATATCATAATTATGCATGAGGATATAAGGGGGTGCATACCCCCAACATTATAATCATGCATGAGGATATGGGTGTGTGTACCCCCAATATCATAATTATGCATAAGCATATGAGGGGATGCGTACCCCTATTTTCATAGTGATGTATGAGGACACAGGAGGGCTGCATACACAAGTTTAGTCTAATATATGAAGACAGTCAGGGAATGCATACCCCCATCACTTTGATTTTTGAGAATACAGGAAGGCTGTATACCCCAGTATCACAATGGCATATAAAAATAATGATGGACTGGTGTAGGAGATATAGAGAATATCCACAATTTCACTGTGATATGAAAGGCTATAATTTAATCTTGTTTTATTGAATGGATTAGTCCTAATAAGCCTATAGCCTGTTTTCAGGTGGCACTTAAGGTGGTATTCATACTGACCAGGGGAAATTTGTCCATGGCATCAAGTAAACTGTTATTGTTGTATTTGAGCATTTCTGCCATGGAGGCTGTTGGGAGGTGAGTGTGATAATGAAGGAGAACAGTAACCCAAAGGCTGCAATGGCCGAAGTGAATTCTGTGGAGTTATATGGTTTATCAGATGGATTACTGGTACAAACAGAAGAGATTGTGATTATGGAATATGGAATTTATTATGGCTTGGATGATACTGCAGTGATGAAAGAGATGCAGCTGCACAAAATGTGAATGGTAATATTTTGTGACATGGAGATCACAATGACTCAGTGCAGAAGGAAGAGACAGAGTATATTTAAAAGGCAATGACCAAAACAATAGGGGAGAGCAGTGTCACAGAAGCAGAATTTATTGTTTTTTAGAACATCACATTGTCCAATGTTGCAATTGCTGGAAAGAATGTAGAAGGTGCTGTGGAGAAAAGACAATGAGACCTGCAACCAGTCCAGAAATCAGAGGTAAGAATTTTGTCTAAAACAGATGTCACCTCTAACAAGTATGAACTGTGGAACTAAGTAATTTCATCATTAGGATTTAAAGTACAAGATGTAAGAGTGTTAGCCAGCACACTGGCATACAGGGATAAAGACATAACTATAGCCCAGCTGACCCAGGTTCGATTAGTGGGTAAGGCATCTGAGGAGCTGGCAGGGAGGGATAGATGTGGCCATACTGAGGAGAGGCACTCATTAATGATGCTTCCCTGTGGAGAGACATGCTCCAAAGAGGGGTGCAGCCCTTGGACATGTGTAAATGAGTGGATAATAGGGGTGGGGAAAGTAAGCTACAGGTTATATCACAAAAAAATCCACTTGCTGATGGTTGATGACCAAGACCCATCAGGATGCCCTTAAAATCTGAGCGAGTCACAGTCTATATCACAGTAAGTCCGGTGGTGATGGGAGAGGCTAGCAGACCCAGTGATGCACATGTGGCACAGGGGTAATAGTACCACAGTATGAATGAAGAGTAACGACCAAAGTAAAAGAAAGATATAAGACTATTAATTCATCTCAATGCACAAAGGTTTTGTGAAGTGACGTTTCAGACTTTGTTTGGGTGAAGGATTTTTGACATTGACAAAAATGGTGAATGCTTATGGGTAATTACATCGCTTACCCATGAAGCTTCAAAGCAGGAAAATTTCTCTGTACAATGTAGAACTGCAGAAATTATGAAAGAGAAAATTGTTAAATATTTTAAGGAGAAATGCCACAGATACAAGTGAGAACTTTGCTATGTGAAAGACAGCCATGGACTGGGTCATGGGAGGTATGGCTAGCTTTTGAAGCATTGGATGGTGAAATGAAACACAGTACAGGTGAGGCATAGTATTGCCATGTGCAGTGCCTTCTCAACAAAAGGCAGATGGATCTTCTCTTCATGGAGGTTTTGCAAAGAAACCACAACAGGCTTGAGTCTGTGAAGGAGCATGTTGGCCACAGTTACTATTATACCACTAATGTGGCTCAACACAGTACAAGCAAAGCATTTTCCTAGGGTTTTGGAATTCGGACCGGAATGCAATGTCCTGGAGTTCCTTAACACTGTTGCAGTTTGCCTTAAATTGTGAATCTATTCTCATAGATATGTAGTATACTGAGTTTGATTCCATTGCAGGTGTTTGGTATGCTATGATGATGTTAGAGTGAATAAAGGCAATGTCATTCTCTTATTTATTTTTATTTATTGATTGATTTATATTTGTTTTCTAGGATGGAGCACTGATCTCCATCGGCCTGGGAGCGGTGTCTGGTCAAGTGAATTGCTCAGAGTTACTCAGTTAGGAAATGGGGGCTAAGAAAATCAAACCTTGTGCCACTGGACCACAGTAAACAGTTCATTAACAGCTCCTTAATCTCCTAAACCAATTACCAGACTAGCTCATCTTCATTACAACTTCACTCTCCAATGACTGGCACCTCCTGCAGGAAAGTTTGTGCACAGTTGGTATTGCAGTTGGAGCCATGGTGAGATAAGCAACATTATGACATTGTTAATTTGCATGCTTGGATTTTCATGGCCAGTGGTACATACTCCCACTGTTTTCTTATCTCTCACCTGTCTTGCCACACTGACTAGGCTCTGCCCATCTACCAATGCGCCTTTTGCTGCCATGCCTTTCTGGACATCCACTCCATTCCTATATTTGTGTCTTGCTGTACCATACTGTGCTTGCATTGTCAGTATCTTACATATAAACACAAAAGCCAGAAGAAGAAGCTGGATTGAACCCACTCAAAGTAATGCAGGCTGCAAATCACCACACAGTTGTAGAATGCAGAATCCACTTTATTAACTTTAGACCAAAAAAATCCAAGGATGAGCACTTTCGTCCAGAAAGATCTAGACTTCAACAGACAATTTACCCCACATAGTTACTTCCTTCTTATACAGTTCAAACAGGAAGTTACACCCAGTTATAAACTAATCAATTATGTCATTAAAAGCACAATATTTACAGTCACTGAATTTAAAAAGCAGACAAAATATACAAACTGAAAAAGTTCATGGAACACACCACCCTAAAAATATACTATATATAAGCACTACTTCATAAAATAACAATGTACAATAACTAAATATATTGAATGTGTTAAAACAATAAATATGTGTAATTAAATACTAAAAAGTACATATAGTAGAAAATGTTAAGAGAAATAAATACACTTATAATAAATACTTCATTTTGTTTAACAAAGAAATTTATTTAAAACAAGAAGGGGTGGCTATGGGGTCTGCATGTGGTGGTTTATATGCAAATATTGTAGTTAGGCAATGGGAGAAGAAATTTCTTTTTTCTTCATGTTATTTTGAGCACATCAAATTTTACACCAGGTTTTTGGATGATATGTTTGTTCTGTGGGATGTACCTGTTAATGCTATTGATGATTTTATAAATTATATTGGAACCACCACAGAATTTCTAAAGTTCACCTATACCAGAGACCTTGACAAAATTTCCTTTTTAGACGTCTTTCTGGAAAAGGATTAAGAAAATAAGAGGTTTGTTTCAAAAATCTTTAGGAAAAGCACATATTCAAACTCACTATTGCATTTTTCTAGCACACACCCAGTCACACAAAAGAAAGCAACAGTTAAGGGACAGTGTGTGCGTGCAGCCCATATGGTATCTGGTACTGATGAATGTTTAGATGAATGTGACAACTTGAAAACTATGTTTCAAAAAAGAGGCTATCCTTGTCAGTTCGTTAGTGATATAATGATTGAGGTGGTTAACAAGTTAACTTATTACAAGAGGCAAAACTGATAGAGCGCAGTACAGATTAGGTAATGAAAGACAATTTCCAGGAAGCTGAGACATAGTAAAGTTGGAAGGATTTTGATGTATTCAGACAAAGGTTTCTTTAGTAATGAGAAGAAATAGATCATAGTGCATGGAATGCTAAAAGGCTGTTAGAAAACTGGAAACACGTATGCACCAGAAAGAGCTGACCTGAATTTTTCAAGATTTTCTTTCCAATAAATGAGACAAGATTAAAACTAAAAAAAACATCAATCAAATGATTGGAGAGGAGTTCAACTTAATCCTAAATCTACTTCGAGACAGAAAGTTTGGGAACGAGAATATGATAATAAAGCCGTGGATGTACTTGAGCGGAGATGTTAAAGAGGATGGATTGATAAATGCAGGGAGAAGAACAGTCAGTTAATTGTACATTTACAAGAAATATCACCACACAGGCCAGTCGGTTAGACATGTTGTTTATTAAAGACAGTTCAAAGGTCATGGTCCTTAGGTTCATAGGTCTTTACTTGGCTAACGACCACAAGGGCCTTTTTAAGCCTTTTCCAAATCTCTGACAAGTTCCGATACCTTTGATATGTGTAAGCAGGGGCCTGGGAGATGAACCATTTGCAGGTTATCTTGTGTCCATTACAGACATAGGTGCCAAACCAGGGATGAATTTCTGGTTTCCCATCCAATTGTCCAAGTTGCACTTGAATTGGGTTAGGGAGGATCTCTGCTTCACATGGATGGGGAGCCTGTTCCATAGATAGGATAATCTCTGGGATACATACCTATCTCTCCAGCAGGTCCTAGAATGGGTAATTCTGGTGCTGTTTGTTTTGTGGATATGCTGGAGGTCCATCAGAGTGGGGTCTGTTAATGCCCTGTATACCAAGCATAGATCTCCCCTCAAAAGTCTGTAGAAGACAGAATACAGGGACAGGGCCTTGGGGCAGTCTGCAAAGGACATTTTACTTATGTCCTGTATTCTTTTAGTGAGGAACCTCTGTGGATGTTCCAGTTGTTGAATATGCCTGGTTAGATACATACAAAAGGGGGCACTGTACTCAATGATAGGTCTGATGAATAGAAGAGGCTTTAATTAGTCAGTCAGATAAACTGATAAAACTGCAAAATTTGGAGGCTGACATGAAGAAAAAGATAGATGAATATGAGGTTACTCAAAAATAACTTTTTTAAAAAAATAGTAATTAGAACACAGAGCACATAGAGAAAATCTGAGATTTTCTGCTGTACCAGAGAAACTGAAAGGAGCAGACTGTATTAATTTTATGAAGGCACAGAAAAGCAACTGGACTGGTATTCCATGGCAGAATTTGTTAATTGAAAGGGAACATCCAATGTATGCTCCAAACCTGGCCATGATAAAGCAGCTAAGACCTATATTAGTAAACATGGAATCATACCAACAGAAAGAGTTGATCCTAACACAATTGAGGTAGAATTGCAAATTATTAAAAACTGGAGACAGCAGAGTGTTTTTAGAAAATGATTACTCACAGTACACCAGGAAGAAGAAAAACAAATTCATCCCAGTAATCAGGAAATGTTGAGAGGCAGGTGTAAGATTCAAGCTGCTGTATCCATTTGTCTTCAAAGTGTTTTTTCCTTAAGGATCAAAGTCATTTTTTGATACAGAGCAGGCTAAGGAGGAAATAAAAAAGTTTTCCAACAAAAGGTGAGTCAGCAAGCAGAAAGGGACTTTGCTTCTCATTCTTCTAATGATAAAGTTCACAGAGAGACTTTGCCAGTGAAACATTTTCCAATGATCCAAAGGAAAATGCTTCACAGACAGAAAAAACACATACGTTGACTAGAAGAACCAGCAGTACCATAAACTTGAACCAGAGTTTGGTGTTGGAAGATGGAGATAAACAGGAAGAAGACCAGCAATTCTGAAATTCATGAATAAATGGAAGACTATAAAGCATGTTACCACATTTGTGAAATATGGGTTTTCAATAAAAAGTGGTTGGGAAACACTGGACATTTGTTGACTTTTTTAAACTTATGGGTGGTATATACAGAATATACCCCATTTTTTATGACTGATGTTTAGAAAGACACTAAAATGGGAAACACTAAGCAAAACAATTTTATTAGTATTTATATAAAACATTTCATTATATAAATGTCATGTTATATACAATAAACAGTTTGGTGTACTGTGCAGTCAGGGTATTTTAAATGTGGGGGAGGGGTATTTTATGTGACTATTGTATGTGTTAAAAATATTAAAGTAAAAAGTACTTTTTAGTTGTAAGAAATACAGGTTGTACAGTACAACAACAGAGAAAAAATGATGGAGAAAAGAAAGTTTAATTTTCATATGCCATGATCTTGGGCTGCTGGGGTGTGGCTGGGGTGCAAAATTGCACTCATTATACTATATGCAGAATTATATATTTTCTCTTTTTATTTTACAATAGTGAATGTCTAGAATACTATCTTTGGCTTAAGCTGTTTCCATGTGTTTTTGTAAGCATATAGGCTTTAAAAATAAGACAAAATGATGAAAACCATGATAATGCTAAGCTTTTTATAAGTGTAAAGATATTAGCATGTTTGTTTTCCACTGGCAAATGTTCAGTGGAGTCAAGATGTCAACAGCTGAGGGCAGCTGTGCATTCTTTTCTGAGTGAAATTTGCAAAGACTCATTGCTGTGTACATGTCCATGGAGACAAGCTGTCTGCAGGTCCAAGCAGTTAATCTTCAGAATTTTGCTTATACTTTGCTGAGAGAAATATAAAATCTAAAGGTAGAATAGCAAGCAATTCAGTGAAAAAACTGAGTTTGAAACAATGGGAAGTGAATAAGAGGTAACCGCCTTCCCAGCAGTCTTAATAGTTTAATGGAAATAATAGAACAATGTACAATTTTGTTTTATTTAAAGATAGAGCACATTTTCTTAAAGCTAAAAGTTAATGTTTTCTGAAAATATACAAGCTATTTATCATGGGTCTACTGTAATTAAATGAAAGTGGAATCTGTCGAATACGAATCTGTCGACACATAAACAGCAAAATGTGATAACGTCGAACACGCAAAACCGCAAAATTTAAACATCAAAACTTCAATATTTGGCCAACCGCACCGCCTGTAACATACTACCTACTCAAACACAACAACAAAAAACACATACGTACACTAACCAAAACTCTACTACTAACCCTAAATTAAAGCACCAAAACCCCACTTGTAACCATACACTAAACCCCACATACACAACTATCTATGCACTACCCTTAACCCCTCCCTAACCCTAAGGTCCATAACTACCGCACACTTACCCTACAGAACTATACCCACACAAAGTAAATATTCCACACTCATACACTTAACAAAACCCTACACTACACCTTACATACATTACCTATCTATGCACTTACCTTAACCCGCACCTTAACCCTAAGGTCCGTAACTATCGCACACTTACCTTACAGAGCTATACCCTAGCTATACGCAGACAGGCCAACTATGACAATTCAACATTTCCTATTTCGCTATTTAGTGCGATCGCCATTTCCGCATTTTGCTGTTTATGTGTCGACAGATTGGTATTCGATGGATTCTGCTTTTGTTTAATTAAAGTAGACCCATTTATCATATCTGGGAGGGGAAGACAGATAAGAAATGAACAAACAGCAGTCACTGTAAATTGGAGTACAGGCTGTAGCATGCACTATAGCATGGGTAACGTTTAAATTTTAGGTCAGACAATGTCTGTAGTTGGAACCATCAACTCATGACAATTGTTTCCTCCTGGATGGTTAAACTTCATGTTTTGAAGATGTGCATAGTTTTGTGTGTTTGTTCCAAGTTAATAGGAGATGGCAGTGTTTTGCATTCAGTTTTTTGTTTAAGGGTTTTCATTGAAAGAAAAAGTCTTGAAAATGTGACATAGGTTCAAATGGAGATGAGAAGAAACAACTGTGTAAAAGACAAGCCTGCAAAACAGTATATATGCATGTAACACAAAAGTTGCAAATATACATTAAAAAAAATTGTCATGTATAATAGGTGGGAACAATAACTTTTTATCATGATGACTATGCTATCCACATTATCCTGGAATGTGAATGGCCTTACAGGTGTAGATAAAAAGGAAAGAGTACTGAATTATATAAAGAAATGCAAAGTGCAAACAGCGATGCAGCAGGAGATACATTTGGAATGAAATGAGCATGTGAATTTGACAAGAACAGGATTTCAGAATGGATATTCAACAGAATATTCAGGACAGAGGAAAACAGGAGTAATTATATTAATTGCTAGAATGCTCTAATAGTAATAGATGAGGGAAAAAGACAAACATGGTACATTTGTGGTAGTAAGGACCTATTGGCAAGGGAGGAGGATTACAATGGCATGTATTTATATTCCACCGAAAATTGCTATTATTGAACTTAAGAAAATTTGGGGAAAAATAATCATCTTTCAGCAGTTAATATTATTTATAGGTAGAAAATGAAATTTGATTTTCAATAGTGAGGATGTATCAGGGAGACCTAGAGGGAACAATATAACAAAAGAAAGTAGCTTTCTGAAGAAATTTATGAAAATATTTGGTATGGAAGATGTGAATTTAGTAGTAGAAACTTTGATAGAATTTACATATTATTCCCCAAGGTAAAATAATTAACCTAGACTAGATATAAATTATATTTTACAGGAATGTGTGCATGAAATTGAAAGCTTTGACACATATCCAATAATTATTTCTGATCATACACCAATAAACCTAAGATAAAAATGCAGGGTCATGATATAAAAATAAGACACTGGTGCTTTCCCACCTACCTATTATAAAGAGAGGACTTTAAGGAATGGGTAATGTAAATTATTTGAGAGTTGTTTGGGAAAATAGAAATATCTTCAGAAGTTATAGCTAGTGACCGAGATAAAATGAAAATGTTGTTTAAAATAGGGCTTAAAAAGAAGTAATAGAAATTACTTTGAGGGGCTAACAAAGGTTAAAGTATTGCAGAAAAAGGGGAATCTCACAGAACAAGTAGCAAATGCAGATTGATGAAGAAAAAGTAAGGGAGTATCTGGATAATATGCCTGAGTTGAGAAAGATTGTAGGTAAGCAACTGTTGATAACTCCAGAACAAAAAAACTTTTAGCACAATGACTTAGGCAACAGAACATTGAAAGGGTTGTCACCAAACTTAGGGAGCCTATAACAAGAAAAAATAACCAGACATCCTGTTTTAGAGATATTCCAGAAATGTTATGAATATTTGTATAAAGTAGAGAAATGTGGAAATCAAGAAATAGTGCAAATGGAAGTATTTATGGAAGACAAGGCTCAACAGCTAACAGTTAGGATAGGAGGTAATGAGATACAAACAGTGATATATAATCAATCATCAGGAAAGTTTGAAGAAACAGATAGTATTCCTGTGGAAGTTTAGAAATTAGGATGGAAGAAAATGATAAAGATCTGGAAGATTTTGTTTAATGCTATTTTAAAATGAGGGGAAGCACCAACATCTTGGAAGAAATCTGTGGTGGCTGTGTTACCTAAAGATGGCAAAGGCCCTTCAGATCCAGCTTCACATATGCTCATTTCAATTTTAAACCATGATTATAAAGTGTTTATGTCTATACTTGCTAAAAGAATTGCAAAGTTGTTGCCAAAGTTGTTAGATATGGATCAGTGTGGTTTTGTAGGGGGGGGGGAATAAACATTTGAAAACATTACCAGAACAATGATGATCCAGAGGAAAGAAGAATGTGAGAAAATAGCTCTGTTGGTAGGTCTTCATGCAGAGAAAGCATTTTCCAGTGTAAGCTGGGATTTTGCAAGCAGGGCAGTGCTGGAAGTATTTGCATTCCCTGATACAATAATAAGGTGAATTAGGAGGATATATGAAGGATGGGAGGCAAGAATTAAAATGGAAGGCTTCCTCTCTGACAAATTTCATTTAAACAGAGGAACCAGGCAGTGGTGTCCTCTTTCCCCTTTCTTATTCGCCTTTTATTTAGAGCCATTGGCAAAGAAAATAAGGGATACAGAAATACAATGATATAATTGATATGGTAATCAAGAAAAGTTGGCTTTATTTGGAGATGTTATTATTTTGCACCTGATAAATCCAGAAAAGGACATCTCACTGTTGTGGACACATTTTGAGATAGTTTCAATTCTTTTTGGGAAATAAAATTAATGAAGATAAAACAAAGGCTATATCTGTAAATGATGTACCCCCACATGAACTAGTTCAGCAATACCCATATTTATGGAAACACGATAAGATGAAATATTTAAGAGTATGGATTAAAATGCTTCTGTTATGGCAGTTTAGGATATGTGGGAAGAGATTAAATAAAAGATAATACAAAAATTGAGAAACTGGAAACTTTTGTTATGGATATGGATAGCAAGATATAAGCAGTGAAAATATTGTTCATCCCTTTAGTCTTGTATATGGGTCAGGTATACTTTTACCAACTTGAGGAGAAGTTGACAACAATAACTAATAAAGAAGTGAAGGAATTTATCAGGGAGGGAAAGAGGGCAAAAGTTAAGTTGGATAAGTTGATCTTTCCACTAGAACTAGGTGGTTTAGGTTTATCTGATTTGAAGGGCTATTTTAGAGCTACAAAGTTAAGGCTCATATACATAACACAAGCAGAAGGTTATAATTCAAAGAGGAAAGGGAAGATGAGGAAGCAAGAGGGAAGTTCAAGAAATACAGAGGGGGGATTTTGACTGTATATCCTTAAGGAGAATAATAACTGTACAGAATATTATATTCTTAAAGTAGCAGAAAGTTACCCAAGAACTAAGCCAATTAAAGAATGGAGAAAAGAGATTTTGCCACTAGGGATAACTACAAGTAGGGTACATAAATTAGGCAAGAGGGGCTGGAATTTACTGCAGAAACCTGGCAAAGGAACCAAGATACTGGGAGCAAATAATTCAAGCAGGAAATGTAATAGAGTGCGATGAGGCCATGAAGATGTTTGGAATGCAGGCTAGAGACTGTCTTCCCTACCAGGGTTTGATATCAGAGTACAGGCAAAGAGAAAGGGTTAGGGGGATTTCACTTAAAATACCTGTTTTGGTAGAATTTTTAGTTGACTCTAGAACAGAAGCAACTCTGAAAAAGGGATAATTAGAACATCATATAAAATATTGCATGATAAGTATTAAAAATCAATTGGAGGAGGTTAGAAAAGATTGGGAAGTGAGACTGGAAAAGCAATTCTCAAGAAAACAATGGGAATATATATATATGTATGGCTTCCAAGTATATAACCAAATCCGGAAGGTTTAGGATATTTGCTTGGAAGTGTTTGCATAGGTAGATAGCAAGTATTGGAGGTGTGATAGAGAAGAAAGAGGTAACTAGGAACATATGTTTCTGGGAGTGTAATGGGTTGGCAGGTTCTAAAAGTTTCCTACAGAGTATTATATCAGAAATATTGGGTGAGCAAATGGCTGTAAGCAAGGAAATTATTCTTTTGAGCTGGGATACAGGATCTGAATTACCTAGACATAGTAAGGCCTTAATACGTTTAATTCTGTTGGCTGCCAAAAAAGCAATTACAAGAACATGAAAACCAAAGTCTACACCAACTATATATGAGGTATTGAATATTATAAATGAGATATAAGAACTGGAAGAGGGATCTTTAGAAAAGGGAAGGCATAAATTACATACAAGTGACTGGAAATGGTGAGAACAACACATGCATAATAATGCTCAGGAGGAGTGAGGTTTAATGGAAGGCAGGAATTCAGCAAGGTTTGTAATGTTGGACTGATGATAATAGCAAATAAAATATATGTGCCCCAGGATTCATGAAGCTCAGCACAACGTCAGCGTTAGGCTTGTGCCAACCGTGCGGCATGCAGATGGTGCAGTAGCGCCATACGCATATTAATGAAGGTGTGCTGCCGCCACATCCATGTGCACAGGAAACATGCGTGAGTGCATGGGGCGTGTCGAAGCACCGCACGGAGGCGTGCACATGTCAGCTGTTTACATGCAACCTAAAATGCTGAATATTGCAGCCTGTCTGTAATAGTAATCACACCTGTCAGTGTCCGCGGAGACTGAAACGTATGCAAAGCATGCAAGACAGTTCTTGCGAACACAAAAATAAGAAGCAAACCCAAATGCACGTAGCCGAATACTGAGTCCCCATCCCTCGAACAAATGACATTTAAAACCCCGTGCCCGTATTCTAATGCAGTGTTGATAGTTATACCAAGTGTAAGCAAAACACATTGTGTTAGCATGCTGCCAATAGCTAAGTCTAGCTCAATGATCAGGGTTACCACCTGTCCCACATTGTGAGGGACAGTACCCATCTGGGCAGTTGTGTCCATACCAAAACCATTATAAATGTAAAATATCCTGCGACTGTATAACATAATTATGTCCCACATCTCATGTAATAGTCACATGCAATAGTTATTTCCATATGTAACATACCTACATGTTACAAGAAATAGAATAAGCAAGTAAATGAAACAGAAGAAGCATCTAAACTGCTACAACAATAAGCTTACATTTAGGCATAAAACAAAAGTACTATCCGTTGTACTGACCGTGGGTATGTGTTGGCCTGTAAAATCTGATGTGTGTCCAGAATATATCCCATCCTGGCCATATGAAAAGGTGGCAACCCTACCAATGGTCAGAGCATTCGGCCAAAATCTGTCCATTTGTGGTCCAAGCTGTCCTTGTCAGGATGGGTCAAAGATGAACGGGTATTACCCGGGTCTACCTACCATGTCATGAAAGATAAGTATTTGCGTGTACCTATGTACGTGATGTACAGCATGTGGAAGGTGAAAAATGCTAGGGTAGTCCTCACAACCATACAGGTACCAGAGATATGTAGTGTATGCAATGTATTCCCTTGACTGTGCCATGGGCCATCAACCAGAGAAGGGATGGGTGGAGTGTGTGGAATATGGGTGTGTGGGGGAAGGGTAATGTAATAATCCGCAAAGGGGAGACTGTGTTGGATGCACAATAGGTGAACTGGAGGTGTATGAGGGAGCAGTGGGTGAATCAGAAAGAAACTCAAAGAACAAACATACAACCTGACAGGCCATACTGTAGAACACAATCACACAAACCTATGAATATTAAAATGTGCGATACACATGTACAGAAACGTCACCGGCACATACCCACATAATGGCCTGGATGGAACTGAGCCATCCAACTACAACACACCTGGATGCATAATTGAATACCCATCATCCCCTCTACAGCAGACAACCCTCCTCCCCATTCCTGAACGTCCACCAAATCCAGCCATACTCGGGCTGCTGGCTTGGCGCAGCCATATCTGCACATAGTGACCACTACTCATATCTAGTAGGCAGTGTCACCCTAGGCAGTGTCAGGATTGCAAACTATGTATCCCTTGCATGTAAAACCCTATCATATTTTCATAAATCCAAAAAAAACGAAGGTTATTGGCTTGTTCAATTTTTGGATATCCCTCATGGGATAAGTATCCTGTGTAAACATCACACTTGGTATCACGAAACGATGTCCAGTCCTGTAGACATCTGGACACAAGTTGTATGTGCAGTAGTGGTTAACAAGACTGCTCAGGCTCCTGCTGGTCATGCAGAACCTACTAGCCGGGATCAAGCACCTGCCCGTGATGCACGGCTCCCCACAT
>NC_056735.1:86832037-86884537 GCF_019279795.1 Protopterus annectens
TCAGTTCGGCCAATTTAAAAGGTGGAAAACCTACAATAGGTATGCGGTAGCATGACCCAGCAGACGGACATGGTTCCCAAAACACATTTATTTGTCTGCATTGCAGAGTATCGGTTCCCATTTATCAGCCAGATGAGAACAGATTGTATGAGGAACATGCATATAATATGATTAACTCACTGGGCAGGCCGCCGATTCTGTACAGTCGAACGCCATGCCGTTGCCTAATGGTCAGCCATACCCGATACTGTAATCATGAAGTCCGATGTAATAGGCATCACAAGGGATTGTGCCCGCCCAGCATGAGTGACAAATGCAAGCACCAATGTCGGTGCATATGCAAGTGAGGGAGCGAGCGGGTGTATGCGTGTTTGGCTACCAGTATGCGAGTATTGCACTGTTAAAGAAATGTGGAGTCTAAACAAGTATAAGAAGCTGTAACCAGAGGTCAGCAGTGCTTAACACCACGCAAACCCACGCACAACCACTCCCAACTGCTGCAATGTGCCTTACTCACTCCGTATCCAATGGCCTTGTTCTGGCCGCAAACAAAGAACCATCCTTTGCAAGTGTTGGTAGCAACACCCTGCGCACACAGTTAATCTGAATTACCAATACACCATGGCAAATATACAGACAATAGACAGTACCACACACATACCATACAGCACAGTCATCCAACAGTATAGCAATGTACTGGCAGATATGTCCGGACCACTGGTGTTTGCAGACCTGGCCGTCTTGTGTTTAAGTGTGTGAGCATGCCCAGTATGACCGTTACGCATGTTTTCGACTGACATTACCATCATACCTTCATGTGTTTGAGCATGCCCAGTATGGTCAACTGGATCGCATGTGTTACATGTCCAGGTAGTCAGTACTGTGGTGCTGACCCCTGCGTTGTACACTGACAAGTGGCATGTTGTGTCTGCAGGGTATCCATTGGTCATGTGGCATTGACTGTTGCTACATTTCTGCACAGCGTGGGGGGACATCCAACTGTATCCACATTCCTACACAGCACCGGGGGGGTGCACATGACTGTTACATGTGTACGTTGGAAGGGGGCCACAGCTGACAGTCGTACACTTTTGCTACTACTGTACTTATATGTCAGGTACTCCATTTCAGTGTGTGGACCTACCTAATGTGCTGGCTAGAGGCATACCAGTGTACTCCGGTTCCTAGCTTTAATTACCAACATATTAGTTTCAGACGTCCTAGCCTTCACAACCTACATCCAACTGCCTGGCCTGCTGTAGTCTGTCTGTGTGTGTCTGTGGAGGAGGGGTCATCCATTGGGCATATTCAGAGGCCATTGTACAGCATTTGTCTGTGTTGGTCTACACCTGTCCAGCTGGTTGAGACTTGTGTGGGCTGTATGGACACACATGATGTTCAGCCCATAACCCGCAGTGGGTTAGGACACCCTGTGTACTACTGGCTACTATTGTGACCCCGGTATGTGCTACAGATGTCATGGTGCCACTATGGATGTGTACTGTCCGATGCCCTAACATTCGGCCACCAAATTCCCTTGCATGCTCACATTCATACCATAGCTACAGGTAAAAACACATTCTAATACAACTCCAATTAGTAGGTTGATTGACTTACCTTGAGGGTGTGCCAAACCTGAGGATGGTGCTGGAGGGCTGCCTATGTCGGATGCACACAGTGCACTTCCTATACATGGCTGAGCACAGGTAGTGTCATGTTTGGCATCCCTTTTACTGTCTGTGCGAGTCAGAGAGGGTGACATTCCCTGGGTACCTACTGTGTCAGTGCATATGCTATGCGTTGCCTCTTTGCCAAGGCCAGGTCATACTGGACACCCTCCTTCCTCCTACTGGGTCCGGCTCAGGTAATTCCTCCTCCGAGTCACTCTGTGCCTGTACAGGCCTTGGCATTGGTGAGGGGCTGTGCGTCCCTGCCCCATGCTGTCCCTGTTGCAACTGTTTCCACAGGATCATATTGTGTAGCATAGCACATACCATAACAATTTGGGTGCATGTAGCTGGTGAATACGGCAAGTCTCCACTTGATGTGTCCAGACACCGGAACCATGACCTGAGCATCCCAAACACACGCTCAATTATTTGTCTTGCCTGTGCGTGTGCCTCATTATGGCGTAGTTGTTCAGGTGTGTGTGCATTTCCGATGGGTGTCATCAGCCACGGCTCCAGTGGGTACCCAGCATCCCCCGCTAGGTGACCGTAGGGGATGTCTATATTGTTAAAGGTGTGGTACAGCTGCATCAGATGCCATATTGGAATCGTCATAGCTTCCAGGGCAGCCAGCACACACATCCAGTATAATGCCCTGGGCATCACATACGACCTGGCAGTTGATGGATTGGATGCCCCTGCAGTTAAAGTAGGCCCTACCCCGCTCACCGGGTGGTGCTTTGATGTGTACATGCATGCAGGCTATAACACCCACTATCCCAGGGTAGTCTGCCATTTGGTGGAAGAGACGCATATTGCTGGTCAACACCTCACGTGTGTTGAGGAAATGTACATGCTCACTGGCATGTGGTGACATGGCATCTAGGAACTGGCGGAATACTCTGGATGCAGATGCCTGTGAGATCCCCATGATATCCCCAGTTGTGCTTTGGGAGGTACCTGTAGCTAGTATACCTAGGACTACACATACCTTGGTATCCACTGGGATGGGTTTCCCTTGGCCTGTTCGATGCGTGAGATGTGGCCGGCACAGCTCAACAATCTGCTCTAGGAGGTCTCTGTCCACCCCATAGCGCTCCACTATCTCCAGCTCATGTAGCATCTGGTAGGTTACCCTGCATTGGTACAGTCTTCTCTGTCTCCTCACTGAGGGTTGTTCGGCAGCATTCACATCCTCACCACCCTCAGCCTCCTGCACATGCTGGTCTATGTTGCCTGCTGCAGCCCTTCTCATTTCATTGGATTGTTTCGTAAAATTTCTCCGCATGTATACACCGGTGGTGTAGAGTGTGGAAAAACCCGTGTGTATGGTGCTTGTTCACTTTACCGTAGTGTTCTGGGCCAGGCTGGGCCTGTAATCTGCTGATTGTGCCAATTATCACCTGTTTGCGCAGCCTGTTCACCTTGACTACTCTCCTACTGCTGCTGCCCCTCCCAATTGCACTAGGCAGGTATAGACACACACCTAGCTTAGGCGTGCTAAGGCAGGAGCAATCCCGAGACACAGGGCTCCAATGTACGTACGGTATGCCTGACACCCCCCCCCCATGCTTTCACCTATATTCGAGTCCTGCACCCGGCTATCTATACACATACACTCTTGGGACCTGCATCACACCCTGGGGATAAACAGGATTCACTATTTTCCACCTCGTTTGCATAGTATTGTCTTCTAATGCATAGTTTCATGACCCATACTGAGCCTCCAAAATAATAACCACTGCATACTGTAACGCAGATCCACACACAACTAGTTAAAAGTGCCTTACTATCACTGTATTCAATGTCCCTTGTTCTTCCCAGCAACAAAATAACTGGTCTCTACATGTCTCAAACCCGGGACCCTGCACACCACAGATGATGTGCTTTACCACTAAGCCATGGCAGATATACATATATCTGAGGTGATCACGTTCACATCATCCAGCACAGGCATTCAGCAGTATAGGACATGTATTCCATCATGTAGATTTATATGTGCTAATGTCCACATATATATATATATATATATATATATATATATATATATATATATATATATATATATATATATATATATATATATATATATATATATATATATATATATATATACACACACACACACACACACACACACACACACACACACACACACTCACACATACATATACACACACATACGTAGATATTGAATATATATCACAACAGTGGACCACGTGACACCAAAGCATTAGACAAGAATGAAAAGGAAACCACATGCACCTCCTGCATTATGTACTGGTGTTACTATCAAGGCAAGTGTGTTTCGTTGCGTCACACGGGTCAGACTGTATTAAGGGTAAGATTAGGACTGCTGACATTTACTCACCAGACCTACAGGCGAATGTATGTGTATGTCTTGCCAACCCAGTCTCTTGGGCGATTGTGACATTTATGGACACTATACAGGAAAACAACAAAATACACTCAACACATCCTGGAGCTAGCCACTCACAGATACCAACACATAGGATATGACGGCCAAGCACACACACCTGTAATGCCTTGGAATAGAACACCTACCTGTCTATTCGATCACACTACAGCATTATGCAGTTACAGAACGTGCTACCGAGATTACTGGGACACAGTACTCCCAGAGGCAAACTTCTAGGTGGATGACATCATCAGCAATGGAAAAGAGGCCGATAGGGATTGTATGGAGTGTGAGCAGTCTAAAAGCATCATTTTGTCCCCAGGAAGATGGAAACACACACACACACACACACACACACACACACACACAGCTGGCATCGCTGGGATTAGAACACAGACCTAACTACCTTATCACACTATAGCATTACACAGTTACAGAACGCGCTACTAAAATTACTGGGACACAGCACTCCCAGAGGCAAACTTCTAGATGGGTGACATCATCAGTAATGGAAAAGACGCAGATAGGGATTGTATGGAGTGTGAGCAGTCTAAAAGCATTATTTTGTCCCCAGGAAGATGGAAACACACACACACACAATTGGCATGGCTGGGATTAGAACACAGACCTAACTACCTTATCACACTACAGCATTACGCAGTTACAGAACACGCTACCAAGATTACTGAGACACAGCATTCCCAGAGGCATACTTCTAGGTGGGTAACATCATCAGCAATGGAAAAGACGCCAATAGGGATTGTATGGAGTGTGAGCAGTCTAAAAGCATTACTCTGTCCCCAGGCAGACAGAAACACACACACAATTGGCATGGCTGGGATTGGAACACAGACCTAACTACCTTATCACACTACAGCATTATGCAGTTACAGAATGTGCTAACAAGATTACTGGGACACAGTCCTCCCAGAGGCATACTTCTAGGTGGGTGACATCGTCAGCAATGGAAAAGACGCTGATAGGGATTGTATGGTGTGTGAGCAGTCTAAAAGCATTATTCTGTCCCCAGGCAGATGGCAACACACACACACAAGTGGCATGGCTGGGATTAGAACACAGATCTAATTACCTTATCACACTACAGCATTACGCAGTTACAGAACATGTTAACGAGATTACTGGGACACAACACTCCCAGAGGCATACTTCTAGGCGGGTGACATCATCAGCAATGGAAAAGACGCCGATAGGGATTGTATGGAGTGTGAGCAGTCTAAAAGCATTATTCTGTCCCCAGGCAGACGGAAACACACACACACACAGTTGGCATGGCTGGGATTAGAACACAGACCTAACTACTTTATCACACTACAGCATTACACAGTTACAGAACACGCTACCAAGATTACTAGAGCACAGCACTCCCAGAGGCATACTTCTAGGTGGGTGACATCATCAGCAATTGAAAAGACGCCGATAGGGATTGTATGGAGTGTGAGCAGTCTAAAAGCATTATTCTGTCCCCAGGCAGACGGAAACACACACACAGACAATTGGCATGGCTGGGATTAGAACACAGCCCTAACTACCTTATCACACTACAGCATTACGCAGTTACAGAATGCACTACCGAGATTACTGGGACACAGCACTCCCAGAGGCATACTTCTAGGTGGGTGCCATCATCAGCAATGTAAAAGATGCCGACAGGGATTGTATGGAGTGTGAACAGTCTAAAAGCATTATTCTGTCCCCAGGCAGATGGAAACACACACACAATTGGCATGGCTGGGATTAGAACACAGACCTAACTACCTTATCACACTACAGCATTACGCAGTTACAGAACACGCTACCGAGATTACTGGGACACAGCACTTCCAGAGGCATACTTCTAGGTGGTGACATCATCAGCAATGGAAAAGATGCCGATAGGGATTATATGGAGTGTGAGCAGTCTAAAAGCATATTACTGTCCCCAGGCAGACGGAGACAAACACACGCCAGTGGTGTGATCAGGACAACTGCCTATCTACGGACCACTATTACAACACTACATAGATACGAGACGCGCCACAGACACTACACCTTTCAAGACTGTCAATATGACCTTGTAGGAATGCGGACATCGACATGGATGCTGGCAGTTACGATGTACATACCTGTGAACCAGTGTGTTCAATGTAGGAATCCATCCTGAAGTGGGGTATGGCCATCTGTTGCCTGGACGACCACTATCGCTATACAGGGTTACAATGGCCATGCCCATACACATAGAGGCACATAACCGACACAAGGTGTCACTGGGCATGCTCACACACTTATTAGCACACATCCGTTTGGAATGCACTATGTGTCCATCTACACAACGTCATACTGGGCATGCTCACACACTTAGTAGCAAAGGGCTGTTTTGTATGCACTCTGATTCTAAGCACGAAAGGGCACAGTGTGTCGATAGTTGTCATTGTTAGCATGAACGCTGCACTACATATATCTGACACCGGTCTTCTACACAACATCTGCTGCTGTCCATCACCTTAGATGTACCAATCTAAACCTGGCACACTAATACCACCCATGATGATGTCCTGCCAGGAGTGGCTACTTTGCCCATATAGTGCCATTCATAGACGAATGTCCTGAGACCAAGTTAACACCCTTACACCTAGAGGACAACTGCATTGTATGTGTATGATAAACAGTGCTAGATGTGTAGCATTCATAATCACAGCTGCCAATCTAGAGCCAACAATGGGGAATACTGACATTTATGCAGTGAGGAACACCTGGCTGAAGGCTCAGTTGTGCACAACAGCACTACCACCAAATACCTCAGATACAGACATGTGGGCCATAACACCGTTACGGACCACTCCAGGTGGTGGTGTCCCCACATACATGAAGCCCACTCACATGTACTGACCAGTACACCCACAAAAGCCATCACAGATGTGTCAGGTGCAGATCACAGTATCAAAAGCCACATTCTAGGATGTAGCCCTCAGACATCACCATGTCCTTGAACCAGCAACACACATCCATACATGTGGCAGAATATATATTAGTACAACACCATGTGACCCATGACCAGTGGACTGTACCTAGCTCTACAGCAACTGTGCAGACTACCCATGTACTGACACAGTTGCATCATGTGTTATGCAATGCAATGATACCACTGTTTGTAACCAGGTCAGCTGTACACATAACAGGGGCCCTCTTTCATATACAACTGTAACAGATTACTGTTGCTGTACACCAGTAAACACACTCATGTTTGGATATGACATACATGTACCTGCCGTGGATATGTACATGCCCCACACACACAACACATATGTACATAGCATAGCTGTTGCTGTCCTTCGTGCAGACAGGTGGCTACAGCAATTACACACATGCACATGGAAGGTAGGTCCGTGGCTGTTGAATGCTAATGTAACAGTACATAAGGTGTGATAGCAATGTTGACTGAGTTAACATTCCCTCTGTACAGGTTACCCATTACAACTATCATATCATACAACAGTCCATGTGTCATGTATGTCATCACACATGTCCACCAATTGCAATGCCTACAAACATGGCTAAATGACAGGAATGTAGGACCTACACACATGTACATGTAGTGGTGTGCATTCAGCTACCATGTGTGTGCAGTAGCTGATGTTTGCAGGTGATATGTGTCTTACTACAACATGCAGTTGCAATGCAGCCCCATCATTGCCAACTGTATATGGTGAAATACTGACAGTACAGTAAGATGTACATTAGGTATGGATGGATGTGTGGACATAAAGTGGTCGGCCAACTTTGCAGATGAATGTTTGCTGAAGACAGCTCACAGGTGTGTCACAAGCTGTCTGACCATAACATGTGCAAACACTAAACTATGTTTCTGTTAATTGAAGGGGAAGACATACAACCTACACAGCGGTCAGGGTGTCACTGGCTGTAAATCACTTGACACCTGTAACACTTAAGACCTCCCGTGTGCATATATCAGCACAATTGCCAAATGTAGCATTGGTACACATTGTAATGCTGTCAATACTGCTGCATGTCTGTCATAAGTATCATAAGATAGCAGGTGTTTGATTCACAGTACTGCCATGTGTGTTTGCTTGTGTGTCCATATATGCCAAGTATGGTGGGGAATACATCCCAATTGTTACACACCCCTGTACACTGTTGTAGAGATCTGTACATACTGCAGTGTAGACACACACATGTGAGCTATCTGTATGTGCATGACATAGGTGCATTCAATTGTGGACTCCACAGTGTGTGTGTGTGTATGTATGTATGGCTGTCTGGTCCATGGAGTGAGGATGTATGTTACCATAGTGAACAGATAGAACCCCTAACCCCACCAGGTGATGCAATCTACTACCCTGTTGATGCCGTCGATCTTAGGCATTACTGACTACCTGTACATGTTCATTCTCTGTGTCACGTCATATGGGTGCACAGTACTGTAATGGTGATTACCACATAGGCAGGGGTCCTCACCTCAACACTATCAAGTGTGTGTGTGTGTTACAGTATCGTTTACCCAATGAGTGTGGGCGTGTTACTGTGTCTGAATACATGTGTGTGAATACCTGTGTGTGTGTGTGTGTGTGTGTGTGTGTGTGTGTGTGTGTGTGTGTGTGTGTGTGTGTGTGTGTGTGTGTGTGTGTGTGTGTGTCTGTAGTTGTGTGTTCCCATCCTGTAATGTAAATGTGTATTACTGGTACACAGTGAGGGCTCAAGCTATCAACTGGCCTTTACTCTTGTCATCAGCTAGACCGCTATGTAAACTCCCTGCCCCATGTAACTGTACCTGTGATGCCACCCAGTATGGATGTCACGTCTCTAGCCACTGTAGCTTAGTACACAGCTCACATACTCCTGGATAAGTAGATGTGTAGACATCTTTGGAATGTCAGCCTTTCTAACAGTGAGGTTGAAGCTACATATAGCATGCTGGTATTGCCATACATGCCTGTGATTAGTCCATATTTACACCTGGGAAACTGCAAACACTGGCACTCAACGGCACATGCAATTAGACCTGAAGAAGGGAAGCAGGACATCATTACCAACATTCTGTTACTGTTGTTACCAAGACACATACTGTGAACGGAAAACAATGCATTCTAAACCTGTACTATATGGTATGTCTGCTGCATGTCAACAGTACACAACAATTGTAATCTACACTTATCTCCTTATTCTGTTCACCCTGTGCATCAGACCATATGTGCATGTCCCTGCACCGATGGTGTGGATGACAGAGATGTGGCACATGCATCATCATATGCACAGGGTGATAATGTTTGCCAGGGACCTATGCTGCACCAGTGGATGACATCATGTGTGTGGGTTAGGGCCTGTGATCTAATTGGCCATGTGTGGTTGTTATGCATGTGAGTGTTGCGGTGCCCTACAGATGTTTCTGGTGTGTGCGTGTATGTGTGCACACAGTTCTGCCATGTGTCTGGCCTACACAGGGGTATTATTGACAGCTCCAGACTGTACAGACCAGGATTTACAGCTCATGGTGTCCGGCCACGGCCAAATAACCTGTTCCTGCCAGGGGTTGCACGGGCACTACCAGGCAGAGGTACAGATTGTGTACTGTCCGATGACACATGTCCACTGGAACTGTGTCCCCACTGGGACCGTCCAGGGCCACATCCACGTGGCCTGCTGTGTCCTGCTGTGGACAGCACCAGCTGCACTGCTGCTGCTACCGTCGCTATGGGAGCGGGCATGTGAGGTAGCTCATTCACGTAGACCTGCACCAGGTGATGTAGCTGGCCTACGTCCACATGCCCTATGCCTCACTCCTACAAAATGTTCCAGCACAGACAGCTCAAGCTCATGGATTGTCATGCCACGGTCAAGGATTCCAACCATGTCACCCAATCGTCTGTCAAAAACATCAGTAATCTGCTGTTGAGCATTTGCCAATGCCTGGATGTTGTCATTTAAAGAATGGATAGCAGCCCTCTGAAGCCTCTGCCCTTCTCTGTTCTACCATTCAGCACGTGCCTGTGCCGCCATTACAGTCTGAAACATGCATCTGGTGATACCAGCTGCTGCACTCTCTCCTGCAGGGGCATGTCGGCTAGAGGTCCTTCTACATGCAGCACTGGCCACATGCCTGTGTGGCACATCTCCAGTCATTTGACTGACACCATGGTGTGAATACATACCTTCCATAGCCACCACACGTTCCTGTTCCAAGCTACCACACGCTAACTGTCCTTCCTCTATGGCCACTGGTGATGGGGTATGTGTTGCCATGAGAACTGTGTGTGAGGATGAGGGGTATATAGGTGGAATGGCAAACAATGGCACAGATTCAGCCCCTGACAACCCTGCCTGTGCCTCAAGCATATGTTCATCATCACTGCTAGTGTCTGTGGGGACACTAACATCAGATGGACCGCAGGAGAGTAACACACCTACATTACATGTGAAGGCAAACAAAGACTCTACATTACAATACAGACACACACACACACACACACACACACACACACACACACACACACACACACACACACACACACAGACACACAGACACACACACACACACACACACACACACACACACACACACACACACACACACACACATACACACACCATGCATGTGATTTGACAGAAGGCATGCAACATGCATGTGATACAGCAGACAGCATGCAGCTCAGACAATAATAGTGGTAGTTATCATGCATCACTGGGTTGCACACAACAGCAAGCATGTGTCATAGCAGAAGCCATGCATTTCACACAATTATAGTAGTAAGCATGCATCCCTGTGTTACACCATGTGGACCAGTACAGGCTAACAGTACACATGGCTGATGTGAGGCATATGACCTTGACATTAACATGCAGTATGACATGTAATCTGCTGATGAGTGCATTGACATGCATACATGTTTGACACAATGGTGTCCTGTCACATGTACAGTGGTGTAATGGTGTCACATTGCAGTGTTGTCTGTGCACCCTACAGATAAAATGCACTTTTAGCAGATGTGCATGACCATTGAAGGGTATTATGAGGTGTCTATATTGCTATACAGTGTGAAGTACAGACACGGTGCCATTGCATGGAATCATGAGGCGTCTCTATTGCTATACAGTGTGGATTACACACACAGTGCATAGCCATGACTGTGTGCATACACAGTACATATATACTGTGAATTGTGACCCACTTCGCTGAGGTGTATACACACTAAACCATGATGTGCAATTTGTGACAGGTCACTGAAGGACATACGGATGACACCCCTGCACATCTGCTAACATATCTTATCTGAATGACAACCATGTCCACACATGGCAGACTTGTCAATACACCATGCCCCACCTGACATTTGTGTACCACACACACACGAGGTGCACAGCTGACAGTGATGTTCAACAGCAGCAAGGGAAATGTACTGTATCTGTGGCCTGATGTGGTTGTCTGTGTATGTATGTGGATGCTGTACAGGTGACTACTGCCATGCTGTGACACAGTCATGATGTTCAACACATCTTATGTGGTTGAATTAAGTGACTCCTCCACAAGTTGTGCACAGGCTTGTAGGATGTCCAGTGTTCCACATCTGCAATATAACCATTCAACAAAGGCTATAGTTGGACCATGTGTAGCCAATGTACAACAGGGGTGTGTTGGCCAAACGGTTGTAATGGCTGTCTATCTCACATGTCTGTGTTGTCCCATATGACATACACCCATAGATGTCAGATACTCCACTGTCTACAGGGTTATGCAGACAAAGGGTTGTATGTTTGGCATGTGGGGTATGTTTTATGGGCTAGTGAGACAATGTTGCAGCCGGACCACTACATGTCATGGACATGTCAGATGGCACATCACAATGTGTGCACTCATTGCAGGGGCATATTCCACAATAGTGAATCCTGTGGGCTGCCCATACTCCAGCTCACTGTGTAGTACTGTTTGTGTACCCCACATGTGTAGTTCTGATGTATAGTACATATTCCTACATTGAACAACACCTCCACTGTTGTATGCACAGCTGTCCACACATCTAGCAATGACAGTTTCTGTGGTTTCAAGTTGGTGTTTCACTTAGTTTGTAAGTATTGCACATGGGTAGCCAGTGTGATGGATTAAAGATGCGACCTGTATATTGTGACCGGACCATACATTATGTGTACATTTGTTAACTGGCCATATGGCGAATAGATCTGTGCATTAACATGCCTGATACTTATAACTGTCTTACCTGCAATGGCCTGCTGTCTCTGCGGAACGCCAGAGGTACCTATATAGGGGTGACACAGCAGCATGATCATTATCCACGACAGTATGACAGCTACAGTGTGCAATGTGCATGTTAACACATTCGCCAGTACAATAGGATATACTATGGAGTATGCACATGTGTGCATAGAGTAGCATACTATAGTATGCTGCATGTGTGTATACATGCCTTGCATATGATGTTACATTACATATTGTACAGTGACACATGCAACTAAATGGGATATAATAGTTATATGTGCAGTAGTGACTTACCAGGCAACTCCAGGCTCAGTGGTTGAGAGACACCCACCTCCACGATGGCAGCTAGGGTTTCTGGATGCTGCTCTGATGGTGTCCCCAGGTTGGCCAGTAGCTCCTCGGTACGTATGAGTGGGGGCTGGGTTGGTGGCCCACCACCTGTTGCACGTTGTTCCCTGGTGATTGCATTTGCACGCTGTTTCACAAGTCTGATCAGGTCCATGCATTGTCTGCGCACCTGCTGGTATTTGCGGTTATGGCCACCCACATCATTAACCCTCCTGTGAAGTTCCTGCCACAGGTCATCACACTGCTGTGCATGCTGTGGCACATGGCTAAACAATACTTCATAGTTGTCTTGGAGGTAAGGTATAAGGGCCTCATCCTCCTTGCTTGAGGCATATCTGGAAGACATAATGATGGATACAGGTCACAGTATCTCAGAGATGCACAGAGATACAGCTGCACATACATGTGTATTACATTTAGTACATATGAACAGTTGTCTTTGCAAATCTTCATGACACTGACACCACTGACATGTTTATGTCACACACATGTGACACCCAATGGGGATTGGATATTATCACCATATATGTGTGTCACCTGATTACATTGCTCATACTCCATGTGGATGCTGTCTTGATGTGCGCATGTCTGTTTGCCTGTACTGGTGTTCTTACCTATCAGCACATGCCTGGATGTGTCCACATTAATGCTGTTGACCTTGATGCTGTGTATATGTCACATATCAACACATACACTGCCTTAACGGACATGACCTGTGGCAATGCAGACATGCACATGGAAGCCTTTACATGCATGTGTTTTGCCATATACATCTACACGGCACTGTACAGCAGTTCAACATCCTGCCATGTATCGCCTGTGTTGCACATGTGATACACATGGGACAATGGCTAGCCAGATGGTATTTGCAGGGATGGTTATCAACTATAGCATGTACGGCCAAGGTCATGTAGTAGTCTGTATGCCCTGGGCCATGTATGAGCATAGGATGTAAGGTTTTCTAGCTGTAGCTGACAGCCATGTTTCAGGCGCCAGGTGAAGCAGTGCCACATAACTGATCCAGACGGTTAATGATACATCTACCATGCGGTCATCACACCATGTCTGACAGAGGTGAAATGTGCAGCTTTGCTGGACAGGGTTGCATAGTATGGCAGAAGTATGTAATGTGTATGGCACAAGGATCTGTCCAGCATGTGGCGATCCTTGTACTAGGAAGGTGGATGTCCATGACGTATGTAATTCAGATCAGGATATGTATGTGTAGCATGTCCAACATCACAGTGTTGGACATGTCTTTATGCAGGGTAGGCATCATGGTACATAGTGGAGATGAGGATTGTGAAGGCTGGTGTCACCCATCCAAACATGGGCAATACCCCTTAAAGGTGATATGTGATCCGATATTGGTCGCTTGAGTGATGAGTATGGCTGTACAATGATCTCCATGTTCATGGATGGCACCCTGTCATGACTAGGGTTGCCTCTTATGACTACCTAATAGGCTTGGTGATGTCACTAGCTCAGGGAGGTAAACTGCACAGCACCATCCCTTACACACAGTGTCCATTATGTTGACCACTGCCTAGGTGGCAGTTCATGGGTACAGGGTTATTAACCTAGCAGTGACAATGCAATATGCAGCTGTCAGATTGTGCACATATGTCACACATCTCACCCACAAAGCCCATTCTGTATGTTGTCCACAACACTGAGTCAGCTATTGCTCCTAGGTCATAGCCATTCACATACTTACATACACAGATGCCTCCCATTTGTCTGTGTGGTATGGGCTACAATGAGGGGGAGTACAACAAATTAACCCTTTTTTACTGTAGCTGCCACTGGTGTGATATGCACATATCACTCAGACACCTTTTGTAGTGTTGGTTCTGTCAACAGTCCACTGGCAGAACACTCCTGTGACATACAAAGGTACATCTAGTATACTGAGTGTAGGTGGAACACAGTATGGGTGATGATGTCCTATGACCTGTCACAGGTATGATATGCAGTGTGAAACCATCCGTACTGTCATCTACATCTGTACTGCTAATAACATATACGTTGATTAAGGTTCATGGACTTTCATACCAGACTCAGCAAGGTAATAGTGCAGTGCCTCCCATTATGAGTGGTGTCTCCACTTTGTGGGTTGTGATAACTGTTGGTGTGCACCATTCAGTGTTTTCACAGACTGACATGAAGCTATGTTTTACATGATGTATGTGTGTAGAGCAAACTGTTTTGCCATATGTGTATGATACAACCAGGGATGTGGACAGGTCACATGCAGCCTGAGTGCACCTTGTACCATCATAGTTATGGTTACATGGGCTCTGTAGTGTTCATGGATATGTGATTGTGTACCTGTTGGGGGGGGGTAGTGTGTTTATGTTATCCGACACCCTATCTGTATTGCTTATTCATGCTCAGCACTTGTTCAGAACATGTAAGCACTTCATGAGCTATTAATTACTATAGCACTCAATCCTCCTCATTACCTACAGGTAAACACTGTTTGTACTTACATTTCCCGCTTGCTTAGAGTAAAACAGCTGTTGTACACACTTTTCTCACATATCTAGGGGGAAATAGTTATATATTCAGGCATGTCCAAGTGTCAATTCCCAGTGTTATTGCCTGTCTATATGATGAATATGGACATCATGAGGCAACATAGAAATTGTCTCGTGTACACAGTCAATGCTCCCCTCCTAACATACAACACTACAACCTGTGGGAGATGCACATATGTAGCCATGCTGGTGGTAAAGCTCTCTCCAACCCAGACTGAACCTGACAATCATGTGGGGATGTTAAACGTTTGCACCACACCACACTCATCACATAGTCTCACTAGATCTCCACCACCACAGGCCACACATAGTAAGACTACAACATTTGCGGTGTCTCTCAATACTACTCTGTCTAGGCAACAGAGAACTCCAAAGCAGAAATGCAGGCAGCCCCCATCACCCAACACAACACCAATTACTTATAGCCCACAGACTCAGTGTGCCCATCAACTACTGCCAATAGGGCGATATAACATACCCAACACACTAGTCATAGGTGACTCTATAGGCAGTCACATTGATGTCCCACTCAGCAGGCTACACAAGGTGATAGTCACTTTCAGCTGGCTGTCGGGTAACAGGATCCACAACATAACCTATGCACTCAGGTCACTCCTCAACAGATACAATATGACTGTGTCATTCTCCATGTTAGTGTGAATGCCCTGAGATGTAACTTCCTGGACTACATGTACAGAGACATGGAATAGCTCTCCGACCTTGTAGCCCAGGCAGGTATCGCCCTAGCCCTGAGAAGCATTCGGCATTTGTCCAGACTGATAAAGCAGTACAAGGACTGAATTATTCACTTCAACAGTTGGCAATGCTTCTGGCGTCATTCCAAGGGTATCCAGTATCTGTCTGTTCTGAATGACATGGTCGACAGAACACAATGCTTTGGCACAGATGGCCTGCACCTGTCGGCCCTGGGATTACAGATAACATCTAAGGCTCTTGCTGCTCCTATAGTGCTTGTTTTAGGCACGGTTCAAATAACATATTCAGCACCATAACAGGAACAGGCAAGCAAAACCTGAGGGTAATGCTACTCAATGCTTGACATCTTCATCTGAAACGCACTCACCCGAGGCACTCCTTGTAATGGACCACTTTGCTATCTCTGCAGTGACTGGGACCTGCTTCTAGGCTCCTGAGAGCACCCCTGCACTAACAAGCTATTACTCAGACCACACCTTTCAGTCATGTAACCAGGACCGGAACACCCACGGCGGAGGTGTGTCCATATTTCCCAACGATATACACACCTCCAGGCTGGTTGCTTAGCACAATGCATCACAGGTAATCCAAGTGCAACTAACTGTGGCCATAACTGCTATACAAATTGTAGCTTGCTACAGATTCCACAACATACCCCATGGTTAACAGTCCCCACTTCTTGGTGTACTGGAGGGTTCAAACAAAAACTACTGATGTGCAACTGACACTACCCCACCATTAACTGGGATACCTACTCATGTACCGACACATTAGGCCAACGCTTTATGGGATTCATAACCTCCAATCGGCTGGATCAACCTATCCACACCACCACCAGGGCCAACAATATCCTAGACCTGGACATTAACAACATGTGTGACTGGTGTTCCACACCTGGGGTTATCTCCTTGTTGGTCAGATCCGAATGTACGCTAATCACCCTTGTTATCCACATCCCAACACCACACCCTTTACGGAAAACACAGTACAATATTTCTACAAAGCCAACTTCAGGCTTCTTATGACAGCAGTAGTAAACGTCATGATGCCCGTGCAGATGGACAATACAGTTACAACCACTGAATCATACACAACTGCACTTAATTAGCACTTGCACGGCTGCATGGATCATGCTATCCCAAACAGAGCCATGACAGTATCCACCAGAAAACAGACGCCACTCTGGTGGTCCACTGCCATGGGCATAATGTACAACAGAAGGAGGAGACTGTTGCAAAGTAGAGTACAATCCCATGAGTGGGGGAGCTCCCTGGTCAGCCTCAGTAGGAATCTGAGATGCCGTATCACATCATCCAAAGCTAGCTACATAAACATTACTGCGACTCATTCCAAGGACTACCACAAAGCATTCTAGAGGTATGTCACTACTCTCGATGGCGATACCCACATCTGCTCTGACATACAGCAGTTAGGCACAAACATTACAGAACCGACTGATATTGGCAACATCCTGGCAGATAGGTTCAGTGCTAACTTTACACCCCTCTCACACCCTAAAGGGCCCAAATCTATACAGGAACAATGCAGAGTCCCTGCGGTCATAACTACACAGTTCAAAGCTACACTGTCTAAAGCCAGGAACACAGAATCCATGTGACTGTACAACATCCCAGGCTGCGATTTCCATGAACTTTAGAACAAAATGGCTCCCCACTTGGGCACCAAATTCACTAATAGCCTTGCATCAGGCATTGTGGCCCCTGAATGGTTTACAGCAACAGTTATCACACTCCACAAAGGTGGCACTACAATGGACTAGGGGAACTATTGCCCTATACGCCTGACTAGACTGTTCTGCAAGGCTATGGAGCACATCATCATGGATCTCATTCACAGAGACACTGGTGGCCTCCAAACCTTTGATCCCACCCAGTTTGGATTTGTTAGGGACAGACCATACCTCCTAAACCTGGTGGAGTCCTTTGAGACAGTTACCAAGGCAGTAGATGAGGGTAAGGAGGTCCATACAGCCTACCTTGTCCTCTCAAAGGCTTTCAACACCATTCCCCATTCTGGTATTGTCAACATACACATCCACCTGCACATCAACCCCTACGTCACGAGATGTTATGCAAAGTGGCTCACAGACAGAACCCACACAGTGAGGGTAGCATACCCTAGTTCCTACTGTAAATCAGTTACAATTGGCATCCCCCAGTCCTCAGTCATAGGGCCCCTCATGTTCAGTATATGCTTCTCTGAGGTGCAGGCTAGCACAGAAGGACTTACCCTGAATAGGTTTGCAGACGACTGCAAACTAGGGGCCATGATTGATTCACCAGCTGATACAGACACCCTCCATAAGAGTGTCACTGGGACGGATACCTGGTGTCAATAACATGGCCTCAAGCTGCATGCCACAAGGTGCATAGACATCCCCTTTGGATTACACCAATCACCAGCGGACTATCACATAGGTGTTAGTCCCCTGCATACATAGGACATAATAAGGGATCTTAGAACCCAAGTAGATAGCATCCACTCCTTTGATAACCATATTGCCAAGGTGGTGTGGATATCCTTCTATGTGGCCACCCTAATCTCTAATGGGTTTGTAGCCAGAAAAAAGGCAGCCATTGTACCTCTCTACTCATGACTTATGAAACACATTAAAGGGTACAACACCCCATTTGGGATGTACCTTACGAGACAACAGCAACGGCTTTAAATACCACAACATTACCACACCAAGAGGACTACTGACCTCCGAAGGATGACGTATGCAGCCCAACTACAGAAACCCCAACTGTACTCATTTGCATACTGCATACTCAGAGGTGAACTCTGCTGAACATACAAGGCCCATGTCCAAAACAATATTGATGGATATACTCCACATAAGCAAAAGCTACTGAGAGCCACATGCTCTGGGATATGTACCTAAATGCAACAATGACTAGGATGTGCTGGAAGGATACATTCCTGACCCGGACACTCATCATGCTTTGGAATATGATTCCTATGTACATCAGGCAGGGACCTTCACTAGCACTCTTCAAGAGATACCTCGATGGGTGGATGGGAGACAGACATGTACACCAGGGATCACTGCAGTGGCTCTACTGTACAGAGGTGCAGGAAACGAATGGCTCTGCTGTTCACAGGACACTAACCTAGGGAGGTGCCGCAAGTGAAAACACTGTAGTTAGGCTTACGAATGGACTTGGCCAGACAGCATAGTACCTAACTATGAACCTATGAAGCTATTACATGTCCTTTGTGCTTGGATAATTGACTAGCTCTTCCATTTCAATTAGCTATCATGCTGATACACTGTCTGGTGACTACAAGTCACATGTATCCTGTTATTGTCTATTGTACATGCCAATAGACATACCTGATGTTTGCATAATATAACAGTAATGCTATGTAAAATGTTAGACATATCTACCTACAATACTGTACATTTCACATTTTTGCAACAATATCCCACAATGCAAATCATAATCGCACAGCAAGACCACCTTAGACATGTTATTCTCAGTTATATGCCCATACATATGCCTACTGTTACAGTATATCAACATATACTATCCTCTGTTATGGCACGTACTTGTTGGACAAACCCTGCCACTGACAGTGGCTGGAGTAGAATTGTTGTGTTTAAAGTCCTTATGTAGCATCCCTTGTGGTGTACGAGGTGTTTACCTTGTGGCCCACAGCAGTACACACAATTTCTACAAGCGTTACTATGCTCAACAATACATCACTACATAATACCTTTTCCCACTATATGCATTGCGTACACTTTCATTAATACAGAACAGGCACTACATACAGTAACATACTGAGTGTTCTACATACCTTCTTAGTAGTCTGAGTTGACGATAATATCAGTCCTATTCCTTTTCTGTTTTAACAGTTTTCTCGTATGTACATACGGTTTGAATGTATGACAAGCCATCCTTTTATACGTAGATACCAGTAACATGTGGTATCCTGCCACCAATTGGTGTTCCAGAGTAGATGATTACATGCACATCAGCTGTGCAGCTACTCCATTAGCCAATTACATGGCAACAGTGGGATAAAATTGAATACTGCACCTGGGCGTTGTCCCTTTGCCCTACCTTTGAGGAAGACGGCCTGGATGTGTTGTTTGTGATGAATTGTAACAGCTATATGGAGAGACACAGAGATATTTTAACTTCATGGCCCCTGTGGATTGTGTGTAACGGCTAGAGGATGTAGTTCTACATGTGAGTGTAGCTGTTATATCAGCTGTCTGATACGGGATTATTGCAAATAAACCCTGTAACATTGGCGTCTGTTCCATTGTACACCAGCAACGATTTCACATTGGGCCATTATAGTGTGTCTCTCACAAGGTATGTTAAGGCTTCTGCAGATGTCATAGAGTGAGTGGATGTTTGTGATGTTATTACAGTCTGTATTGCAATTGTTTTGGGTGTGGGAGAGATGTAGGTGGGTGTACATAGCAGATGAAGGTGTGTAGGAACTGCATTTATAAATATTCCATATGTGTGTGAGGGCTCCTTCCCTAATTGAAGACTAATACTATGGTTATTGCAGGCTTATTCATTAAGCCATTGTTAATTGATTCCTATATAGCATGCAGGTGATGTTGGTCCTTCAATCCCTTCTGAAATACATCGGTATGTAATGAAATGTTGCTACATGAAAGCTGTCTTGTGTATTTCTGGCACAGATATTTGCACTCATTGGAGTTGTGTTGGTGACTGAACCTCTTTGGCTTGGGTTGCCGCCTTTTCAAATGGCCATAGTGGGACATTTGCAGGACACACATCGGATTTTAGAGGCCGACACATACCCACGGTCAGTACAGAGTACAGAACTTTACATACATGCCTATGTAAAAGCTTATATTCTTGTAGAGGTTTACTTGCTTATCCTGTTTCTTGTTACATGTAGGTATGTTAGATACAGTTGACTATTTTATGCAACCATTACATTAACTATGGGACATGCAGACATCTCGAGATTGTAGGACATTAGTATTTGTACTCATTTTGGTCAGGACACTACCGCACATAGATGGACTGCCCCTCGCAAAGTGGGACAGGTGGTAACCCTATGTTTAGCTCATGTCCATAGCACATATTTGTAATAGTGTATTATAGCAATAACCCATGCCTGGGTGTGGGTAATGGTGAATTTACCTGCAGTTGGTGTGGTTTGTTCACGAGGGTGAAGCCCGAGTGGCCAAACAAAGACAACCGTGGATAAATCCAGCATTACCCACACCTAGAAGTGGGTTATTGCTATTATACAATGACATTATTTAAGAAGAAAAATAATTATTTTTCTTAAATAATGGCATTGTATAATGCCTCCTTGCTGCCCTTCCACAGCTGTCTATTATTCTGCGGCAGTTCTGATGTACTGTGCATGCATATGCTTACGCAGTACATCAGAGCTGTGGGCAAAAGCAATGGAGAAAGCAAGATCTCTGTTACTTTTTACAAAGTGTCTCGCCATGTTAAAGATTCTCCGTTACTTTTTTTAAAGCTGCCTCACTATGTTAAACTCCTTTCCTAAATAATGTCATTGTATAATAGCAATAACCCACTTCTGGGTTTGGGTAATGCTGGATTTACCCACGGTTGTCTTTGTTTGGCCACTCGGGCTTCGCCCTCATGACCAAACCACACCAACCGAGGGTAAATCCAGCATTACCCACACCCAGGCGTGGGTTATTGCTATAATATAGTCTCCATATCCTTTGTTCATAACGTTCGGTCGTGGCGGAATGTGTGATTGCTATGGTCCATGTTGTGCACATATTTGAAAACTTCAACTGCTGTATACAGCGTAGCCATGGATTCAGGAATGCACACACTTCCAACAACCACACTACTGTTCACAGACTCCCAAACCCCACAATACCGAGCACTCAAACTTGCGACAGTCAAACTCCCGGAACTAACACAAACACAGATCACACACACGCACACACAGACACACTGCTACCCATCACATCCAAACAAACCATCCTACACTACATATGGCCAGGTGGCCATGCCCCATACACACCCCATGTGGGTGGCTGCGCCCCCCACACCACACCTACTGTAATAATCTACCTCCGAGATAGCACGAACAGACACACGAAGCAAACACACACACACACACACGCATTACAGTCCCACAGAAACACACACCGCACTCAGAACACACTTACACACACTACAGCAATCAGAAACACACTTAAACACAGTACCTACCTGGACCGCAGCACCAGAAGCACTAACTAAATGTCCCCTAACATTGTGATAATAGTACTCGCGGTTCTAGTGTTCCGGTACTGTGGTCTTTCGGACTTTAAGCCTCGTGATTACGTGTATCGGTATGTAAAGCATTCGGTATTTGGTAGTATCCTATTTATATGTACCTCCATGGTTGTGTACATGTTGTTAACCTATCTATATATTTGCATAAATAGGTATATCCGTATATATCGACATATATCCCTCTATCACCCTTTCTATCTCTATATTATATATATATATATATATATATAGAGAGAGAGAGAGAGAGAGAGATAGAACACACCTTTTGTTGGGTACATGGCAGTGTATACTATTTCCCAAACTTTTGTGTTTTAATCTGTCACAATAAACACCTGACATTGGTACATCTCAGGTAGCTTAGTGGTAGGTGATTGTGTACATGGTTGCGTGTTCTACTCCTGGCAGTGGTCGTTTTACCTCTCAGAGCAGGCACTATTAGTACAAGGGTGAATAACGCAGATTTCAGCGATTCTGGCCAGCTTTGCCCATGATCTGCGTGATATTCAGCAAAGCTTAGACCTGTTTTGCACATATCCATGTAGTCATGTTTAAACGACGCTGACCGGGACTTGCCAGCGCATAAACCTGCTAACACGTGCTTAAACGTGCTCTAATGACCTGCATCCAACATCCATTATTCGGGACATCTGAATTACGTAACAGCCCTTGCAGGTCGCGGAATCGGGAACATGCACGAGACAGTCAGTGGCTTTACCACTGGGACATCTGGGATATGTACAAGTGTTATGGTGTTTAGTATGTGGACTGAACTACGGCTGTTCCTCCATACTGCAAACAAATGTGTAACTCAGTTAGTTTACATATGGATGATACATATTAATGGTATGTCCAAGTGATGCTTAATGGATGTGCTCCAGATATGAGAATCCATGTCACAGTGAGCCACACACTGTAATGTGCTACACCTTGCCACAACCATAACTGGAGAATGCTGGGGTGACAGATACCTGTCATGGGTACTCCCCATGCTTTGGAACTGCATCCCTGATTACATTATATGGAGCCCCTCATTAACACACCAGGGAATCCTTGCAGAGTGGGTGGGGAACAGTGGTTACACCCCAGGGATCCTGCAATTGGCTCTGCTCCACAGAGGGACAGTTAGTTAATCAATGGGGTGGCGATAGCAGACACATTTTGGCTAGGTTGATGAATGGCCTCTGACAATCTGGCATGTACCTACCAATGTACCTAGGAGCCTATACATACAGTATCAACACATGCTGTTAGCTTAATTTACTGTTCAGGTGTTGACTTACCTTGTACCAATAGCTGTTGTGTGTGCAATAGTTGAGGGCTGCCTATGTAGCATGCACACAGTAGACCACCTACACATGACAATTTACAGGTGGTCGTGTGTGTGTGTCATCCATTTTACTGTGTGTGCAGGTGGAGAAATGTACAGTCCGTAGGGGCCTGCACTGTCAGTGTATGTGCTATACATTCCCTCTTTGCCAAGGCATGGGCATATTGGGCACGTCTCTGTCTGCCTACTGGGGCTGGCACAGGATGTTCGTGGTCTGAATCCCTCTGTGCCTGTGATGCCCTTGGCAATTGCGGTGGGCTGTGAGGGCCTTCACCATAATGTCCCTGCTGCAGCTGTTTCCGCAGGATCATATTATGTAGAATGGCACATACTATGAAGATGTGGGCACACGTGCCTGGAGAGTACTGCAAGGCTCCACCAGATATGTCCAAGCAATGGAACTGTGATTTCAGCATCACAAACACATGCTCTATGATGATTCTGGTTTGTGTGTGTGCCTCATTATGGTGTTCTTGCATGGGTGCATGTGCATTTCTGATGGGAGTCATCATCCACGGCTCCAGTGCATAGCCAGCATCCCCCACAAGGTGGCCAAATGGGATGTCCCCCCTGACAAATACCTGGTACAGCTGTGAGGCATGCCAGATGTGGGAGTCATGGTAGCTTCCAGGGCTCCCAGCACACACATCCGTGATAATGCCCTGGGCATTGCACATGACCTAGCAGTTGATGGAGTGGTATCCCTTGTGGTTTATGTTGCACCTACCATGCTCACCGGGTGGTGACTTGATATGTATGTGCATGCAGTCTATTGCACCCAGTACCTCCGGGTAGTCTGCCACATGGTGGAAGAGGCGCATATTGCTGGCCAACTCCTCCTGAGTTCGGGGGAAGTATATATGCTCATTGGCATGTGGTAACATGGCATCCAGGAACTGGTGGAGTACACTGGATGATGATGCCTGTGAGATCCCCATGATATCTCCAGTTGGCCTTTGAAAGGTACCTGTGGCTAGTATTCTCAAGCTTATACATACCTTCGTGTCCACTGGGGTGGGTTCCCCTCTGTTGTTTCTGGCTCTGAGGTGTGGCCGGCACAGCTCAACGATTTGCTGTATGATGTCCCTGTCCACCCTGTAATGCTCCACTATCTCCAGATCATCTAGCCCCTGGTAGGTTACCCTTGGTCTGAACACTCTTCTCCTCCTCCGGGGCCTGAGGTGGTTGTCAGCATCATCCTCCACACCACCTTCAGTCTCCAACACATGGTGATGAATCACAGCTATGGCAGCTCCCAACAAGTACATTGTAAAAGTTCCCTGTCTGTTTACACCGATGGTGCAGTGTTTGGGAATACACAAGTGTGTGTGAGGTGCCTTCACACTTTATACTTTTGTGCTTTGGAAACTGATGATGTCATAGGGTGTGTATGTACAATCAGAGCTGCAGGGTATCTTACTTATGTGTTTTACTGCGGGTACTGCTATTGTGGTGCCTTTGCTGTTGACTTACATTTAGCTGCTGTAGATCACCTCTTGCCCTTGCCTTCACTTTTCATAATGTTTCCCCTCCCATTGTCAGGCATGCATCCAGCAACCTGCTTTCTTGATTTGTACTTTCCCAACTCAGGATTGTGTTGCAAAATGTGTTCTATAGCTGATCTACTGCAGGTTTGCTTTGCTCTGCGGTGACAGTTCTCTTTTCTTTGCAATCCAGCACCTCCCCTATCCTGTTCTGCAGGTTGCTACTAGCAGTCTTGTTAGCTACCGTCAATGGCCCACTGTGAGTTAATAGGTGTTAATTACTCAGTTGTACTCCAATTACCCTACTGCGGCATTTCCTTATTGTCTTCCCATAACCTTCCTGTTTCAGCTGTGGTGTGCGCTGCATGCAGGCGTTTACCGGGTTTCGAGCACGTTGTCATCCACGCACACATGCGCTTTCGGTCACCTTGTGTGCTCTCAGCTAAGCAAAGCTATGGCTACATCCACACCCCTATCCTGCGGCTTTGCTTAGCAATGGGCAACCCGAATTAGCAATGCTCCAATGTGCTTACAGCTACGGTGGCACACCCCGCTGCTGATGTCATGGATACATCCAGGCCACTCCTCGGTGTTGTACCGCTGCACCATATGGTACATCCGTAGGCCGGCGAGACGTTTGTGATTCAGTATTACTTGTCTCATTTGCATGGCATTGACTACTAATTCATAGTTACCGCGCTGGACACTGTCACAGACCCTTAGCAACCCTTGCACCTTGGTTGTGGTGTAGCATGCATACCATTGACTATTATGGCGAAATCATGATTTGTGTTTTATGACATCTGTATATATTTTCCTTGTGTTCCCGTTTGTGCACACATGCCCTGCAGTTGTACTTTGTGTTAGTGTGGCCATGACATTAAATGTTATTTTTTATGTGTTGTGCATATTTTTTTATGCCATTGGCTGTATATTTAGCTACTGGCAGATGTTAACTTTGTAATACATATGTTTGGCCCGCTTTCATGGCTCCGATGTTCTGTTTGGAAAAATGTAAACCATTTTTTTTGGTTTACATTTCTGTATGCTTATGCTATGCCTGCACCATTTCATGAATCGCTATGTACCTTCATTTGCATGCTGCACTACTGCGCATGGGGTGATTAGCATACATGAGCCGAGAGCTGCGCAGATCTAGCGTATGCTGGTAGTGCACGTGGAATTGGATTGTACCTGAATCACGCGGTGGCCATATTTGCCGTTATACCGCCTACACTATGCCTGCACCTGGCACAAGCTTCATGAATCCCAGGGGTGATCTATACTGCATTTAAATGAAAAATGTTAAAATGCTTTGTTTTTTTCTTTTAATGTATGTTTACTTACATTCTAAGTGATAATTTAATAAATGTGTTAAATAAAGCAGGTTAATTATGTTCAAACAACAGGTGAGGGGATGCACCACTGCCCAACATACATACATAACTACTTTTAACTTGGTTCAAAGGGATAAACAAAAAAGATTCCCCTAACCAGGAATGTGTGTGATGTAGTCAGGTTATCAGTCTGCAAAGATACTTTAAAGAACTACTGGGGAAGGAACTGAAAAGCAAATACATATTTTGGTTTCCAATAGAGTTCTAAACAAGCCAAACCTGCCAACATCTCAACAATGACTTATTATTATTTTATTAGTTTTTGTTTTCTCTAACCCTGAATTTACTCCTGGAGACATACATGCTGATGCGAACTTGTAGCTGTTTCTTGCCTACTACGAAATGTGAGGGTACATCTAATGGGACTACACTGCTCTAGTTTGTTTTATCAGATTAAATACTCAATACTTAAAATGAAAGCAGTGATACTATCATGTTTGAGAATCTTCAGAATGCCAAGAACCACAAGAGCAGACAAATGTAAATTTCCAAACAACTTGGGGAGTGGAACGACCCACACAACAACATGGAAACCAATATGGAAAACATGTTTATTTGAGTATAATACACAAAGAATTTGATTAAGCGCTTTTGTCCGAATATAACAAGGACTTCCTCAGAATCCTGAGGAAGTTTTTATTATATTCGGACAAAAGTGCTTATGTTTGAGAACCTGTCAGTGTCTTTTTTACTGTTACCTTTCCATGCTTGTTTTCTATGTGTTATACCACCTGTTAAATGTTCTTACAGAATAACAAAGAAATAGCTAAGGCAGCATATATCACTTTTTAAAAGTGATATTTTGTGAGTTTCATGTCCTGTCTTACTTTTCCCTCCTTTCCTTTTGTCAGTCAAGACAGTGTCATATTTTCTGGCTTGCAAAGCTCAACTAATAAGTGAAAGTGCTCTATGTGGTTATCAGGTTTATTCACCTTCAAAGTACAAAAGTTTCAATAGCTTTATGGCCCCACAGAAGGGAATAAATGTTGCTTTATATGACAAGGCACAGCCAAAAGCTATTTTTTTGTGCCTAAATAACTTTATGACCTCAGTGAGTATAAAATATCAAAAAAAAAGAATAAGGGAAAGAAAAGTTGGTACCTTGCTAGCAGTTGACACAGAAGGTTAAGGCTGTGAGCTGTAGTACCTGTACTACATCATTTGATTCTCTCTCAGCCCTCATTTGACTACTTTATGACCTTGAGCAAGTCACTTAACCAGACATTGCCACCAGGTTGCCCCTAAATCCAGCTGGTGTACCTGGTTAACAAATGGTTATTATTGGTATTACTATTACTGTGTGTGTTTTCCTTGGCATGAAAAACAGATGTTATACATGGAATGAATCAAGAAGGGAGACAAATTCCTAAAGAAAGTATCATGAGATTTAATTTGCCCCAACATAGTGTGCAACAAGGAAGGTGACTAGGATGGAAATGCCCCAGAAGAGGCTAAAATACTTTGGTATGCTTTCTTTTATTTGAAAGTACAAATATTATTCTGTGGGGAAGAACATATGCTCTGTGGAAATTAACTGTTCTGTTTAGGGCATAGTTATCTGCTAAGGAAAAGAAACATATATGAAGTAAGAAATAAAAAGCATGAGTAAACTGAAAATTGTACTTCTGGACAAATGGAAAAATGCAGAGCAGTACCTAGTTTAATTGGTGCCCTGTGAGCAGCTCCTCAGACTGGCACCCCCTCAAAGTAAAGTTGAAGAGCACAAACAAAAACTCCTTTGCAAAGAATACAACTTTTTCTAACACTTCAGACATGACCTCAAGCAAAACATTTAAACACATCCACAGCTGTGTGATTTTTTTAAATGGCTTAAATATATGAATACCAGCACTGTATCAATGCCAAACTGCAGCACTGATTGAAATGCCGGTTTTACTATTCAACATTAAAGATTGTGCTCCCTTACAGATTACACCCCCCCCCCCATAAAAACACAGATTGTGGTCATTTTTTTGTTTGTTTGTTTGCTTGTTTTTCAGTGTTATGAAACATCGATCATATGGCCTTGACCATATACAGTTCAATGTTCTGTAATGACGATGTTATCATATAGACCCAAATCATTTGATAAATGGAAAACTAATTCAAATATTAGTGTGGCGGGTACTGATTGCAGAAAAGTATAGGATATATGTTATTCCTTGAAAAAAATGTAAATACATTTGGGCTATACAGATGAGACTATTACACAGATGTTTTTAATCCATTTAAGAATGTTTAAGGGAAAATATAGATGCAAATGGAGAATAGTTGCATGACCACCGAATCATACACCAATGCATTGTATGGACACGTACACAAATGCATGGATCTCGCCATACCCAATAGAACCAAGATGCTCTCCTCCAAAAAAAGAAAGCCAATCTGGTGGTCCCCTGGCATAAACAAACTCTACAACAGAAGGAGGAAACTGATGCGGAATAAGGTGAAGTCCCAAGACTGGAAAAACTCCCTTATCAGCCTCAAAAAAAGTTGAGATCCCTCATCAAATCCTGTAAAGCTAGCTATGAAAACAGAATTGCAGCAGATAGTAAAGACAACCACAAGACCTTCTATAGTTATGCAAAGAATCTCCACGGCAATACCTAGATTTGTTCTGAGCTACTGCACAATGGTACCTCCTATACCGAGCCAACATATATTGCCAATATACTTGCCGATGGACTCAGTGCCAACTTTACCCCTCTCCCCCCAAAGGACCAATCACAATACCAGTAGATTGCCAGGCTCCCAGTATTACTGCTGCACAGGTTAAAACAGCACTGTCCAAGGACAATAATACAGCTTCTATGGGACTGACTGTGTTCTACATGAACTACAGAGTGAACCTTCACCTGTGTGCCCTGTTCAATCACAGCCTCACATCAGGCTTTTTCCCTACCAAATGGCGCACTTCTACAGTCATCCCTCTCCACAATGGAGGAACGACTGCAGACCCTGGGAACTATCACCCCATTAGCCTGATGAGTCTGTTATGCAAAGCTATGGAACGCATCATCATGGCCCTAATAAACAAGGATATAGGGAATCTCCAAACTCTGGATCCCACACAGTTTGGTTTTGTGAAGGGTAGATCATGCCTGCTCAACTTAGTTGACTTCTTTGAGTCAGTCACCAGAGGTGTGGATGAAGGCAAGGTGGTTCATACAGCCTATCTTGATCTGGCCAAGGCCTTTGATACCATTCCCCACTCAGGAATCATAGAAAAACTCACTAAGCTAGGCATCAACCCCTATATCACTAGGTGGGTTGCAAACTGGCTCACAGATAGAACCCACAGTGTGAAAGTAGCTGACTCCAAGTCAGATTGCCAACCAGTCATGAGTGGAGTCCCACAGGTTTCGGTCCTGGGTCCTCTCCTGTTTGGTATCTACTTCTCTGAAGTCCAGGCCAACACAAAGGGATTCTGGCTGACAAGTTCGCAGATGATTGCAAGTTGGGAGCTATTATTAACTCCCCAAGTGATGATGGCATCCTACAGAAAGGCTTCACTAAGACCAACCACTGGTGTCAGAACCATGGCCTTAAGCTCAATGAAAAAAATGTGTCATCATCCCCTTTGGAAAAACCCATTTCCCATGAATTATCACATTGATGGTAGTCCACTGAACACAGAAGGCGTTATAAGAGATCTGGGGACACAGGATGACAGCAACCTCTCTTTTAACCACCACATTGCCACTGTGGTCAGAAAGTCTTTCTATGGGGCAAATCTCATTACTAAGGGTTTTGCATCCAGGAAGAAAGAGGTCATTGTCTCCATCTACTCTTCAATCATTAGGCCAATCATCGAGTACAATGCCCCATTTGGCATGTACCTCACTAGACACCTGCAACAACTGGAGAGGCCACGAAAGTACCTCACAAAGAGGATCCTAGGCCTTAAACACTTGTCCTATATGGACAGACTCAAAAAACTCCAACTATTCTCTGTCTCATATCGCTTACTTAGAGGCGATCTCTGCTTGACTTACAAAGCCATGTCTGACCCAGCTCTGTTAGAAAAGCTACATCTAAAGAAATCCCAGTCTCTCCGCACCACATGCTCCAGAAACCTCAACCTCATTACCGCAATCAACAGAATGTGCTGGAGGGACAGGTTCATAACCCAGAGACTGCCCATGCTATGGAATAGACTTTCCATGCATGTCAAGCAGAGCACCTCACTGACCTTCTTCAAGAGAAATCTTGATGAGTGGATGGGAAATAGAAAATTCACCCCGGGGATAACACCTATGGCTCTACTTGACAGAGGCACTGGGAACTAAGGTCGGGTGGCAAGATGCCAGGGTAATCCTACGGGCTAGGTTTGTAAAGGCCTCAGGGCCATTAGCCTAGTGCACACCAATGAACCTATGAACCAAAATGGTAGAGATGTAATTATTTTCAAGCAGGCAATGAGTGCATGTTTTTATTCACAAAAAAATGTTACTGGCTGTTTTTCGATGCATTAATGTAAAATATATTAAGGAGATGGAATGCAACACATAGGGTATGACGTTTTGGAAAAAAAAACAGAAATATAATGGAAAGTTTCCATATTAAGTGTGGGGAGCTAGTATTTCAAAAATTCTGGAAAAAGTAAAAAAAATAATAATGGGAGAAGAAGGCCCAAAATCAAGGACAGATTTTAATTATTGCTCTTCAAAATTAGTTGCTAGAATAACAGGTGTTGCATTAGCATGCATTTTATGAAGGATATGAGGTTTGAAAATTAAAAGTCTGTCATTATTTAGTGGTTAATCTACAATGATTTACCAGAAAAAAACACAAATTCTATGAGAAGGAGGTGAAGGGTGACAAAGGGAACTGTTGTAATAGAAAGGAAGTAAACAGGATGGTTCTTTCATATGTAGTTAGCTCGAGTAAATCCAAACAGTAAAAAACAAAACAAAATGTTCTATTTCCCATCCACATCAAGATTTCTCTTGAAGAAGGTCAGTGAGGTGCTCTGCTTGACATGCATGGAAAGTCTATTCCATTATAGAGTACAACGCCCCTTTCGGTATGTACCTCACAAGACATCTACAATAACTGGAAAGGCCACAGAAATACCTCACAAAGAGGATTACCGGCCTCAAACAGATGCCCTACGCAGACCGTCTCAAAAAACTCCAGCTTTACTCCATAGCATATCGCCTACTCAGAGGTGATCTCTGCCTAACATACAAAGCTATGTCAAGCCCAGAGCTGTTAGACATGCTCCACTTAAAGAAATCCCAATCCCTCCGAGCTACACACTCTAGGGTCCTAAACCTTGTCACCACAATAAACAGAACATGCCGGAGGGATAGATTCCTGTCCCAGAGACTTCCCATACTCTGGAATAAACTACCTATCTACATCAAACAAAGTTCCTCATTAGCACTCTTCAAGAAAAATCTTGATGATTGGATGGGAGATAGGAAATTCACCCCGGGGATCACCTCTGCGGCTCTGCTCAACAGTGGCACAGGAAAATAATTTTCTTGGGTGACAAAAGCCAGGGTACCTTTTTGGCTGGGCTTGTATAGGCCCCAGGGCCGATAGCCTAGTACCTACCTATGAACCTATGAACAATGCTCACAAATAAACTTTAATTCTGAATCAGTGAAGTTATTGGCAAGAATCACAAAAGTATGCAAAAGATGAATGAACAAAACAAAGCTTTCAACAATCTGGACAGAAATCATAAAATACTATCATCTGGATCCAGACAAATTTTATATGAGCAAGAATTCACTAGATTTAATCAGGTAAATACTGTAAATAATATTATTTTTAAATGTATTTTAAGAAATTCCTATTATTGAAAATTGTTTGAATAGATGTAAACAACCATTAATGTTAATTTGTAATATTTTTAAATTGTTAAAAAATACTACCTAAAAGGAACTATTGCATAGACGATATACTTCCATTTTCAGAAGTGGTTTACAGTTATAATAATATAGATCCAGGCATTCATTTAAATAGTTCACACAGCCAGCATCCATCTAAATACCAAGACTCTGAAATAATAGGTAGGTAACTGAAACAATATGCCAGGATTGTGTGTGGGAATTTTCATTGGTTTATTTTGTCTGGCAGTAAGTACAGTTGAGTTGGGATATGAGCTGGTTTCTGTACTGCAGGGTATAATTCCCTCAGCCTCTATTTGCATGGTTTGTGACTGAACAGGTTACTTAACTAGACAGCGTTCCTGAGCTGAGTCTGAAAAAGAGCCATATGGATCGGTGCTTCATCCCAGTTAACAAATAGAAGTAAATAAATAACCATCTGTTCTGAGAGCAACACTCATGTTCTTTCCACACAAAAGACCTGAGAGCACAAATAATATACATGCCTAGGTAATGATTACACAAGAGCAAGTAGGAGCTGGCAGGGTTCAAACCCATGATTCATCCTGCTTACCTCAACACTTTAACTAATGATTACACAAGTAGGAGCTGGCAGGGTTCAAACCCATGATTCACCCTGCTTACCTCAACACTTTAACTAATGATTACACAAGAGCAAGTAGGAGCTGGCAGGGTTCAAACTCATGATTCACCCTGCTTACCCCAACACTTTAACTACTGCTAGGGTACAGTTTTTCCCAAGCAGTAACTCAACCAAGGTTTCAGGTGACTTTTTCCTTTGTTTGTATGTTTTTACAATTAATTGCATTAACTATTAGGATGTACAGGCACCTTTCAAAATATCAGAGAAAATAATAAGATACAGCATAAGATAAATTATAGTTTTATTACGAAAACAGACAGCAAAGGTTCAAAACACAATGCTAAATCACAAGAAAGTTAAAATAGTAAGAGCTCTCTTCAGAGGTTCATGGTCTGGGTTTGCTTCTTGTCTGGTCACTGTCTATGCGGAGTTCATATGTTATCACCCTCTCTGCATAGGTTTTCCTCAGTTGCTCAGGTTTCCTTCCACAAACATGCTAGTTACAATCAAATGGTATCTGAGAAGGACCGATTTACTTATCTAGTTAAAAGGTAAATAAAATGAAATATGAATTTAAGTAAACCTTGTCATGTGGTATAGAACATGCTAAACATTCAGTATTTGTTACCTAGAATAAGGTAATACTATACTTTATCCATGTGTGCATTCCTGCATAATTAACTTCTCAGTATATAAATTCTGTTGCGATATATAAACTAAAACGTGTTCGTTGTTTGAGGGAAATGTGTAGAAAATATTAGAAATTCTTCAAGGACTGATCACCAAAATAATTGGACAGTTCTGACAAGTCATTTTTTTCACAAGACAATAAATTTAAGCAGGAAGCTAATGTAATGCTAGGTGAACTTAGCATGCAAGAAATTACATCAGCCATGCTGGGTTGCAGTACATCAGCCAGTCTGCTTTTCAACAGTCACTGTCAGCATGGCGAAAAGCTAAATGCATACTTCACTTAGTTCTGACAGACATGTAGCCTTCTTAAAAGTATCATACTAAATATAGCAACTAAAGAAACAGAAGGCAATATTGTGACCTAATAAACAAAAAGAATGGATTTTAAATTGTCAGCTTCAGCAGGTAATTAAATTCAATAATGCTAATTTTTTTTTTTTTTTTTTAGCATTTATGGGTTAATACACATCTGCCTATTAAGGTGTCTTAGTTAAAAAGAAGTCAAAAGCTCAAGTCTTTCTTTCATATTCCATCATAATTATAACAAAATGAGAAACAGGAGAGAATTTGTTTTCCAGAACAAAATATAATATTAGTTTCAAATCTGGATGTGCAGTATTTGTTGAATATCACCAGATGCTTTGATTGAAGACCTTGAGAAAATTATTAAGAGAAATGAATAATTTAAATTTAACAGTGAAGTGTTTAGCAATGCATCAGGAAATGTTCTTCCTTGGCTTCATAGAAGTGCTGACAATGCACATAACTGCACACCATAAAAGGCAGGAACCGCAAAAGTCACTCTGGGTCATAATGTTCACATACCTTTAAATAACGAGGGCATTGGGATGTCAGCCAGAGGAGAACAAAATGTCACGTTCTCTGAGCAAAGGGTCATTCCCTCAGCAAAAGTCCCTCTCTGGTCAAAGGTCATGGAAGAGGGTTAGGAAATGACTTCAGGGATCAGTCTGCCTACATAAAAGAAAGGTCATAGAATGTCACCTGGGCCGCGCAGCTGCAACAAGCTGAAACAAGTTTGCAGAGGAAAGTCTGTGCACACAGAGAAAGCAATTTTTTTCTTTTTCTTTTTACAGCGTCTCTAACATTTCCTTTAGATATGAAGCTCTGTTACTGTTTGAAGTAAACTTAACAGAAGTAATTAATGTGCCAAGGATAGTGTTCCTAAATTATTTAGTGCCCATATAACCCCCTGCTGGCTCTATTTTTAAACAGATTAGATACGGTGGTGGTTTCTTTACTCGCCTATGTAAGTGTATAGTTAGTCTTCTTTTTTCAGAGCTAAACAAATAACTTTTTAGTCTGTCTAAAAATGAACTTCTTTCAATTTTTATACAGTATTAGAAGTAGCATTGCTGAAAACGTGTAGGGAACTTGAGATTCTGGCATAAAACTTTATTCTCAGCAGCACCCCAGAGAATACAGGAGAACTAAAGATCATTGTGGATAACCATAATCATGTGTTATTTGGCTGCCTGGCAAGTAAAGTTCAGTACTGGATTACCAGACTTTATGACTAGAGCATAAGTGCTTGTGTTGTTTCATCTTAGATGATCTTCACATTCTGGCCTTTAATTATCTCCCAGAATTATGAATGCGCATCTTACTTTTTATCCTATGTTTGCATACATGCATCTGTATGTTTAAATATGTGTGTGTGTGTGTGTGTGTGTGTGTGTGTGTGTGTGTGTGTGTGTGTGTGTGTGTGTGTGTGTGTGTGTGTGTGTGTGTGTGTGTGTGTGTGTGTGTGTGTGTGTGTGTGTACAAGGGCATGAATGTGTGTGTGTGTGTGTGTGTGTGTGTGTGTGTGTGTGTGTATACAAGGGCATGAATGTGTGTGTGTGTGTGTGTGTGTGTGTGTGTGTGTGTGTGTGTGTGTGTGTGTGTGTGTGTGTACGTGTGTACGTGTGTGTCGGTGTGTGCCTGTGTCTGTGTAGGTGTGTGTCTGTCTGTGCATGCATGCATGCATATTTTTTTTTTCTGTCTACATGCAGACATATATGTGCTGCACGTGTGGGTGAGTGAAGTATATGTATGTGTGTTCTTTTGCATTTGTGTGATTACACGGAGGGGCTAGGCAGTGAGTCATCCAAAAATCTGAGTGATAACAAACCAATGACCAAGACTTTCTCATTTCTGCATGTAGTTTGTGACATCTGTGCAGACATGAGTAGCAAGCTTAAGCAGCAATAGTGATTGCTCAGGGGAAACAGAAATAATTATTTCACTGAAAACAAAATATAATTTCACTGAAAAAATAAGAGATAAATGGAGAAGAACTCCTGAAGAGGCAGTAATGTTAAAAACAGTTACACGGATTCATAGTGCATTAAGTCAGTTCTCCACAGTGTCAGGAAAAAATAAATAAGGAATAAACTGTTAAATGAGATCTGTAACTATTTTAGTATGTAAGGAAAGGGGCAAAATCAGTGGGTAAAGCAATCCTTATCTGCCTCCATATTCTATGTCTCTATGTAATCCACAAAGATCACTTGGGAGAAATATGTGCTAGAGTAGAACCTCTTTCAGTAGTATCCCCCATATTAATGCACATGTGCTGGGTAGAACCTCTTTCAGTGGTATCCCCCATATTAATGCATATGTGCTGGGTAGAGCCTCTTTCAGTAGTATCCCCCATATTAATGCATATGTGCTGGGTAGAACCTCTTTCAGTGGTATCCCCCATATTAATGCATATGTGCTGGGAAGAACCTCTTTCAGTAGTATCCCCCATATTAATGCATATGTGCTGGGTAGAGCCTCTTTCAGTAGTATCCCCCATATTAATGCACATGTGCTGGGTAGAACCTCTTTCAGTAGTATCCCCCATATTAATGCATATGTGCTGGGTAGAACCTCTTTCAGTAGTATCCCCCATATTAATGCATATGTGCTGGGTAGAACCTCTTTCAGTAGTATCCCCCATATTAACGCATATGTGCTGGGTAGAACCTCTTTCAGTAGTATCCCCCATATTAATGCACATGTGCTGGGTAGAACCTCTTTCAGTAGTATCCCCCATATTAATGCACATGTGCTGGGTAGAAACTCTTTCAGTAGTATCCCCCATATTAATGCATATGTGCTGGGTAGAACCTCTTTCAGTAGTATCCCCCATATTAATGCACATGTGCTGGATAGAACCTCTTTCAGTAGTATCCCCCATATTAATGCATATGTGTTGGGTAGAACCTCTTTCAGTAGTATCCCCCATATTAATGCACATGTGCTGGGTAGAACCTCTTTCAGTAGTATCCCCCATATTAATGCATATGTGCTGGGTAGATCCTCTTTCAGTAGTATCCCCCATATTAATGCATATGTGCTGGGTAGAACCTCTTTCATTGCTATCCCCCATATTAGTGCATATGTACTGGGTAGAACCTCTTTCAGTAGTATCCCCCATATTAATGCATATGTGCTGGGTAGAACCTCTTTCAGTGGTATCCCCCATATTAATGCATATGTGCTGGGTAGAACCTCTTTCAGTAGTATCCCCCATATTAATGCATATGTGCTGGGTAAACCTCTTTCAGTTGTATCCCCCATATTAATGCATATGTGCTGGGTAGAACCTCTTTCAGTAGTATCCCCCATATTAATGCACATGTGCTGGGTAGAACCTCTTTCAGTAGTATCCCCCATATTAATGCACATGTGCTGGGTAGAACCTATTTCAGTAGTATCCCCCATATTAATGCACATGTGCTGGGTAGAACCTCTTTCAGTAGTATCCCCCATATTAATGCATATGTGCTGGGTAGAACCTCTTTCAGTAGTATCCCCCATATTAATGCATATGTGCTGAGTAGAACCTCTTTCAGTAGTATCCCCCATATTAATGCATATGTGCTGGGTAGAACCTCTTTCAGTGGTATCCCCCATATTAATGCATATGTGCTGGGTAGAACCTCTTTCAGTAGTATCCCCTATATTAATGCATATGTGCTGGGTAGAAACTCTTTCAGTAGTATCCCCATATTAATGCATATGTGCTGGGTAGAACCTATTTCAGTAGTATCCCCCATATTAATGCATATGTGCTGGGTAGAACCTCTTTCAGTTGTATCCCCCATATTAATGCATATGTGTTGGGTAGAACCTCTTTCAGTAGTATCCCCCATATTAATGCATATGTGCTGGGTAGAACCTCTTTCAGTAGTATCCCCCATATTAATGCATATGTGCTGGGTAGAACCTCTTTCAGTAGTATCCCCCATATTAATGCATATGTGCTGGGTAGAACCTCTTTCAGTAGTATCCCCCACATTAATGCATATGTGCTGTGCTGGGTAGAACCTCTTTCAGTAGTATCCCCCATATTAATGCATATGTGCTGGGTAGAACCTCTTTCAGTAGTATACCCCATATTAATGCATATGTGCTGGGTAAAGCCTCTTTCAGTGGTATCCCCCATATTAATGCATATGTGCTGGGTAGAACCTCTTTCAGTAGTATCCCCCATATTAATGCACATGTGCTGGGTAGAACCTCTTTCAGTAGTATCCCCCATATTAATGCATATGTGCTGGGTAGAGCCTCTTTCAGTAGTATCCCCCATATTAATGTACATGTGCTGGGTAGAACCTCTTTCAGTAGTATCCCCCATATTAATGCATATGTGCTGGGTAGAACCTCTTTCAGTAGTATCCCCATATTAATGCATATGTGCTGGGTAGAACCTCTTTCAGTAGTATCCCCCATATTAATGCATATGTGCAGGGTAGAACCTCTTTCAGTAGTATCCCCCATATTAATGCATATGTGCTGGGTAGAACCTCTTTCAGTAGTATCCCCCATATTAATGCATATCTGCTGGGTAGAACCTCTTTCAGTAGTATCCCCCATATTAATGCATATGTGCTGGGTAGAGCCTCTTTCAGTGGTATCCCCCTTATTAATGCATATGTGCTGGGTAGAACCTCTTTCAGTAGTATCCCCCATATTAATGCATATGTGCTGGGTAGAACCTCTTTCAGTAGTATCCCCCATATTAATGCATATGTGCTGGGTAGAACCTTTTTCAGTAGTATCCCCCATATTAATGCACATGTGCTGGGTAGAACCTCTTTCAGTAGTATCCCCCATTTTAATGCATATGTGCTGGGTAGAACGTCTTTCAGTGCTATCCCCCATATTAATGCATATGTGCTGGGTAGAACCTCTTTCAGTGGTATCCCCCATATTAATGCACATGTGCTGGGTAGAACCTCTTTCAGTAGTATCCCCCATATTAATGCATATGTGCTGGGTAGAACCTCTTTCAGTAGTATCCCCAATATTAATGCATATGTGCTGGGTAGAGCCTCTTTCAGTAGTATCCCCCATATTAATGCATATGTGCTGGGTAGAACCTCTTTCAGTGGTATCCCCCATATTAATGCATATGTGCTGGGTAGAACCTCTTTCAGTAGTATCCCCCATATTAATGCATATGTGCTGGGTAGAGCCTCTTTCAGTAGTATCCCCCATATTAATGCACATGTGCTGGGTAGAACCTCTTTCAGTAGTATCCCCCATATTAATGCATATGTGCTGGGTAGAACCTCTTTCAGTAGTATCCCCCATATTAATGCATATGTGCTGGGTAGAACCTCTTTCAGTAGTATCCCCCATAGTAATGCATATGTGCTGGGTAGAACCTCTTTCAGTAGTATCCCCCATATTAATGCACATGTGCTGGGTAGAACCTCTTTCAGTAGTATCCCCCATATTAATGCACATGTGCTGGGTAGAACCTCTTTCAGTAGTATCCCCCATATTAATGCATATGTGCTGGGTAGAACCTCTTTCAGTAGTATCCCCCATATTAATGCACATGTGCTGGATAGAACCTCTTTCAGTAGTATCCCCCATATTAATGCATATGTGTTGGGTAGAACCTCTTTCAGTAGTATCCCCCATATTAATGCACATATGCTGGGTAGAACCTCTTTCAGTAGTATCCCCCATATTAATGCATATGTGCTGGGTAGATCCTCTTTCAGTAGTATCCCCCATATTAATGCATATGTGCTGGGTAGAACCTCTTTCATTGCTATCCCCCATATTAGTGCATATGTGCTGGGTAGAACCTCTTTCAGTAGTATCCCACATATTAATGCATATGTGCTGGGTAAACCTTTTTCAGTTGTATCCCCCATATTAATGCATATGTGCTGGGTAGAACCTCTTTCAGTAGTATCCCCCATATTAATGCACATGTGCTGGGTAGAACCTCTTTCAGTAGTATCCCCCATATTAATGCACATGTGCTGGGTAGAACCTATTTCAGTAGTATCCCCCATATTAATGCACATGTGCTGGGTAGAACCTCTTTCAGTAGTATCCCCCATATTAATGCATATGTGCTGGGTAGAACCTCTTTCAGTAGTATCCCCCATATTAATGCATATGTGCTGGGTAGAACCTCTTTCAGTAGTATCCCCCATATTAATGCACATGTGCTGGGTAGAACCTCTTTCAGTGGTATCCCCCATATTAATGCATATGTGCTGGGTAGAACCTCTTTCAGTAGTATCCCCCATATTAATGCATATGTGCTGGGTAGAAACTCTTTCAGTAGTATCCCCATATTAATGCATATGTGCTGGGTAGAACCTATTTCAGTAGTATCCCCCATATTAATGCATATGTGCTGGGTAGGACCTCTTTCAGTAGTATCCCCCATATTAATGCATATGTGCTGGGTAGAACCTCTTTCAGTAGTATCCCCCATATTAATGCATATGTGCTGGGTAGAACCTCTTTCAGTAGTATCCCCCATATTAATGCATATGTGCTGGGTAGAACCTCTTTCAGTAGTATCCCCCATATTAATGCATATGTGCTGGGTAGAACCTCTTTCAGTAGTATCCCCCACATTAATGCATATGTGCTGTGCTGGGTAGAACCTCTTTCAGTAGTATCCCCCATATTAATGCATATGTGCTGGGTAGAACCTCTTTCAGTAGTATACCCCATATTAATGCATATGTGCTGGGTAAAGCCTCTTTCAGTGGTATCCCCCATATTAATGCATATGTGCTGGGTAGAACCTCTTTCAGTAGTATCCCCCATATTAATGCACATGTGCTGGGTAGAACCTCTTTCAGTAGTATCCCCCATATTAATGCATATGTGCTGGGTAGAGCCTCTTTCAGTAGTATCCCCCATATTAATGTACATGTGCTGGGTAGAACCTCTTTCAGTAGTATCCCCCATATTAATGCATATGTGCTGGGTAGAACCTCTTTCAGTAGTATCCCCATATTAATGCATATGTGCTGGGTAGAACCTCTTTCAGTAGTATCCCCCATATTAATGCATATGTGCAGGGTAGAACCTCTTTCAGTAGTATCCCCCATATTAATGCATATGTGCTGGGTAGAACCTCTTTCAGTAGTATCCCCCATATTAATGCATATGTGCTGGGTAGAACCTCTTTCAGTAGTATCCCCCATATTAATGCATATGTGCTGGGTAGAGCCTCTTTCAGTGGTATCCCCTTATTAATGCATATGTGCTGGGTAGAACCTCTTTCAGTAGTATCCCCCATATTAATGCATATGAGCTGGGTAGAACCTCTTTCAGTAGTATCCCCCATATTAATGCATATGTGCTGGGTAGAACCTTTTTCAGTAGTATCCCCCATATTAATGCATATGTGCTGGGTAGAACCTCTTTCAGTAGTATCCCCCATATTAATGCACATGTGCTGGGTAGAACCTCTTTCAGTAGTATCCCCCATATTAATGCATATGTGCTGGGTAGAACCTCTTTCAGTGCTATCCCTCATATTAATGCATATGTGCTGGGTAGAACCTCTTTCAGTGTTATCCCCCATATTAATGCATATGTGCTGGGTAGAACCTCTTTCAGTAGTATCCCCCATATTAATGCACATGTGCTGGGTAGAACCTCTTTCAGTAGTATCCCCCATATTAATGCATATGTGCTGGGTAGAACCTCTTTCAGTAGTATCCCCCATATTAATGCATATGTGCTGGGTAGAACCACTTTCAGTAGTATCCCCCATATTAATGCATATGTGCTGGGTAGAACCTCTTTCAGTAGTATCCCCCATATTAATGCATATGTGCTGGGTAGAGCCTCTTTCAGTAGTATCCCCCATATTAATGCATATGTGCTGGGTAGAACCTCTTTCAGTAGTATCCCCCATATTAATGCATATGTGCTGGGTAGAGCCTCTTTCAGTAGTATCCCCCATATTAATGCATATGTGCTGGGTAGAACCTCTTTCAGTAGTATCCCCCATATTAATGCGTATGTGCTAGGTATAACCTCTTTCAGTAGTATCCCCCATATTAATGCATATGTGCTGGGTAGAACCTCTTTCAGTAGTATCCCCCATATTAATGCATATGTGCTGGGTAGAGCCTCTTTCAGTAGTATCCCCCATATTAATGCATATGTGCTGGGTAGAACCTCTTTCAGTAGTATCCCCCATATTAATGCATATGTGCTGGGTAGAAGCTCTTTCAGTAGTATCCCCATATTAATGCATATGTGCTGGGTAGAAGCTCTTTCAGTAATATCCCCCATATTAATGCATATGTGCTGGGTAGAACCTCTTTCTGTAGTATCCCCCATATTAATGTGTATGTGCTGGGTAGAGCCTCTTTCAGTAGTATACCCCATATTAATGCATATGTGCTGGGTAGAGCCTCTTTCAGTAGTATCCCCCATATTAATGCATGTGTGCTGGGTAGAACCCCTTTCAGTAGTATCCCCCATATTAATGCATATGTGCTGGGTAGAACCTCTTTCAGTAGTATCCCCCATATTAATGCATATGTGCTGGGTAGAACCTCTTTCGGTAGTATCCCCCATATTAATGCACATGTGCTGGGTAGAACCTCTTTCGGTAGTATCCCCCATATTAATGCATATGTGCTGGGTAGAGCCTCTTTCAGTGGTATCCCCATATTAATGCATATGTGCTGGGTAGAACCTCTTTCAGTGGTATCCCCATATTAATGCATATGTGCTGGGTAGAACCTCTTTCAGTGGTATCCCCCATATTAATGCATATGTGCTGGGTAGAACCTCTTTCAGTAGTATCCCCCATATTAATGCATATGTGCTGGGTAGAGCCTCCTTCAGTAGTATCCCCCATATTAATGCACATGTGCTGGGTAGAGCCTCTTTCACTGGTATCCCCCATATTAATGCACATGTGCTGGGTAGAACCTCTTTCAGTAGTATCCCCCATATTAATGCATATGTGCTGGGTACAACCTCTTTCAGTAGTATCCCCCATATTAATGCATATGTGCTGGGTAGAGCCTCTTTCAGTAGTATTCCCCCCTATTAATGCATATGTGCTGGGTAGAACCTCTTTCAGTAGTATCCTCCATATTAATGCATATGTGCTGGGTAGAACCTCTTTCAGTAGTATCCCCCATATTAATGCATATGTGCTGGGTAGAACCTCTTTCAGTGGTATCCCCCATATTAATGCATATGTGCTGGGTAGAACCTCTTTCAGTAGTATCCCCCATATTAATGCATTTGTGCTGGGTAGAACCTCTTTCAGTAGTATCCCCCATATTAATGTATATGTGCTGGGTAGAACCTCTTTCAGTAGTATCCCCCATATTAATGCATATGTGCTGGGTAGAACCTCTTTCAGTAGTATCCCCCATATTAATGCATATGTGCTGGGTAGAACCTCTTTCAGTAGTATCCCCCATATTAATGCATATGTGCTGGGTAGAACCTCTTTCAGTAGTATCCCCCATATTAATGCATATGTGCTGGGTAGAACCTCTTTCAGTAGTATCCCCCATATTAATGCATATGTGCTGGGTAGAACCTCTTTCAGTAGTATCCCCCATATTAATGCATATGTGCTGGGTAGAACCTCTTTCAGTAGTATCCCCCATATTAATGCATGTGTGCTGGGTAGAACCTCTTTCAGTAGTATCCCCCATATTAATGCATATGTGCTGGGTAGAGCCTCTTTCAGTAGTATCCCCCATATTAATGCACATGTGCTGGGTAGAACCTCTTTCAGTAGTATCCCCCATATTAATGCACATGTGCTGGGTAGAACCTCTTTCAGTAGTATCCCCCATATTAATGCACATGTGCTGGGTAGAACCTCTTTCAGTAGTATCCCCCATATTAATGCATATGTGCTGGGTAGTGCCTCTTTCAGTAGTATCCCCCATATTAATGCATATGTGCTGGGTAGAGCCTCTTTCAGTGGTATCCCCATATTAATGCATATGTGCTGGGTAGTACCTCTTTCAGTAGTATCCCCCAGTATTAATGCATATGTGCTGAGTAGAGCCTCTTTCAGTACTATCCCCCATATTAATGCATATGTGCTGGGTAGAACCTCTTTCAGTAGTATCCCCCATATTAATGCATATGTGCTGGGTAGAACCTCTTTCAGTAGTATCCCCCATATTAATGCATATGTGCTGGGTAGAACCTCTTTCAGTAGTATCCCCATATTAATGCATGTGTGCTGGGTAGAACCTCTTTCAGTAGTATCCCCCATATTAATGCATATGTGCTGGGTAGAACCTCTTTCAGTAGTATCCCCCATATTAATGCATATGTGCTGGGTAGAACCTCTTTCAGTAGTATCCCCATATTAACGCACATGTGCTGGGTGGAGCCTCTTTCAGTAGTATCCCCCATATTAATGCACATGTGCTGGGTAGAACCTCTTTCAGTGGTATCCCCCATATTAATGCATGTGTGCTAGGTAGAACCTCTTTCAGTAGTATCCCCCATATTAATGCATATGTGCTGGGTACAACCTCTTTCAGTAGTATCCCCCATATTAATGCATATGTGCTGGGTACAACCTCTTTCAGTAGTATCCCCCATATTAATGCATATGTGCTGGGTAGAACCTCTTTCAGTAGTATCCCCCATATTAATGCATATGTGCTGGGTAGAGCCTCTTTCAGTGGTATCCCCCATATTAATGCATATGTGCTGGGTAGAGCCTCTTTCAGTAGTATCCCCCATATTAATGCATATGTGCTGGGTAGAACCTCTTTCAGTAGTGTCCCCCATATTAATGCATATGTGCTGGGTAGAGCCTCTTTCACTGTTATCCCCCATATTAATGCATATGTGCTGGGTAGAACCTCTTTCAGTAGTATCCCCCATATTAATGTACATGTGCTGGGTAGAACCTCTTTCAGTAGTATCCCCCATATTAATGCATATGTGCTGGGTAGAACCTATTTCAGTAGTATCCCCCATATTAATGCATATGTGCTGGGTAGAGCCTCTTTCAGTAGTATCCCCCATATTAATGCATATGTGCTGGGTAGAGCCTCTTTCAGTAGTATCCCCCATATTAATGCATATGTGCTGGGTAGAGCCTCTTTCAGTGGTATCCCCCATATTAATGCACATGTGCTGGGTAGAACCTCTTTCAGTAGTATCCCCATATTAATGCATATGTGCTGGGTAGAACCTCTTTCAGTAGTATCCCCCATATTAATGCATATGTGCTGGGTAGAACCTCTTTCAGTAGTATCCCCCATATTAATGCATATGTGCTGGGTAGAGCCTCTTTCAGTAGTATCCCCCATATTAATGCATATGTGCTGGGTAGAGCCTCTTTCAGTAGTATCCCCCATATTATTGCATACTAGTTTGGGGTTAATGTACTACGCTTGGGAGATGCAATGAGTTAAAAGGTGTCCCCTTTAAATGACTGCATGGCACATCTGTTTTTATCAGTAGTCACAACAGTGCACATGAGCAGAACATTATGATGCTGGAGGCCTGGACTATGGCACTAACTTGCAAATTCACTTACAAAGGTTCATTTGTTGAACAGTGGGAGTAGCAGCCAAGGACACACACTGCTGCATGTTATATTCCACTACTCCATTTATACACTAAATCTAATCTCTAGAAGCATGTCCACCTCAGCCCCTCCTATTCCATCTTCGATTCAGTCACCCTTTCCTCCTGCAATGTTCCCACTGCACAAGGTGGCATACTGAGCCCACCACAGGCAGAGGTCTTCGAAATGAACATGATAAAACCTGCTGGACTGGAACACCCAGTCTGCACCTAATTTGTGTAACCAACTAAACGTATCTGTGAGTCTATACTCACTACATCAGTGACTTACATTTTTGTCTGTGAACTCACACTCAACTTATCTGGGTGCCCATATTCATATTATCATTATAGCCACAATTACTTAATATGTGTATCTACATTCACTTCATCCACATACCCACATATCTCTACCACTTTCACCTCACCTGAGCACACACATTTCCCTGTCTACTCACACATATCTCATCACTGTACACCCTACACACACATATGCCTCACCTACGTACCCACAATTATGTCTTCTGTGTACCCTACACAAGCACACTCATACCTAAACTGTATAGCCATGCTCAGTTCATCTGTTACCCTACAGTCACTATATCTATGCTCCTGCACTCATGTGTGCATCTGTACTCTCCTTTTATTTGCACCTGCAGTAGCATATTAATGAGGGCACGCTGCCTCAACTCTAAAGCTTACACGGAGCATGGACAAGTTTAGGAGGCATGTCGGACTGCCGAGCAGTCCAAAAATCCACGCCTCTGCAATGAAGAAATGCCACAACTTCCATTTACATGAGCGCGTCCGCTCACATGTGTACAAGGTAACACTACACTCCCCCATATGTTAAACTTACAAAATAAAAAATAAAAAATAAAAAGATTTTTTTTTTCTTTCGATATAGCTGCCCTTAGTTGCACGGGTTTGCACATTGCTTAGCTACAGTTATCAGCTTAGACACCAGAAGTGGATAATAAGAAAATATATATGCAAATTAAGCAAGATAGCAATAGCATAGTGGTTAGAGCCTTCGCACAAAAAGAAAGCATTCCCAGTTCGACTCCCACTACTGCACATTCCATTTTCTGTGGGAAATCTGTAGACAAAAATATTTCCTGACATTTTTTATGTATAAGTTTTGTAAAAAGCATTGAAATGTTAAATGTAGTAGTGCACAAATTATATATATATATATATATATATATATATATATATATATATATATATATATATATATAGATATATATATGAAGGTGAAATGTTTATGTATTCTGAGGCATGAGTAGCCTATTTTCAGCAATATAAAGCACTGCTAAGCACATCTTACCAGTATTGAGCATATCTAAATCCAATTACGCATATCTGCGCACCGCGCTAACTAGCGCAACATCGGGCAACGTTGGGCAAAGTCGAGCAAAGTCAAGCAAAGTTCGGTAAACACGCTCACACCTGCTTTACTGTTCCTTAACCAGTCAGGTCTGCCCAGCAGGAAAATAAAAAGCCGTGACAGGGCTTGAACTCAGGATACTGTGCACTATAGGCACAGTACTTAACCACTAAGCCATGGCAGCATTTCACAAACATGCACTTTCAACAGGCACATGTCTATCAAAGGAATTTTAAACATTGCCAACATCAGCTAATCAGGCGTGCCCACAGCTGAGCTTTTCCAAAACTGGCCAATCACAAGTAAGTGCGGGAAATGAGGCATATTTAAGCTCCACAAGCAGGAATACTTGCTATAACTGGTTGTAGCTTCCTTCTGCAGTCAGCATGGCTGGTGTTGGTGAAGGCACTTGATTTAGAGCGCAAAGCTAGGGCATCCAGGAGTCCAAAATTATGGTTTGGCTCCTCATCCACAAACATGAGGAAAGACTCTTTCAGGGCCAGTACCAGGGTACCCAATATAAATGGAGGCCTGAAACAATCTTGCCCGTGATCTCACCAGTGCCACTAGTGTTCCTCAGACTGGTGAGCAGGTCAGGCACCATTATTCTGACCTGAAGTGGCGTAGGGGGGATGAACTGAACCGGTGGATCCAGGAATCCCGTACGATGCCTAATGCCCCAGTACTGAGCAAGTAGCCATTGTATTAAGTAGTTAAGAATTGCTATGCTTGTCTATACTATGGATAGGTATGTCTCAGTATCACTGCATTTACTTCACAGCTGCAGGTGACCGGGCTATGAACCTGCAAGCCCATGAAGATAGGCTGCAAAGGCTGCGTCATGAGGCAGGTTAGTAATTATTCTGCATGTGCTGTTATATAAAATAAATGCGAGAGCCTTCAAAAAGTCTTTTAACCCAATAAATAAAGGTGTAATAATCCTTTAATAAATGTATGATTCATGGAGTGCATCTGTGTCATTTTCTTTGATATGTTGTTGTACTATTGCATTCTACAAATAGTAGTGTTGTATTAAGCAGTGTCAACCCACACTTGGGTAGGCCCATATAACGTGGATGAAGAGAGTGCCAGTAGCTTGTATGCATATGTACAGCCCTCAGCTGTTGGTTCATGCCCAGCATGTACAGGTTAATCTGTCACATGAGTCGCTTGGTATTGTGTTCCCCAGAAATGTCAGTGTGCCGCCAGAAATGTAGGGAGCTGTCAACATATAACTGATACTTTCACCTGAACATATGTAGATAATTATATGAAAGTAGAGTTGTCAGTGTACCATCTTAGCAGTACTGTGTGAGCAATTCTCAAAATATGTTGCAGTAACATCTGCATCTTGGACAGTTTGTATGTAAGATACAGCTCATGTATATAATGATCTAGCAAAATCCAATTGCACAATATAAGGACATTGGGTAGTGTAATAATACATGTAAGGGACATATAATTGCAGTTAATAGGAATGTAGTGAAAACTAGAAGGATATATAAGTTGTTAATTGAGCTTTTTCCACCCTACTGTATGTGCATATAAAATGCAATTGCACACCTCAATCGGTATATCTACTCTCAAAACAATTGTTGGGACATTAATGTTCTTTAGCTCAATAATGTTGTCTATCTATATTAACTTCTACTGCCCCTTCTTTGCCTTCAATCTTTCCCCGTATCAGTGTCTTCTTTAGTGATTCCCACTTTCGCATTAGGTGGCCAAAATATTTGAGTATTTGTTTCACTATCAGACTTTCTAGATTTATTTCCTTAACTATTGAGTAAGTTCCTTTTCTTGCAGTCTGTGGAATTTTGGAATGATTTCTCTAATACCACAGCTCAAAAGCATCAATTCTCTGGTATACAGACTTACTTATAATTCAATCTTCTCATCCATATGCTATTACTGGGAAAACCATAGCTTTGACTATATGACCATTGCTGGCAATGTGATGCCTCTGCTCTTTAAAATCTGCAGAGATCTTTGAACCCAGGAAAATAACATCTGTCACTGCCTCCAATTTTCTCTATTTATTTTCAAGTAACTGATAAAGTGTATGATGTACTCCTTACTTTTTATGATGAGAAGCAAATCAGCCTTTGTCTTCCTACTTTCACCTTCATTAGTAGCTTTTTCAAATGTTCTTCATTTTTTATTCAGTTTTATTACAATGTTAATAACATAACAATGACCACAAAAAGAAAAGTGTAGAAAGAACAATAACCCCCCTTAAGGAAATAACATACAATAATGAAAACATATAACTCTCTGCACTATTTACTTAGCCCAACGGAGACAACAAGAGTAACAGCATGAACTATGATGAGTTGTTCCAGTCAGCAGAGTTATTTAAAATGCATGACCACTGCTGAGGAAGACAGTGAGAGGCATCACCACTCTTAAAAGAGTACGTAATATATCCCAAATGCTGATGTAAGAGATTATTAAGGTAATTTGGAAAAGAGATAATCTTCTTTTCCCACATTTTAGTCCCAAGAAGTTTAACCGCACTGCCCAAAACCCTACATATCTCTAACAAAGAGTTATAAAAGAGCCCAGATTGGGGCTTAACCCCAAAGAACCTGAATTTCCAATCCAGAGTGAGAGGCAGGTCAAATATCCCAGCTAGTTTTTAGATTAAATGGTTCCACAGTAACCTAATCGAGCATTTCCAAAACATATTTATATTGTCTGATGCTTCCTGCCCATATCTCCAGCATTTGCTATCACTTTTTTTACCCATTTTCAGCTGCCTACAGGGAGTGTAATACCAACTAAGTAAGATGCAGGATAGCATATCTTGATATTAAGCCCACCTGTCTCAGTTTCTTTAAGGCTTCACATGCTTTTCTCTCATTGTTGGGCAGTCGTGACAACCTGATTCTTCCAACAACTACACAACACCCATTTCAAGGTCATAACTTTAACGTTCCAGAGATCTCCATAAATTTGTCCTATTCTGTCTGTATTAGCCTATCCAGAGATCTCTATAAATGTTGCTATCCTGTCCGCATTAGCTTACCCCATTTACCCCAGGTATGGGTTCTCCCCATCTTTTCTGAAGGCGCAGTCTTTTTGATCCTTTCTTGTCTGATCTGCCAACAGGCAAACCGTTCGTCCAACTCTAACTGTTATGATGAATTAAGCGTAGGCATGATTTCTAAGGTAGGAGGGGCCACATCTTTTAAAATATGTTTCCATTCTGAAATCCATTTGGATACCCAGTTAAGCCTTACCAGCTTATTCTATGTACTCCTTATTTTAGAGTGATACAAGATCTAATCTGTGGGGCCTCTACTTTATCCTAATCCAATGATCTCCACACATGTCACGGTACAACTGGTTAACCCATTCTTATAGTATGCTATGGAGGCAATCATTTTTGGGGTTTTCCATTTTGGAGGCTGTACCTGTATCTTTATTTTTCCCATTCATAGCAACACACTTAGCTGGCTTTTACCAATAATGTTTAAAAGTTGCCAATTTTTTTAAAAAGTTGTAAACATGTTTCCATTGACTCTGTCATTTAGCTGTTACTGTATCGCTAAAGGATTGCCAAAGCATCAGACCCAAGTAGTTAGTTCTTAAAGTCAGTGGGAAAACTTTATTGTCAATTGTATTGTTTACATGCTTACATTTTATAATGGCTGACCGACTAAAATTGCATTGTAATCCAGAGGATGCCCAAAAAAAGTGGAAAGTCTCCTGTACCTTATCAATAACTGAGGTTAAAGCAGAACTCAGAAAGACACAGTCATTTGCAAACATCAAAAGTGCCTGATACAATCCATCAGTAGTAGATTGTAGCCCAAGCATTGATCTGACTTTATGGGCTCATTTCTCCATTGCCAAAGGAAAAGACTTGGGGAGAGAGTATCTTTGCCTCATGTCTCTACCTATCGGTCTTGCAGTTGACAGTCAGCCATTGACCAGTATCCTAAATGACTGGTCAAGATCTAGACTATCCATTAAGAAAACTGTGGACCTACATTTTTGCCTTTTATTTATTTATTTATTGACACTTGTTTACCAAGAAAGCCCTGGAGCATTTTAAAGAGGAGGTCCCAATCAACTGTGTCAAAAGTCTTTTTTAGTGCCATGGAAAGTGACTCTTGGCTTTATCTGAGAACCATCATACTTGGGCAGAAAAGTAGACAAGTTCAACCAGTCACCTACTCCTTCTCTCCTTCTGACCAAGCCTGCTTGGCCTCCACAAACTAAACTCACCTACAGAGGATTTAACCTCCTCACTATAATTTTGGCTAAAATCTTGAGGTCCAAATTAAAAAGATATATGAGGCAAAAAGTACCCAGGCAAGAGTGTGGAGTTCTACTTTGAGGAATTAGCATGGTTATCACTCAATTACGATGTTGCAATGAATTTGATTTGGGCTCGCTAGTGTTAAACTCCTTTAGGATTCCAAGTATATCTGCTCCCACTCATTTATAGAATTCAAAGAGGAAAATGGGGGTTGTTGGAATTAAAATTGAAAATAACATGACCTATCTGTGGAGATGATATAGGTCTGTCTGACATTCTAAAGTGTTGAGATGATATAGGTCTGTCTGACATTCTAAAGTGTGGAGATGATATAGGTCTGTCTGACATTCTAAAGTGTTGAGATGATATAGGTCTGTCTGACATTCTAAAGTCTTTCCATTCCAGCAGACAAGTTTGAGCTACAGCAAAATCCCAACTATCCTCAAGTGTCTTTGGATCAAGGCTATACAGAGAACCATAAAAAATAAAAAGCCACCCTTAGCTCACTCTCTACTTTAATGAATTGACCAGCTTAAGTGAAAGCTGAGACCATGGAGATTCAGGGTGTCACCTACTTTAAAAAAACAAGCTATGAATCTTAGGTCTTCCCTCTCCTAGGCCACCAAAATTTCCCTTTCCTAAGAAGTTCATCTTCAACCTCAGAGAGCTCCATCAAATTTATTTTGACGCAGATGGCTGCTTACCCATCTTTGAGAGGACATTGCTCACATTCTTTTACTGTCGCATTCTGCAGATCATGCACGTCTATCTAATACAGTTACCGAAATCTAGCTTCATTCCATCTTTTATGATCCTCCAGCTCCATAATATAATTTCTGATCACCGCTTAACAATATTCCCACCAAGTAAAACTAAGAGGGACATCTAAGACCGTATTTCTCCACAGTACGTCTCACACAGTATCTCTTAACTTGAGTCTACCACTACAAAGTTCCATCTAAAGTGGGCCCGTCTTCCTCATTTAAGCTTTCACTCCCCTTGAATCATCTTTAACTAAGAATGTAAGGGGTATGTGTTCAGACAGATTAATATAAGCGGAACATGGAATTTATACTTGAAGTTCTGCGGAATACTCATGAGATCAGTTTTACGACATAGTGCGCCAAGTGTCTCAAAAAAGAAGGGATTACCTCATTTGGGTGTCTCTTTTGCTAAACATCTAGCATAACTATCACTTGTTTACGATGAATTTGATTTGGGCTTATTAGGGTTAAACTCCTCCTTTAGGATAACCAACAAAAACAGAGAGATCCTTGGGGAGACATTACACCAATAACTAAATAAAGCCCAGGGTAAAACCCCAGTCTGACCAGGAAGCATGCAAAAGCAACTGAAAGATATGATGCCTTAGAGACACATAACATCCATTTATTGAGTAAAGGTAAGCACTTCCACCCCTTGTCCTGCAGGGACTTCATCACCACT
>NC_056735.1:86889537-86962037 GCF_019279795.1 Protopterus annectens
AGAATCCACAGATGAAGTGTGAGCAGAGACACTCCTAGTTCTTCTGTCATCCAAAATCATTCTCATTTTTAACATTAACAGAAATTTGGGAGTGGAAGTATGATGCTTTGAGTGGATGGTTATCTCCCTTGGTCACTCCATATTTTTAGATGCAAATTTTGTAATTATACATTTAAAAGCTGAGTACCTGAGGGACATTTGAGGGTATTAGCATAACAAAGTGTTGTGAACATTATAACAGCTATAAATCTGTAGAAGAAGTGACTTTAAAGCATATAATGGAGGATAAGATTGAGAATCTGCATGTGGTCTGATCTAGAATTGAAGAATATGATAAAACATTAATTATGATACTCCGTATGAAATGTATCGGGACTGCAGTCAAAGGGATAATGCATAACTTAGGGATCTATCAAGGTTGTTAGCTTAATGCGGGTGGTGCAGTGGTGCAGCTGTGAATGTTGTCACTTCACAGCAAGAGGTTCTCTGGTTTGATGTCTGTTGGGGTGCCTTATGTGCGGAGTCTGCATGTCCTTCCTGCATTCACATGGGTTTCCTCAGGATACTCCGGTTTCCTGCCACATTCCAAAGACATGCATCTGGAGTGTTTCTCCCCGGGCCTCCACTGAAAATAGGTTCTGTCCTAGTCAGACTTACCCGGTCAACAAATATTAATTAAATAAATAACTAAATAAAATAAAAATAAAATGTACAAATCAAGTGAAATTGTGAAGTTGATGATTGTGGTTGTTGAAGGTGCAATATGATACCACATTGCCCTAAAACAAAAAGCCAGTAAAGTTCAAGGTATGGTAGTGGTAACGTGGCCAAATAGTGTTCACTAGAAGACAAGGCAATAAGAAACTCAATAATAAGATGTGTTTTAGAAGGTGAAGAGGGGGCAGACTGTCTTGATTTTATTAAAACAAAGAAGAGGGAGCTATGGGCAAGATTTAATAAGAAGTCCCTTAGTATAATGAATGCTTATAGGATGCCTTTACCAGATTCTGAATAAAATTATGGTAACACTAGAGTGATTTTGGTTCAGTTAATTTCTTGATGTTAAACAGAGCATATATTGTCACAGCAAAGACAACTGAGAAAGAGATGTGTAGTGGATGAATGGTCAACCACTTTTGATACATGATTTTTCTGACACCATAGTTCAACAGAGATCTTAATTTACTGAAGTCATTAAGGAAAGGAGGTGGTGGAAAATTAAACATAAAGTCAGAGGCTATCATAGCTGACTTAGTGAGTATCTCTGTGCACATTGCAGCAATGGATGGCTGCAGCTTGCAGCTAGTCACTAGAAGAAGGGCATCACAGTGGCCAGCAGAAAGACCAGTGTGTCTGTGCACAGCAAAACGTCAACCCTGTTCAGCTTAAAAATGTGGAGGAAATTGGGTAAATAGAAAAGGGAAAACAACAAACAGAGAGAAACATGGAATAATAGCCTATAAGGCATGAATGGTGGGAAGAAAGAAGGATATTTTGTGGGGATAGATCCTGCTTTGTAACTGTCATGATAAAAGGAGGTTGGGAAGGTATTGACATACGATAGAGGGAGAAGGGCAGGTATTAGGGACAGAGAGACACACATGCAATGTATATACAGACAGAGACAGTATACACACAAAAAGTAGGGAGGACAGTGAATGGAAATATATACATAGAGGCTGAACAGTTAATGTTGCATATAGTTGGACAACAAATAAGGAATGGGGAATGACACATAAAGGAGAGAACACTTTGATATGGGAATAAGGTGGGCTCCTAGCATAGTTGGATACCAAGTTTGCCAAGAAGGCAACAAATCCAGGCATAACTCACCTGGGTTGCAAATGTTATGAGACAATTGCTCCTATTGGTGGGTACAGTCTGAGAGTCACATGATTCCACCTATCATGTCAGAAGGCACACCATGCTACCAAGGCAGGCATTCATTTGCAGACACACCTTAGCAACAAGCAGTCTGAGCAGCAGATGCTGGGACTCCACTTTCAGGACAGAAACCTTCATCTTTCTGTTGAAAGGTAGAAACAAAGGGAATTGATGGCCACCCTGGTCACCTTGAATGAGTGGGTGGCCATTGTGCCTGAGATGCTGACTTGAGGGGACCCTGGCAAGCCATTGCCAGAGGCAATGGATTGTAGAAACAAGAAGACCAGATGCACTCCACCTCCTCCTCTTCTACAACTAGATGTGTGGAAAGACAATACAATAGCATGAAATTATCATACACACATATACTGCAAATTCAGTCTCAGATATACAAGGGAAAAGGTATAGAACACATGCACACCCTGCTGCCGGGAGAGGCACACCTGCCTTCTGTGACACTCATTTTTGTTCACATTATACCTCTGCACAATCACAAAAGAAAACACATACCATTAAGCATATATGTACAACACTGCATGATGTACAAGACAATGCCATAGTACCAAAAATAAATGCTTACTGTCATACCTCTCAACTGTCTAAATTTTCATATAATATCCAGATTTTTGCCTCATATTTTTGGACTATTCCTCATAAAATGTCAGGTTTTCTGGCAATTCAGTGAGAATTGAAGTCACTAAATAATGTCATACACTTAAGTTTCAGATTTCTTATCCTTCAAAAAATGTATAATGCAAATCATGTTATTCTAGCAACTTTCTAAGTTCATAAGAGCAGTATTTAAAACCTGTTTCTATTTTGGCCCTTTGTCCCCCAAGTATGTTTTGTCCAGATGTCTTGTGGTGAGAACTTGATAGCAATGCTTAATGTACTTCTCAGTCCCACTTGAACCTCTGCCTCCCATTGTTGAAGCAGGTTGGGTGTCACATCTTTGGGACATCATAATGATGATGACTCTGCTGCCCAGTACGGTCGATGCTAGGGATGTCTATCAATACCTTGATGATGATGAAACTGCTACCCAGTATGGCTGATGCCAGCGATGTCACTCACTACCTGGACGATGATGGCACTGCTACCCAGTATGGCCGATGCCAGGGATATCACTGAGTACCTGGATGATGGTGACATTGTTACCCAGTATGGCCAATGTAAGGGATGTCACACATTACCTGGATGATGATGAAACTGCTACCCAGTATGGTCGATGCCAGGGATGTCACTGAGTACCTGGACGATGATGATACTGTTACCCAGTATGGCTGATGCCAGGGATATCACTGAGTACCTGGACGATGGTGACACTGTTACCCAGTATGGACGATGCCAGGGATATCACTCACTACCTGGATGATGATGGCACTCCTACCCTGTATGGCTGATGCCAGCCATGTCAGTCAGTACCTGGACAATGATGACACTGCTACCCAGTATGGTCAATGCCAGGGATGTCACACACTACCTGGACGATGATGACACTGCTACCCAGTATGGCTGATGCCGGGGAAGTCACTCAGTAAATGGACGATGATGACACTCCTACCATGTATGGCTGATGCCAGCCATGTTAGTCAGTACCTGGACAATGATGACACTGCTACCCAGTATGGTCAATGCCAGGGATGTCACTCACTCCCTGGACAATGGTGACCCTGCTACCCAGTATGTCTAATCACAGGTATATATTCACTATCTGGACAATGATGGCACTCTTACCCAGCATGGCTGAGACCAGGGATGTCACTCACGACCTGGATGTTGATGACACTGCTACTCAGTACTGCCGATGCCCGGGATGTCACTCACTATCTGGGCAATGATGAAACTGCTACCCAGTATGGCTGATGCCAGGGATGTCACTCACTACTTGGATAACAATGACACTCCTACCTTGTATGGCCAATGCTAGGGATGTCACTCACTAAATGGACGATGATGACACTCCTACCATGTATGGCTGATGCCAGCCATGTTAGTCAGTACCTGAACAATGATGACACTGCTACCCTGTATGGCTGATGCCAGGGATATCACTCACTACCTGGACGACAATGACACTGTTGCCCAGTATGGCTGCTCCCACTGATGTCACTCTCTTCCTTGACAATGATCCCACTGCTGCCCAGTACAGCTGATGCCAGGGATCAAACTCACTAAATGAATGATGATGATGATACTGCTACCCAGTATGGCTGATGCCAGAGATATCACTCACTACCTGGACAGTGATGACACTGAGTCACAGTACAGCCAATGCCAGGGATGTCACTCACTACCTGGACAATGATGACACTGACACACTGTATGGCTGATCCCAGCAAAATCACTCACTACCTGGACAATGGTGACACTGCTACCCAGTATGGCCAATGCCAGGGATATACTCACTACCTGGATGACGATGACACTCCTACCCAGTAAGGCTGATGCCAAGGATGTCACTCACTACCTGGATGATGATGACACAGCTACCCAGTACTGCTGATGCCTGGGATGTCACTCACTATCTGGATAATGATGACACTACTACCCAGTACGGTTGATGCCAGGGATGTTACTCACTACCTGGACAATGATGATCACTCTTACCCAGTATGGCTGATGCCAGGGATGTCACTCACTTCCAGGACAATGTTGACACTGGTTCCCAGTATGGCCGATGCCAAGCATATCACTTACTACCTGGACGATGATGACACTGCTACCCAGTATGGCTGATGCTGGGGATGTCACTCACTACATGGACGATGATGTCTCTGCTACCCAGTATGGCTGATGCCAGGGATGTCACTCACTATTTGGATGATGATGTCTCTGCTACCCAGTATGGCTGATGCCAGGGATGTCACTCACTATCTGGATGATGATGACTCTGCTACCCAGTATGGCTGCTGCCAGGGATGTCACTCACTATCTGGATGATGATGACTTTGCTACCCAGTATGGCTGCTGCCAGGGATGTCACTCACTATCTGGATGATGATGACTCTTCTACTCAGTATGGCTGCTGCCAGGGATGTCACTCACTATCTGGATGATGATGACACTGCTACCCAGTATGGCTGATGCCGGGGATGTTACTCACTATCTGGACAATGATGGCACTCTTACTCAGTATGGCTGATGCCAGGGATGTCATTCACTTCCTGGACAATGTTGACACTGGTTCCCAGTATGGGCAATGCCAAGGATATCACTTACTACCTGGACGATGATGACAGTGCTGCCCAGTATGGCTGATGCCAGGGATGTCACTCACTACCTGGACGATGATGTCTCTGCTACCCAGTATGGCTGATGCCAGGGATGTCACTCACTATTTGGATGATGATGTCTCTGCTACCCAGTATGGCTGATGCCCGGGATGTCACTTACTATCTGGACGATGATGGCACTGCTACCCAGTATGGCTGCTGCCAGGGATGTCACTCACTATTTGGATGATGATGATGACACTGCTACTCTGTATGTCTGATGCCAGGGATGTTACTCACTATCTGACAATGATGGCACTCTTACTCAGTATGGCTGCTGCCAGGGATGTCATTCACTTCCTGGACAATGTTGACACTGGTTCTCAGTATGGCCGATGCCAAGGATATCACTTACTACCTGGACATTGATAACACTGCTACCCAGTATGGATGATGCCAGGGATGTAACTCACTACCTGGACGATGATGGAACTGCTACCCAGCATGGCTGATGCCAGTGATGTCACTCACTACCTGGACAATGATGGCACTGCTACCCAGTATGGCTGATGCCAGCAATATTTCTCACTACCTAGACGATAATGACACTGCTACCCAGTATGGCCGATGCCGAGATACCATTCACTATCTGGTCCAGTTCATACCAAACATCAACTTTCTGCAAAGGGCTGTCATACTGACCCGGCAGGCATTCCTTAAAATCCCTATGTTGGAAAAACAGGAAAATGCTGCAATCCCTGGCACATCATACAGTAAGCCTGCATATCCAACTAGCTGAGGTAGCTATGGCCACTGTGTAGGCCCACTCAGGGTGCAGTATGGTACATCCATGCAACGGATATACATTTATGAATCACATGTCATACAATGTACAGCTGCACCATTACCCTATACTCATTTATATGTCATGCATACGAATAAAGGCTCCATGCTTCAAGCTCGCTCAACATGATGTGCACAGTTCATACTAACATATATGAGCAATGGTCATCATTGTCCAGGTAGTGTGTGACATCCCTGGCATTGGCCATACTGGGTAGCAGTGTCATCATTGTCCAGGTACTGACTAACATGGCTGGCATCAGCCATATAGGGTAGGAGTGTCATCATTGTCCATTTACTGAGTGACTTCCCCTCTCAGGTAGTAATTTACTGACAGTGCCCGCTGTCTGCATTCTTTGGCATAGCTGCTGCAATAACTACCTGCTGTTAGCAGGATGTACTGTTCTGTTACCATTTTGTTAAACACTGCTTACAACTACATGACTAAAATATAGAGGCATTTTAGAAAAACCATGGAACAAATGGAGCTTCACAGAGGTAAACAAAGAGTACTGTCTGGTTATGTACATCAGCAACAACTACAGCTGCCAGGAAGAGTGAAGCACATGTCTTGGTATAAGTATAGGTCAGATGCAATTACAGTGACATAAGGCACAGTATCAGGTACTGTTAACAGGGATAAAATTACAGTGACAAATGGCACTGTATCAGGTACTGTTCACTGGGACACGATTACAGTGACACATGGCACAGTATCTGGCGCTGTTAACTGAGACACAATTACAGTGACACATGGCACAATATCAGGTACTGTTAACTGGGACACAATTACAGTCACACATAGCACAGTTCCAAGAACTGTTAACAGGGACACAATTACAGTATCAGGTACTGTTAACTAGGATACAATTTCAGTGATGCATGGCACAGTGTCGGGTAATGTTAACTAGGACACAATTACAGTGAGACATGGAACAGTATCAGGTACTGTTAACTGGGACATGATTACAGTGACACATGGTCCAGTATCAGGTACTATTAACGGAGATAAAATTACAGTCACACATAGCAAAGTTTCAGGAGCTGTTAACCAGGTCACAATTACAGTCACAAATAGCACAGTTTCAGGAACTTTTAACCAGGACACAATTACAGTGACACATGGCACTGTATCAGGTACTGTTAACAGGGATACAATTGCAATGACACATGGGACAGTATCAGGTACTGTTAATTGGGATACAATTACAGTGACACATGGCACAGTATCAGGTACTGTGAACTGGGATACAATTACATTGACACATGGCACTGTATCAGGTACTGTTAACTGGGACACAATTACAGTGACACATGGCACAGAACCAGTTACTGTTAACTGGGAAACGATTACAGTGACACATGGCACAGTATCAGGTACTGTTAACTGGGACATGATTACAGTGACACATAGCACAGTATCAAGTACTGTTAACTGGGACAATATTACAGTGACATATGGCACAGTATCAGTTACTGTTAACTGGGACATGATTACAGTGACACATGGCACTGTATCAGGTACTGTATACTGGGACACAATTACAGTGACACATAGCACTGTATCAGGGACTGTTAACTAGGACACAATTACATGGACACATGGCACTCTATCAGGTACTGTAAACTGCGATACAAATACAGTGACACATAGCACAGTATCAGGTACTGTCAACTGGGACATGATTACAATGACACATGGTGCAGTATCAGGTACTGTTAACTGGGAGACAATTACAGTGACTCATAGTACAGTATCAGGTACTAACTAGGATAAAATTACAGTGACACATGATACTGTATCAGGTACTGTTAACTTTGACACGATTACAGTGACACATGGCACAGTATCAGGTACTGTTAACTGGGACATAATTACAATGACACAAGGTAAAGTATCAGGTACTGTTAACTGGGACCCAATTACAGTGACACATAGCACTGTATCAGGTACTGTTAACTGGGACACAATTACAGACACACATGGCACATTATCAGGTACTGTTAACTGGGATACAATTACAATGACACATGGCACAGTATCAGTTACTTTTAATTGGGATACAATTGCAGTGACATATGGCACTGCATCAGGTACTGTTAACTGGGATATGATTACGGTGAAATATGCCACAGTATCAGGTACTGTTAACTGGGACACAATTACAGTGACACATGGCACAATATCAGGTACTGTGAACTGGGACACAATTACAGTGACACATGGCACAGTATCAGGTACTGTTAACTGGGACACAATTACAGTGACATATGGCACTTTATCAGGTACTGTTAACTGGGATACAATCCAGTGACATATGTAGCGTATCACATACTTTTAACTGGGACATGATTACAGTGACACATGGCACAGTATCAGGTAATGTTAACTGGTACACAATTGCAGTGACATAAGGAAGCGTATTGGGTACTGTTAATGGGGAAACAATTACAGTGACACATAGTACCATATCAGGTAGTGTTAACTGGGACACAATTATGGCCCAGTATCAAAAACTATTAACTGGGATACAATTCAGTGACACATGGCACAGCATCAGGTACTGTTAATTGGGACACAATTACAGTGACGCGTAGCACAGTATCAGGTACTTACTGGGACGATTACAGTGTGGCACTATATCAGATGCTGTTAATGGGGATATGATTACAGTGACATATGGCAGAGTATCAGGTACTGTTAACTGAGATACAATTACACTGACACATGATACAGTATCAGTTACTGTTAACTGGGACACAATTACAGTGACATATGGCACAGCATCAGCTACTATTAACTGGGACATGATTACAGTAAAACATGGCACAGTATCAGTTACTGTTAACTGGGATACAATTACAGTCACAAATAGCACAGTTTCAGGAACTGTTAACTGGGACAAAATTACAGTCACACATAGCACAGTCTCAGGAACTGCTAACTGGGACACAATTACAGTGACACATGGCACAGTATCATGTACTGTTAACTGGGATACAATTGCAGTGACACATGGGACAGTGTCAGGTACTGTTAACTGGGATACAATTACAGTGACACATGGCACAGTATCAGGTACTGCTAACTGGGATACAATTATATTGACACATGGCACTGTATCAGGTACTGTTAACTGAGACATAATTACAGTAATACATGGCACAGAATCAGGTACTGTTAACCGGGACACGATTACAGTGACACATGGCACAATATCAGGTACTGTTAACTGGGACACGATTACAGTGACACATATCACAGTATCAAGTACTGTTAACTGGGACAATATTAAGTGACATATGGCACAGTATCAGTTACTGTTAACTGGGACATGATTACAGTGACACATGGCACTGTATCAGGTACTGTATACTGGGACACAATTACAGTGACACATAGCACTGTATCAGGTACTGTTAACTGGGACACAATTACATGGACACATGGCACTCTATCAGGTACTGTTAACTGCGATACAAATAAAGTGACACATAGTACAGTATCAGGTACTGTCAACTGGGACACGATTACAATGACACATGGCGCAGTATCAGGTACTGTTAACTGGGAGACAATTACAGTGACTCATAGTACAGTATCAGGTACTAACTAGGATAAAATTACAGTGACACATGATACTGTATCAGGTTCTGTTAACTTTGACACGATTACAGTGACACATGGCACAGTATCAGGTACTGTTAACTGGGACATAATTACAATGACACAAGGTAAAGTATCAGATACTGTTAACTGGGACCCAATTACAGTGACACATGGCACTGTATCAGGTACTGTTAACTGGGACACAATTACAGTCACACATGGCACAGTATCAGGTACTGTTAACTGGGATACAATTACAATGACACATGGCACAGTATCAGTTACTTTTAATTGGGATACAATTGCAGTGACATATGGCACTGCATCAGGTACTGTTAACTGGGATATGATTACAGTGAAATATGCCACATTATCAGGTACTGTTAACTGGGACACAATTACAGTGACACATGGCACAGTATCAGGTAATGTTAACTGGGACACAATTGCAGTGACATAAGGAAGCGTATTAGGTACTGTTAATGGGGAAACAATTACAGTGACACATAGTACCATATCAGGTACTGTTAACTGGGACACAATTATGGCCCAATACCAAAAACTATTAACTGGGATACAATTCAGTGACACATGGCACAGTACCAGGTACTGTTAATTGGGACACAATTACAGTGACACGTAGCACAGTATCACGTACTAACTGGGACACGATTACAGTGTGGCACTATATCAGATGCTGTTAATGCGGATATGATTACAGTGACATATGGCAGAGTATCAGGTACTGTTAACTGAGATACAATTACAGTGACACATGATACAGTATCAGTTACTGTTAACTGGGACACAATTACAGTGACATATGGCACAGCATCAGGTACTGTTAACAGGGATACAATCACAGTAACACATGGTACTGTATCAGGTACTGTTATCTGGGAGACAATTACAGTGACACATGGTACTATATCATCTACTGTTAACTGGAATACAATTACAGTGACACATGGCACAAAATCAGATACTGTTAACTGGGACATGATTACAGTGACACATGGCACAATATCAGGTACTGCTAACTGGGACATGATTACAGTAACACATGGCATAGTATCAGGTACTGTTAAATGGGACACAATTACAGTGACACATGGTACAATATCAGGTACTGTTAACTGGGACACAATTACAGTGGCACATGGCACTGTATCAGGTACTGTTAACTGGGACACAATTACAGGGACACATAGTACATTATCAGGTACTGTTAACTGGGACACATTTACAGTGACACTTGGAACTGTATCAGGTGCTGTTAACTGGGACATGATTGCAGTGACACATGGTACAGTATTAGGTACTATTAATGGAGATAAAATTACAGTCACACATAGCACAGTTTCAGGAGCTGTTAACTGGGTCACAATTACAGTCACACATAGCACAGTTTCAGGAACTCTTAACCAGGACACAATTACAGTGACACATGGCACTGTATCAGGTACTGTTAACAGGGATACAATTGCAATGACACATGGGACAGTATCAAGTACTGTTAACTGGGATACAATTACAGTGACACATGGCACAGTGTCGGGTAATGTTAACTAGGACACAATTACAGTGAGACATGGAACAGTATCAGGTACTGTTAACTGGGACATGATTACAGTGACACATGGTACAGTATCAGGTACTATTAACGGAGATAAAATTACAGTCACACATAGCACAGTTTCAGGAGCTGTTAACTGGGTCACAATTACAGTCACACATAGCACAGTTTCAGGAACTCTTAACCAGGACACAATTACAGTGACACATGGCACTGTATCAGGTACTGTTAACAGGGATACAATTGCAATGACACATGGGACAGTATCAGGTACTGTTAACTGGGATACAATTACAGTGACACATGGCACAGTATCAGGTACTGTGAACTGGGATACAATTACATTGACACATGGCACTGTATCAGGTACTGTTAACTGGGACACAATTACAGTGACACATGGCACAGAACCAGCTAGTGTTAACTGGGAAATGATTACAGTGACACATGGCACAGTATCAGGTACTGTTAACTGGGACATGATTACAGTGACACATAGCACAGTATCAAGTACTGTTAACTGGGACAATATTACAGTGACATATGGCACAGTATCAGTTACTGTTAACTGGGACACGATTACAGTGACACATGGCACTGTATCAGGTACTGTATACGGGGCAAAATTACAGTGACACATAGCACTGTATCAGGTACTGTTAACTGGGACACAATTATGGCCCAATATCAAAAACTATTAACTGGGATACAATTCAGTGACACATGGCACAGTATCAGGTACTGTTAATTGGGACACAATTACAGTGACACGTAGCACAGTATCACGTACTAACTGGGACACGATTACAGTGTGGCACTATATCAGATGCTGCTAATGCGGATATGATTACAGTGACATATGGCAGAGTGTCAGGTACTGTTAACTGAGATACAATTACAGTGACACATGGTACAGCATCAGTTACTGTTAACTGGGACACAATTACAGTGACATATGGCACCGCATCAGGTACTATTAACTGGGACATGATTACAGTAAAACATGGCACAGTATCAGTTACTGTTAACTGGGATACAATTACAGTCACAAATAGCACAGTTTCAGGAACTGTTAACTGGGACAAAATTACAGTCACACATAGCACAGTTTCAGGAACTGCTAACTGGGACACGATTACAGTGACACATGGCACAGTATCATGCACTGTTAACTGGGATACAATTGCAGTGACACATGGGACAGTGTCAGGTATTGTTAACTGGGATACAATTACAGTGACACATGGCACAGTATCAGGTACTGCTAACTGGGATACAATTATATTGACACATGGCACTGTATCAGGTACTGTTAACTGAGACATAATTACAGTGACACATGGCACAGAATCAGGTACTGTTAACCGGGACACAATTACAGTGACACATGGCACAATATCAGGTACTGTTAACTGGGACACGATTACAGTGACACATGGCACAGTATCAGGTACTGCTAACTGGGACACAATTACAGTGACACATGGTACAGTATCAGGTACTGTTAACTGGGACACAATTACAGTGACACTTGGCACTGTATCAGGGACTGTTAATTGGGACACAATTACAGTGACACATGGCACAGTATCAAGTACTATTAACTGGGATACAATTCAGTGACACATGGCACAGTATCAGGTACTGTTAACTGGGACACAGTTACAGTGACACATAGCACAGTATCAGGTACTGTTAACTGGGACATGATTACAGTGATACATGGCCCAATAATGGTTATTGTTAATGGGGATACAATTACAGTGACATATGGCACAGTATCAGGTACTGTTAACTGGGATGCAATGACAGTGACATATGGCACAGAATCAGCTACTTTAACAAGGACACAATTACAGTGACACATGGCACAGTGTCAAGTACTGTTAACTGGGACACAATTACAGTGACACATGGCACAGTATCAGGTAATGTTAACTGGGATGTGATTACAGTGACATATGGCACAGTATCATGTACTGTTAACTGGAACATGATTACAGTAACACATGGCACAGTATCAGTTACTGTTAACTGGGACACAATTACAGTGACACATGGCACAGTATCAAGTACTATTAACTGGGATACAATTACAGTGACACATGGTACAGTATCAGGTACAGTTAACTGGGACATGATTACAGTAACACATAGCACAGTATCAGGTACTGTTCACTGAGACACAATTACAGTGACACATGGCACAGTATCAGGTACTGTTAACTGGGACACAATTACAGTGACATATGGCACTGTATCGAGTACTGTTAACTAAGATATGATTACAGTGGCACATGGCCGCAATATCAGGTACTGTTAACTGGGACATAATTATAGTCACACATGGGACAGTATCGAATACTCACTGGGACACGATTACAGTGACACATGGTGCAGTATCAGGTACTGTTAACAGGGATGCAATCACAGTAACACATGGTACTGTATCAGGTACTGTTATCTGGGAGACAATTACAGTGACACATGGTACTATATCATCTACTGTTAACTGGAATAAAATTACAGTGACACATGGCACAAAATCAGATACTGTTAACTGGGACACGATTACAGTGACACATGGCACAATATCAGGTACTGCTAACTGGGACATGATTACAGTAACACATGGCATAGTATCAGGTACTGTTAACTGGGACACAATTACAGTGACACATGGTACAATATCAGGTACTGTTAACTGGGACACAATTACAGTGGCACATGGCACTGTATCAGGTACTGTTTACTGGGACACATTTACAGTGACACTTGGAACTGTATCAGGTGCTGTTAACTGGGACATGATTACAGTGACACATGGTACAGTATCAGGTACTATTAATGGAGATAAAATGACAGTCACACATAGCACAGTTTCAGGAGCTGTTAACTGGGTCACAATTACAGTCACACATAGCACAGTTTCAGGAACTCTTAACCAGGACACAATTACAGTGACACATGGCACTGTATCAGGTACTGTTAACTGGGACACAATTACAGAGACACATAGTACATTATCAGGTACTGTTAACTGGGACACATTTACAGTGACACTTGGAACTGTATCAGGTGCTGTTAACTGGGACATGATTACAGTGACACATGGTACAGTATCAGGTACTATTAACGGAGATAAAATTACAGTCACACATAGCACAGTTTCAGGAGCTGTTAACTGGGTCACAATTACAGTCACACATAGCACAGTTTCAGGAACTCTTAACCAGGACACAATTACAGTGACACATGGCACTGTATCAGGTACTGTTAACAGGGATACAATTGCAATGACACATGGGACAGTATCAGGTACTGTTAACTGGGATACAATTACAGTGACACATGGCACAGTGTCGGGTAATGTTAACTAGGACACAATTACAGTGAGACATGGAACAGTATCAGGTACTGTTAACTGGGACATGATTACAGTGACACATGGTACAGTATCAGGTACTATTAACGGAGATAAAATTACAGTCACACATAGCACAGTTTCAGGAGCTGTTAACTGGGTCACAATTACAGTCACACATAGCACAGTTTCAGGAACTCTTAACCAGGACACAATTACAGTGACACATGGCACTGTATCAGGTACTGTTAATAGGGATACAATTGCAATGACACATGGGACAGTATCAGGTACTGTTAACTGGGATACAATTACAGTGACACATGACACAGTATTAGGTACTGTGAACTGGGATACAATTCAGTGACACATGGCACAGTATCAGGTACTGTTAACTGGGACACAGTTACAGTGACACATAGCACAGTATCAGGTACTGTTAACTGGGACATGATTACAGTGATGCATGGCCCAGTAATGGTTATTGTTAATGGGGATACAATTACAGTGACATATGGCACAGTATCAGGTACTGTTAACTGGGATGCAATTACAGTGACATATGGCACAGAATCAGCTACTTTAACAAGGACACAATTACAGTGACACATGGCACAGTGTCAAGTACTGTTAACTGGGACACAATTACAGTGACACATGGCACAGTATCAGGTACTGTTAACTGGGATGCGATTACAGTGACATATGGCACAGTATCATGTACTGTTAACTGGAACATGATTACAGTAACACATGGCACAGTATCAGTTACTGTTAACAGGGATACAATCACAGTAACACATGGTACTATATCATCTACTGTTAACTGGAATACAATTACAGTGACACATGGCACAAAATCAGATACTGTTAACTGGGACACGATTACAGTGACACATGGCACAATATCAGGTACTGCTAACTGGGACATGATTACAGTAACACATGGCATAGTATCAGGTACTGTTAACTGGGACACAATTACAGTGACACATGGTGCAATATCAGGTACTGTTAACTGGGACACAATTACAGTGGCACATGGAACTGTATCAGGTACTGTTAACTGGGACACAATTACAGGGACACATAGTACATTATCAGGTAATGTTAACTGGGACACATTTACAGTGACACTTGGAACTGTATCAGGTGCTGTTAACTGGGACATGATTGCAGTGACACATGGTACATTATCAGGTACTATTAACGGAGATAAAATTACAGTCACACATAGCACAGTTTCAGGAGCTGTTAACTGGGTCACAATTACAGTCACACATGGCACAGTTTCAGGAACTCTTAACCAGGAAACAATTACAGTGACACATGGCACTGTATCAGGTACTGTTAACAGGGATACAATTGCAATGACACATGGGACAGTATCAGGTACTGTTAACTGGGATACAATTACAGTGACACATGGCACAGTGTCGGGTAATGTTAACTAGGACACAATTACAGTGAGACATGGAACAGTATCAGGTACTGTTAACTGGGACATGATTACAGTGACACATGGTACAGTATCAGGTACTATTAACGGAGATAAAATTACAGTCACACATAGCACAGTTTCAGGAGCTGTTAACTGGGTCACAATTACAGTCACACATAGCACAGTTTCAGGAACTCTTAACCAGGACACAACTACAGTGACACATGGCACTGCATCAGGTACTGTTAACAGGGATACAATTGCAATGACACATGGGACAGTATCAGGTACTGTTAACTGGGATACAATTACAGTGACACATGGCACAGTATCAGGTACTGTGAACTGGGATACAATTACATTGACACATGGCACTGTATCAGGTACTGATAACTGGGACACAATTACAGTGACACATGGCACAGAACCAGTTAGTGTTAACTGGGAAACGATTACAGTGACACATGGCACAGTATCAGGTACTGTTAACTGGGACATGATTACAGTGACACATAGCACAGTATCAAGTACTGTTAACTGGGACAATATTACAGTGACATATGGCACAGTATCAGTTACTGTTAACTGGGACACGATTACAGTGACACATGGCACTGTATCAGGTACTGTATACTGGGACACAATTACAGTGACACATGGCACAGTATCAAGTACTATTAACTGGGATACAATTCAGTGACACATGGCACAGTATCAGGTACTGTTAACTGGGACACAGTTACAGTGACACATAGCACAGTATCAGGTACTGTTAACTGGGACATGATTACAGTGATACATGGCCCAATAATGGTTATTGTTAATGGGGATACAATTGCAGTGACATATGGCACAGTATCAGGTACTGTTAACTGGGATGCAATGACAGTGACATATGGCACAGAATCAGCTACTTTAACAAGGACACAATTACAGTGACACATGGCACAGTGTCAAGTACTGTTAACTGGGACACAATTACAGTGACACATGGCACAGTATCAGGTAATGTTAACTGGGATGTGATTACAGTGACATATGGCACAGTATCATGTACTGTTAACTGGAACATGATTACAGTAACACATGGCACAGTATCAGTTACTGTTAACTGGGACACAATTACAGTGACACATGGCACAGTATCAAGTACTATTAACTGGGATACAATTACAGTGACACATGGTACAGTATCAGGTACAGTTAACTGGGACATGATTACAGTAACACATAGCACAGTATCAGGTACTGTTCACTGAGAAACAATTACAGTGACACATGGCACAGTATCAGGTACTGTTAACTGGGACACAATTACAGTGACATATGGCACTGTATCGAGTACTGTTAACTAAGATATGATTACAGTGGCACATGGCCGCAATATCAGGTACTGTTAACTGGGACATAATTATAGTCACACATGGGACAGTATCCAGTACTCACTGGGACACGATTACAGTGACACATGGTGCAGTATCAGGTACTGTTAACAGGGATGCAATCACAGTAACACATGGTACTGTATCAGGTACTGTTATCTGGGAGACAATTACAGTGACACATGGTACTATATCATCTACTGTTAACTGGAATACAATTACAGTGACACATGGCACAAAATCAGATACTGTTAACTGGGACACGATTACAGTGACACATGGCACAATATCAGGTACTGCTAACTGGGACATGATTACAGTAACACATGGCATAGTATCAGGTACTGTTAACTGGGACACAATTACAGTGACACATGGTACAATATCAGGTACTGTTAACTGGGACACAATTACAGTGGCACATGGCACTGTATCAGGTACTGTTTACTGGGACACAATTACAGAGACACATAGTACATTATCAGGTACTGTTAACTGGGACACATTTACAGTGACACTTGGAACTGTATCAGGTGCTGTTAACTGGGACATGATTACAGTGACACATGGTACAGTATCAGGTACTATTAATGGAGATAAAATGACAGTCACACATAGCACAGTTTCAGGAGCTGTTAACTGGGTCACAATTACAGTCACACATAGCACAGTTTCAGGAACTCTTAACCAGGACACAATTACAGTGACACATGGCACTGTATCAGGTACTGTTAACTGGGACACAATTACAGAGACACATAGTACATTATCAGGTACTGTTAACTGGGACACATTTACAGTGACACTTGGAACTGTATCAGGTGCTGTTAACTGGGACATGATTACAGTGACACATGGTACAGTATCAGGTACTATTAACGGAGATAAAATTACAGTCACACATAGCACAGTTTCAGGAGCTGTTAACTGGGTCACAATTACAGTCACACATAGCACAGTTTCAGGAACTCTTAACCAGGACACAATTACAGTGACACATGGCACTGTATCAGGTACTGTTAACAGGGATACAATTGCAATGACACATGGGACAGTATCAGGTACTGTTAACTGGGATACAATTACAGTGACACATGGCACAGTGTCGGGTAATGTTAACTAGGACACAATTACAGTGAGACATGGAACAGTATCAGGTACTGTTAACTGGGACATGATTACAGTGATACATGGCCCAATAATGGTTATTGTTAATGGGGATACAATTACAGTGACATATGGCACAGTATCAGGTACTGTTAACTGGGATGCAATGACAGTGACATATGGCACAGAATCAGCTACTTTAACAAGGACACAATTACAGTGACACATGGCACAGTGTCAAGTACTGTTAACTGGGACACAATTACAGTGACACATGGCACAGTATCAGGTAATGTTAACTGGGATGTGATTACAGTGACATATGGCACAGTATCATGTACTGTTAACTGGAACATGATTACAGTAACACATGGCACAGTATCAGTTACTGTTAACTGGGACACAATTACAGTGACACATGGCACAGTATCAAGTACTATTAACTGGGATACAATTACAGTGACACATGGTACAGTATCAGGTACAGTTAACTGGGACATGATTACAGTAACACATAGCACAGTATCAGGTACTGTTCACTGAGAAACAATTACAGTGACACATGGCACAGTATCAGGTACTGTTAACTGGGACACAATTACAGTGACATATGGCACTGTATCGAGTACTGTTAACTAAGATATGATTACAGTGGCACATGGCCGCAATATCAGGTACTGTTAACTGGGACATAATTATAGTCACACATGGGACAGTATCCAGTACTCACTGGGACACGATTACAGTGACACATGGTGCAGTATCAGGTACTGTTAACAGGGATGCAATCACAGTAACACATGGTACTGTATCAGGTACTGTTATCTGGGAGACAATTACAGTGACACATGGTACTATATCATCTACTGTTAACTGGAATACAATTACAGTGACACATGGCACAAAATCAGATACTGTTAACTGGGACACGATTACAGTGACACATGGCACAATATCAGGTACTGCTAACTGGGACATGATTACAGTAACACATGGCATAGTATCAGGTACTGTTAACTGGGACACAATTACAGTGACACATGGTACAATATCAGGTACTGTTAACTGGGACACAATTACAGTGGCACATGGCACTGTATCAGGTACTGTTTACTGGGACACAATTACAGAGACACATAGTACATTATCAGGTACTGTTAACTGGGACACATTTACAGTGACACTTGGAACTGTATCAGGTGCTGTTAACTGGGACATGATTACAGTGACACATGGTACAGTATCAGGTACTATTAATGGAGATAAAATGACAGTCACACATAGCACAGTTTCAGGAGCTGTTAACTGGGTCACAATTACAGTCACACATAGCACAGTTTCAGGAACTCTTAACCAGGACACAATTACAGTGACACATGGCACTGTATCAGGTACTGTTAACTGGGACACAATTACAGAGACACATAGTACATTATCAGGTACTGTTAACTGGGACACATTTACAGTGACACTTGGAACTGTATCAGGTGCTGTTAACTGGGACATGATTACAGTGACACATGGTACAGTATCAGGTACTATTAACGGAGATAAAATTACAGTCACACATAGCACAGTTTCAGGAGCTGTTAACTGGGTCACAATTACAGTCACACATAGCACAGTTTCAGGAACTCTTAACCAGGACACAATTACAGTGACACATGGCACTGTATCAGGTACTGTTAACAGGGATACAATTGCAATGACACATGGGACAGTATCAGGTACTGTTAACTGGGATACAATTACAGTGACACATGGCACAGTGTCGGGTAATGTTAACTAGGACACAATTACAGTGAGACATGGAACAGTATCAGGTACTGTTAACTGGGACATGATTACAATGACACATGGTACACTATCAGGTACTATTAACGGAGATAAAATTACAGTCACACATAGCACAGTTTCAGGAGCTGTTAACTGGGTCACAATTACAGTCACACATAGCACAGTTTCAGGAACTCTTAACCAGGACACAATTACAGTGATACATGGCACTGTATCAGGTACTGTTAATAGGGATACAATTGCAATGACACATGGGACAGTATCAGGTACTGTTAACTGGGATACAATTACAGTGACACATGACACAGTATTAGGTACTGTGAACTGGGATACAATTCAGTGACACATGGCACAGTATCAGGTACTGTTAACTGGGACACAGTTACAGTGACACATAGCACAGTATCAGGTACTGTTAACTGGGACATGATTACAGTGATGCATGGCCCAGTAATGGTTATTGTTAATGGGGATACAATTACAGTGACATATGGCACAGTATCAGGTACTGTTAACTGGGATGCAATTACAGTGACATATGGCACAGAATCAGCTACTTTAACAAGGACACAATTACAGTGACACATGGCACAGTGTCAAGTACTGTTAACTGGGACACAATTACAGTGACACATGGCACAGTATCAGGTACTGTTAACTGGGATGCGATTACAGTGACATATGGCACAGTATCATGTACTGTTAACTGGAACATGATTACAGTAACACATGGCACAGTATCAGTTACTGTTAACAGGGATACAATCACAGTAACACATGGTACTATATCATCTACTGTTAACTGGAATACAATTACAGTGACACATGGCACAAAATCAGATACTGTTAACTGGGACACGATTACAGTGACACATGGCACAATATCAGGTACTGCTAACTGGGACATGATTACAGTAACACATGGCATAGTATCAGGTACTGTTAACTGGGACACAATTACAGTGACACATGGTGCAATATCAGGTACTGTTAACTGGGACACAATTACAGTGGCACATGGAACTGTATCAGGTACTGTTAACTGGGACACAATTACAGGGACACATAGTACATTATCAGGTAATGTTAACTGGGACACATTTACAGTGACACTTGGAACTGTATCAGGTGCTGTTAACTGGGACATGATTGCAGTGACACATGGTACATTATCAGGTACTATTAACGGAGATAAAATTACAGTCACACATAGCACAGTTTCAGGAGCTGTTAACTGGGTCACAATTACAGTCACACATAGCACAGTTTCAGGAACTCTTAACCAGGACACAATTACAGTGACACATGGCACTGTATCAGGTACTGTTAACAGGGATACAATTGCAATGACACATGGGACAGTATCAGGTACTGTTAACTGGGATACAATTACAGTGACACATGGCACAGTGTCGGGTAATGTTAACTAGGACACAATTACAGTGAGACATGGAACAGTATCAGGTACTGTTAACTGGGACATGATTACAGTGACACATGGTACAGTATCAGGTACTATTAACGGAGATAAAATTACAGTCACACATAGCACAGTTTCAGGAGCTGTTAACTGGGTCACAATTACAGTCACACATAGCACAGTTTCAGGAACTCTTAACCAGGACACAACTACAGTGACACATGGCACTGCATCAGGTACTGTTAACAGGGATACAATTGCAATGACACATGGGACAGTATCAGGTACTGTTAACTGGGATACAATTACAGTGACACATGGCACAGTATCAGGTACTGTGAACTGGGATACAATTACATTGACACATGGCACTGTATCAGGTACTGATAACTGGGACACAATTACAGTGACACATGGCACAGAACCAGTTAGTGTTAACTGGGAAACGATTACAGTGACACATGGCACAGTATCAGGTACTGTTAACTGGGACATGATTACAGTGACACATAGCACAGTATCAAGTACTGTTAACTGGGACAATATTACAGTGACATATGGCACAGTATCAGTTACTGTTAACTGGGACACGATTACAGTGACACATGGCACTGTATCAGGTACTGTATACTGGGACACAATTACAGTGACACATAGCACTGTATCAGGTACTGTTAACTGGGACACAATTATGGCCCAATATCAAAAACTATTAACTGGGATACAATTCAGTGACACATGGCACAGTATCAGGTACTGTTAATTGGGACACAATTACAGTGATACATAGCACAGTATCACATACTAACTGGGACACGATTACAGTGTGGCACTATATCAGATGCTGTTAATGCGGATATGATTACAGTGACATATGGCAGAGTATCAGGTACTGTTAACTGAGATACAATTACAGTGACACATGATACAGTATCAGTTACTGTTAACTGGGACACAATTACAGTGACATGGCACAGCATCAGCTACTATTAACTGGGACATGATTACAGTAAAACATGGCACAGTATCAGTTACTGTTAACTGGGATACAATTACAGTCACAAATAGCACAGTTTCAGGAACTGTTAACTGGGACAAAATTACAGTCACACATAGCACAATTTCAGGAACTGCTAACTGGGACACGATTACAGTGACACATGGCACAGTATCATGTACTGTTAACTGGGATACAATTGCAGTGACACATGGGACAGTGTCAGGTATTGTTAACTGGGATACAATTACAGTGACACATGGCACAGTATCAGGTACTGCTAACTGGGATACAATTATATTGACACATGGCACTGTATCAGGTACTGTTAACTGAGACATAATTACAGTGACACATGGCACAGAATCAGGTACTGTTAACCGGGACACGATTACAGTGACACATGGCACAATATCAGGTACTGTTAACTGGGACACGATTACAGTGACACATGGCACAGTATCAGGTACTGCTAACTGGGACACAATTACAGTGACACATGGTACAGTATCAGGTACTGTTAACTGGGACACAATTACAGTGACACTTGGCACTTTATCAGGTACTGTTAATTGGGACACAATTACAGTGACACATGGCACAGTATCAAGTACTATTAACTGGGATACAATTCAGTGACACATGGCACAGTATCAGGTACTGTTAACTGGGACACAGTTACAGTGACACATAGCACAGTATCAGGTACTGTTAACTGGGACATGATTACAGTGATACATGGCCCAGTAATGGTTATTGTTAATGGGGATACAATTACAGTGACATATGGCACAGTATCAGGTACTGTTAACTGGGATGCAATGACAGTGACATATGGCACAGAATCAGCTACTTTAACAAGGACACAATTACAGTGACACATGGCACAGTGTCAAGTACTGTTAACTGGGACACAATTACAGTGACACATGGCACAGTATCAGGTACTGTTAACTGGGATGTGATTACAGTGACATATGGCACAGTATCATGTACTGTTAACTGGAACATGATTACAGTAACACATGGCACAGTATCAGTTACTGTTAACTGGGACACAATTACAGTGACGCATGGCACAGTATCAAGTACTATTAACTGGGATACAAGTACAGTGACACATGGTACTTTATCAGGTACTGTTATCTGGGAGACAATTACAGTAACACATGGTACTATATCATCTACTGTTAACTGGAATACAATTACAGTGACACATGGCACAAAATCAGATACTGTTAACTGGGACACGATTACAGTGACACATGGCACAATATCAGGTACTGCTAACTCGGACATGATTACAGTAACACATGGCATAGTATCAGGTACTGTTAACTGGGACACAATTACAGTGACACATGGTACAATATCAGGTGCTGTTAACTGGGACACAATTACAGTGGCACATGGCACTGTATCAGGTACTGTTTACTGGGACACAATTACAGAGCCACATAGTGCATTATCAGGTACTGTTAACTGGGACACATTTACAGTGACACTTGGAACTGTATCAGGTGCTGTTAACTGGGACATGATTACAGTGACACATGGTACAGTATCAGGTACTATTAACGGAGATAAAATGACAGTCACACATAGCACAGTTTCAGGAGCTGTTAACTGGGTCACAATTACAGTCACACATAGCACAGTTTCAGGAACTCTTAACCAGGACACAATTACAGTGACACATGGCACTGTATCAGGTACTGTTAACTGGGACACAATTACAGAGACACATAGTACATTATCAGGTACTGTTAACTGGGACACATTTACAGTGACACTTGGAACTGTATCAGGTGCTGTTAACTGGGACATGATTACAGTGACACATGGTACAGTATCAGGTACTATTAACGGAGATAAAATTACAGTCACACATAGCACAGTTTCAGGAACTCTTAACCAGGACACAATTACAGTGACACATGGTACAATATCAGGTACTGTTAACTGGGACACAATTACAGTGGCACATGGCACTGTATCAGGTACTGTTAACTGGGACACAATTACAGAGACACATCGTACATTATCAGGTACTGTTAACTGGGACACATTTACAGTGACACTTGGAACTGTATCAGGTGCTGTTAACTGGGACACAATTACAGTGACACATGGCACAGTATCAGGTACTGTTAACTGGGACACGATTACAGTGAAAGATGGCACAGTATCAGGTACTGTTACCTGGGACACAATTACAGAGACACATAGTACAGTATCAGGCACTGTTAACTGGGACACATTTACAGTGACACGTGTCACTGTATCAGGTACTGTTAACTGGGACACAATTACAGTGACACATGGCACAATATCAGGTATTGTAAACTGGGACACAATTACAGTGACACATGGCACAGTATCAGGTGCTGTTAACTGGGACCCAATCACAGTGACACATGGCACTGTATCAGGTACTTTTAATTGGGATACAATCCAGTGACATATGGCACCGTATCATGTACTGTTAACCGGGACATGATTACAGTGACACATGGCACAATAACAGGTACTGTTAACTGGGACACAATTGCAGTGACATATGGCACCATATTGGGTTCTGTTAATGGGGATACGATTACAGTGACACATAATACCATATCAGGTACTGTTAACTGGGACACAATTACTGTGACACATAGCACAGTATCAGGTACTGTTAACTTGGACATGATTACAGTGATGCATAGCCCAGTCTCAGGTACTGTTAATGGGGATACAATTACAGTGGCATATGGCACAGTATCAGGTAATGTTAACTGGGATACAATTACAGTGACATATGGCACAGAATCAGCTGCTTTTAACAAGGACACAATTACAGTGACACAAGGCACAGTGTGAAGTACTGTTAACTGGGACACAATTACAGTGACACATGGCACAGTATCAAGTACTATCAACTGGGATACACATACAGTGACACATGGTACAGTATCAGGTACAGTTAACTGGGACATGATTACAGTAACACATAGCACAGTATCAGGCACTGTTCACTAAGAAACAATTACAGTGACACATGGCACAGTATCAGGCACTGTTAACTGGGACACAATTACAGTGACATATGGCACTGTATCGAGTACTGTTAACTAAGATATGATTACAGTGGCACATGGCCACAATATCAGGTACTGTTAACTGGGACATAATTACAGTCACACATGGCACAGTATCCAGTACTCACTGGTACACGATTACAGTGACACATGGTGCAGTATCAGGTACTGTTAACAGGGATACAATCACAGTAACACATGGTACTGTATCAGGTACTGTTATCTGGGAGACAATTACAGTGACACATGGTACTATATCATCTACTGTTAACTGGAATTACAGTGACACATGGCACAAAATCAGATACTGTTAAATGGGACACGATTACAGTGACACATGGCACAATATCAGGTACTGCTAACTGGGACATGATTACAGTAACACATGGCATAGTATCAGGTACTGTTAACTGGGACACAATTACAGTGACACATGGTACAATATCAGGTACTGTTAACTGGGACACAATTACAGTGGCACATGGCACTGTATCAGGTACTGTTAACTGGGACACAATTACAGGGACACATAGTACATTATCAGGTACTGTTAACTGGGACACATTTACAGTGACACTTGGAACTGTATCAGGTGCTGTTAACTGGGACATGATTACAGTGACACATGGTACAGTATCAGGTACTATTAACGGAGATAAAATTACAGTCACACATAGCACAGTTTCAGGAGCTGTTAACTGCGTCACAATTACAGTCACACATAGCACAGTTTCAGGAGCTCTTAACCAGGACACAATTACAGTGACACATGGCACTGTATCAGGTACTGTTAACAGGGATACAATTGCAATGACACATGGGACAGTATCAGGTACTGTTAACTGGGATACAATTACAGTGACACATGGCACAGTGTCGGGTAATGTTAGCTAGGACACAATTACAGTGAGACATGGAACAGTAGCAGGTACTGTTAACTGGGACATGATTACAGTGACATGGTACAGTATCAGGTACTATTAACGGAGATAAAATTACAGTCACACATAGCACAGTTTCAGGAGCTGTTAACTGGGTCACAATTACAGTCACACATAGCACAGTTTCAGGAACTCTTAACCAGGACACAATTACAGTGACACATGGCACTGTATCAGGTACTGTTAACAGGGATACAATTGCAATGACACATGGGACAGTATCAGGTACTGTTACCTGGGACACAATTACAGAGACACATAGTACAGTATCAGGCACTGTTAACTGGGACACATTTACAGTGACACGTGTCACTGTATCAGGTACTGTTAACTGGGACACAATTACAGTGACACATGGCACAATATCAGGTATTGTAAACTGGGACACAATTACAGTGACACATGGCACAGTATCAGGTGCTGTTAACTGGGACCCAATCACAGTGACACATGGCACTGTATCAGGTACTTTTAATTGGGATACAATCCAGTGACATATGGCACCGTATCATGTACTGTTAACCGGGACATGATTACAGTGACACATGGCACAATAACAGGTACTGTTAACTGGGACACAATTGCAGTGACATATGGCACCATATTGGGTTCTGTTAATGGGGATCTGATTACAGTGACACATAATACCATATCAGGTACTGTTAACTGGGACACAATTACTGTGACACATAGCACAGTATCAGGTACTGTTAACTTGGACATGATTACAGTGATGCATAGCCCAGTCTCAGGTACTGTTAATGGGGATACAATTACAGTGGCATATGGCACAGTATCAGGTAATGTTAACTGGGATACAATTACAGTGACATATGGCACAGAATCAGCTGCTTTTAACAAGGACACAATTACAGTGACACAAGGCACAGTGTGAAGTACTGTTAACTGGGACACAATTACAGTGACACATGGCACAGTATCAAGTACTATCAACTGGGATACACATACAGTGACACATGGTACAGTATCAGGTACAGTTAACTGGGACATGATTACAGTAACACATAGCACAGTATCAGGCACTGTTCACTAAGAAACAATTACAGTGACACATGGCACAGTATCAGGCACTGTTAACTGGGACACAATTACAGTGACATATGGCACTGTATCGAGTACTGTTAACTAAGATATGATTACAGTGGCACATGGCCACAATATCAGGTACTGTTAACTGGGACATAATTACAGTCACACATGGCACAGTATCCAGTACTCACTGGTACACGATTACAGTGACACATGGTGCAGTATCAGGTACTGTTAACAGGGATACAATCACAGTAACACATGGTACTGTATCAGGTACTGTTATCTGGGAGACAATTACAGTGACACATGGTATTATATCATCTACTGTTAACTGGAATTACAGTGACACATGGCACAAAATCAGATACTGTTAAATGGGACACGATTACAGTGACACATGGCACAATATCAGGTACTGCTAACTGGGACATGATTACAGTAACACATGGCATAGTATCAGGTACTGTTAACTGGGACACAATTACAGTGACACATGGCACAGTATCAGGTACTGTGAACTGGGTTACAATTACATTGACACATGGCACTGTATCAGGTACTGTTAACTGGAACACAATTAGAGTGACACATGGCACAGAACCAGTTAGTGTTAACTGGGAAATGATTACAGTGACACATAGCACAGTATCAAGTACTGTTAACTGGGACAATATTACAGTGACATATGGCACAGTATCAGTTACTGTTAACTGGGACACGATTACAGTGACACATGGCACTGTATCAGGTACTGTATACTGGGACACATTTACAGTGACACATAGCACTGTATCAGGTACTGTTAACTGGGACACAATTACATGGACACATGGCACTCTATCAGGTACTGTTAACTGCGATACAAATACAGTGACACATAGCACAGTATCAGGTACTGTCAACTGGGACACGATTACAATGACACATGGCGCAGTATCAGGTACTGTTAACTGGGAGACAATTACAGTGACTCATAGTACAGTATCAGGTACTAACTAGGATAAAATTACAGTGACATATGATACTGTATCAGGTACTGTTAACTTTGACACGATTACAGTGACACATGGCACAGTATCAGGTACTGTTAACTGGGACATAATTACAGTGACACAAGGTAAAGTATCAGGTACTGTTAACTGGGACCCAATTACAGTGACACATGGCACTGTATCAGGTACTGTTAACTGGGACACAATTACAGTCACACATGGCACAGTATCAGGTACTGTTAACTGGGATACAATCCAGTGACATATGGCACCGTATCATGTACTGTTAACCGGGACATGATTACAGTGACACATGGCACAATATCAGGTACTGTTAACTGGGACACAATTGCAGTGACTTATGGCACCATATTGGGTTCTGTTAATGGGGATACGATTACAGTGACACATAATACCATACCAGGTACTGTTAACTGGGACACAATTACTGTGACACATAACACAGTATCAGGTACTGTTAACTTGGACATGATTACAGTGATGCATAGCCCAGTCTCAGGTACTGTTAATGGGGATACAATTACAGTGGCATATGGCACAGTATCAGGTAATGTTAACTGGGATACAATTACAGTGACATATGGCACAGAATCAGCTGCTTTTAACAAGGACACAATTACAGTGACACAAGGCACAGTGTGAAGTACTGTTAACTGGGACACAATTACAGTGACACATGGCACAGTATCAAGTACTATTAACTGGGATACACATACAGTGACACATGGTACAGTATCAGGTACAGTTAACTGGGACATGATTACAGTAACACATAGCACAGTATCAGGCACTGTTCACTGAGAAACAATTACAGTGACACATGGCACAGTATCAGGCACTGTTAACTGGGACACAATTACAGTGACATATGGCACTGTATCGAGTACTGTTAACTAAGATATGATTACAGTGGCACATGGCCACAATATCAGGTACTGTTAACTGGGACATAATTACAGTCACACATGGCACAGTATCCAGTACTCACTGGTACACGATTACAGTGACACATGGTGCAGTATCAGGTACTGTTAACAGGGATACAATCACAGTAACACATGGTACTGTATCAGGTACTGTTATCTGGGAGACAATTACAGTGGCACATGGTACTATATCATCTACTGTTAACTGGAATACAATTACAGTGACACATGGCACAAAATCAGATACTGTTAACTGGGACACGATTACAGTGACACATGGCACAATATCAGGTACTGCTAACTGGGACATGATTACAGTAACACATGGCATAGTATCAGGTACTGTTAACTGGGACACAATTACAGTGACACATGGTACAATATCACGTACTGTTAACTGGGACACAATTACAGTGGCACATGGCACTGTATCAGGTACTGTTAACTGGGACACAATTACAGGGACACATAGTACATTATCAGGTACTGTTAACTGGGACACATTTACAGTGACACTTGGAACTGTATCAGGTGCTGTTAACTGGGACATGATTACAGTGACACATGGTACAGTATCAGGTACTATTAACGGAGATAAAATTACAGTCACACATAGCACAGTTTCAGGAGCTGTTAACTGGGTCACAATTACAGTCACACATAGCACAGTTTCAGGAGCTCTTAACCAGGACACAATTACAGTGACACATGGCACTGTATCAGGTACTGTTAACAGGGATACAATTGCAATGACACATGGGACAGTATCAGGTACTGTTAACTGGGATACAATTACAGTGACACATGGCACAGTATCGGGTAATGTTAGCTAGGACACAATTACAGTGAGACATGGAACAGTATCAGGTACTGTTAACTGGGACATGATTACAGTGACATGGTACAGTATCAGGTACTATTAACGGAGATAAAATTACAGTCACACATAGCACAGTTTCAGGAGCTGTTAACTGGGTCACAATTACAGTCACACATAGCACAGTTTCAGGAACTCTTAACCAGGACACAATTACAGTGACACATGGCACTGTATCAGGTACTGTTAACAGGGATACAATTGCAATGACACATGGGACAGTATCAGGTACTGTTAACTGGGATACAATTACAGTGGCACATGGCACTGTATCAGGTACTGTTAACTGGGACACAATTACAGAGAAACATAGTACATTATCAGGTACTGTTAACTGGGACACATTTACAGTGACACTTGGAACTGTATCAGGTGCTGTTAACTGGGACACAATTACAGTGACACATGGCACAGTATCAGGTACTGTTAACTGGGACATGATTACAGAGAGAGATGGCACAGTATCAGGTACTGTTACCTGGGACACAATTACAGAGACACATAGTACAGTATCAGGCACTGTTAACTGGGACACATTTTCAGTGACACTTGTCACTGTATCAGGTACTGTTTACTGGGACCCAATCACAGTGACACATGGCACTGTATCAGGTACTTTTAATTGGGATACAATCCAGTGACATATGGCACCGTATCATGTACTGTTAACCGGGACATGATTACAGTGACACATGGCACAGTATCCGGTACTGTTAACTGGGACATGATTACAGTGATGCATGGCCCAGTCTCAGGTACTGTTAATGGGGATACAATTACAGTGACATATGGCACAGAATCAGCTGCTTTTAACAAGGACACAATTACAGTGACACAAGGCACAGTGTGAAGTACTGTTAACTGGGACACAATTACAGTGACACATGGCACAGTATCAACTACTATTAACTAGGATACAATTAAAGTGACACATGGTACAGTATCAGGTACAGTTAGCTGGTACATAATTACAAGTAACACATGGCACAGTATCAGGTACTGTTCACTGAGAAACAATTACAGTGACACATGGTACAGTATCAGGTACTGTTAACTGGAATACAATTACAGTGACACATGATAATGTATCAGGTACCATTAACTGGGATACATTTACATTGACACATGGCACAGTATCAGGTACTGTTAACTGGGACACAATTACAGTGACATATGGCACTGTATCGAGTACTGTTAACTAAGATATGATTACAGTGACACATGGCCGCAATATCAGCTACTGTTAACTGGAATACAATTACAGTGACACATGGCACAGAATCAGATACTGTTAACTGGGACATGATTACAGTGACATATGGCACAATATCAGGTTCTGTTAACTGGGACACGATTACAATGACAGATGGCACAGTATCAGGAACTGTTAACTGGGACACAATTACAGTGACACATAGTACAGTATGAGGTACTGTTAACTGGGACACATTTACAGTGACACTTGGCACTGTATCAGGTACTGTTAACTGGGACACAATTACAGTGACACATGGCACAATATCAGGTATTGTAAACTGGGAAACAATTACAGTGACACATGGCACAGTATCAGGTACTGTTAACTACGACATGATTACAGTGACACATGGCACATTATCAGGTGCTGTTAACTGGGACACAGTTACAGTGACATATGGCACCATATTGGGTACTGTTAATGGGGATATGATTACAGTGACACATAATACCGTATCAGGTACTGTTAACTGGGACACAATTACAGTGACACATGGCACAATATCAAGTACTATTAACTGGGATACAATTCAGTGACACATGGCACAGTATCGGGTACTGTTAACTGGGACACAATTACAGTGACATATAGCACAGTATCAGGTACTATTAAATGGGACATGATTACAGTGATACATGGCCCAGTATCAGGTACTGTCAACTGGGATGCGATTACAGTGACATATGGTACAGTATCAGGTACTGTTAACTGGGATACAATTACAGTGACATATGGCACAGAATCAGCTACTTTTAACAAAGACACAATTACAGTGACACATGGCACAGTGTCAAGTACTGTTAACTAAGACACAATTACAGTGACACATGGCGCGGTATCAGGTACTGTTAACTGGGATGCGATTACAGTGACATACGGCACAGTATCATGTACTGTTAACTGGAACATGATTACAGTAACACATGGCACAGTATCAGTTACTGTTAACTGGGACACAATTACAGTGACACATGGCATAGTATCAGGACCTATTAACTGCGATACAATTACAGTGACACATGGTACAGTATCAGGTACAGTTAACTGAGACATGATTACAGTAACACATGGCACAGTGTCAGGTACTGTTAACTGGGACACAATTAAAGTGACATATGGCACTGTATCAAGTACTGTTAACTAAGATATGATTACAGTGACACATGGCCACAATATCAGGTTCTGTTAACTGGGACACGATTACAGTGACACATGGCAAATTATCTGGCACTGTTCACTGGGACACAATTACAGTGACAAATGGTACAGTATCAGGTACTGTTAACAAGGATAAAATTACAATAACACATGGTTCCGTATCGGGTACTGCTAACTGGGACACAATTACACTGACACATGGCACAGCATCAGCTACTGTTAACTGGGACATGATTACAGTAACAAATGGCACAGTATCAGTTACTGTTAACTGAGGTAAAATTACAGTCACACAAAGCAATTTCAGGAACTGTTAACTGGTTCACAATTACAGTCACACATAGCACAGTTTCAGGAACTGTTAACCAGGACACAATTACATTGACACATGGCACTGTATCAGGTAATGTTAACAGGGATACAATTGCAATGACACATGGGACAGTATCAGGTACTGTTAACTGGGATACAATTACAGTGAGACATGGTACAGTATCAGGTACTGTGAACTGGGATACAATTACATTGACACATGGCAGTGACACATGGCACAGTATCAGGTACTGTTAACTGGGACATGATTACAGTGACACATGGCACTGTATCAGTGACATATGGCACTGTATCAGGTACTGTGAACTGGGACATGATTACAGTGACACATGGCACAATATCAGGTACTGTTAACTGGGACACAATTGCAGTGACATATGGCACCATACTGGGTACTGTTAATGGGATACGATTACAGTGACACATAATACCGTATCAGGTACAGTTAACTGGGACACAATTACAGTGACACATGGCACAGTATCAAGTACTATTAACTGGGATACAATTCAGTGACGCACGGCACAATATCGGGTACTGTTAACTGGGGCACAATTACAGTGGCACATAGCACAGTATCAGGTACTGTTAACTGGGACATGATTAAAGTGATACATGGCCCAGTATCCGGTACTGTAAATGGGAATACAATTACAGTGACATATGGCACAGTATCAGGTATTGTTAACTGGGATGCAATTACAGTGACATATGGCACAGAATCAGCTACTTTTAACAAACACACAGTTACAGTGACACATGGCACAGTGTCAAGTACTGTTAACTAGGACACAATTACAGTGGCACATGGCACAGTATCAGGTACTGTTAACTGGGACATGATTACAGTGACACATGGCACAGTATCAGGTACTGTTAACTGGGATAATTTACAGTGACATATGGCACAGTATCAGTTACTGTTAACTGGGACATGATTACAGTGACATATGGCACTGTATCAGGTACTGTATACTGGGACACAATTACAGTGACACATGGCACTGTATCAGGTACTGTTAACTGGGACACAATTACATGGACACATGGCACTGTATCAGGTACTGTTTACTGCATTACAATTACAGTGACACATACTGTTAACTCGGACACAATTACAGTGATGCATAGTACAGTATCAGGTACTGTTAACTGGGTTACAATTACAGTAACACATGATACACTATCAGGTACTGTTAACTTTGACACGATTATAGTGACACATGGCACAGTATCAGGTACTGTTAACTGAGATACAATTACAGTGACACATGGCACAGAATCAGGTACTGTTAACTGGAACACAATTACAGTGACACATGGCACAGTATCATGTACTGTTAACTGGGACACTATTACAGTGACACATGGCACAGTATCAGTTACTGTTAACTGGGACACAATTGCAGTGACATTTATTTATTTATTTATTTATTTTACATTTGTTGACCGGGCTAGTCTAACTGGATATATTTCCATTTTCAGTAGAGGCCTGGGGAGAAAAGCTCAAACGTAGCACAAAATATAATATACAGATGTATAACAAAAAAGGAGTTTAGAAGAAGTACAATACTAAGAAGGATGAGTTTAAAGGATTATATAAGTCTTCTTACTGTAAAATATAAGAGATACATTAAAGTTTATTGATAGTTTACATAAATACTGGAAGTTATATTAATCTTACTAGTACCAGTTTCTGCATACCGAGGGGTGCATGAAGTACGATTGTGTATCCAGAGGCAGTGTGAAGATAGAAGTAGGGAATGGTTGAAGATTAGTCAGGGTTACTGCAGGGACATAACCAGTGAGATTTTAGGTGTCTTTTGAATTTTTGATTAAAGAGTGACAGTGAAGGTAGTAGAGTTAGATCTGTAGGTAGAAGGTTCCAGTTTTTTCCAGCAGTATTGGAGAAAAGGGTGTCACCTGCCAAGTTATTAGACTTACTTATGCTAGCTAGTAATTTGCTGGAAGAGCATAGGGAATTAAGATTATTATATGGGGTAATGAGGTTAGCAAGTATAGAAGAATTATTTGGTTGGTAAAAGATTTTTTGGGCAATGGTGAGTTGGGAAAAAATCAGAATGTTAGGAAGTTCAAGCCAGTCTAGCTGCTTTAGATTCAGGCAGTGATGAGTTCAAAATGCATTGCCAGTGGCAAATCTGGCAATATTGTTGTAGGAGTTTGCTAGTTTGAGAAGATTGTTTTTTTTTTTTTAGATTAGTGTAAATAGGTGAGGTGTAAAGAAGAGTTGAGATCAAATGAGAGTGGGCAATAGTGGTTCTAGCTGTTGGAGTTAAGAAGGGTTTGATTCTGTATAAGGAGTCCATTTTTCTGTTTACTGTTTGTATGGTGTTATTTATATGGCTATCGAAGTTAAGGTTGTTGTCAGTTGTGACTCCTAATAATTTGGTGGTAGGATCGGGTAAGATAAGGGTGCCATTGTTGGATTTGACATAGAAGTCTATAGGAGAGGACCTACTGGTAGGTGTAAAGAGTAGGAGCTTGTTTTTTTTTTTGGCGTTCAAAAGGAGGCAGCGTTTCAAGAACCAAACTTCTACTGAGTTGAATACTTTTTGAGTTAGTGAATGTAGTTCAGAAATGGAGTTGGCAGAACATATAAGCGTGGAATCATCGGCATATTGAATACAGGTGGCTTCAGGGATTGCTACATGAAGGTCGTTGATGAATAGTGAAAAAAGAAGAGGTCCTAAAATGGAGCCCTGAGGATTCCAAGGGTGACTGGCAGGTGGGATGATAGTTTATTTTCCCAGAGAACTGCCTGTTGCCTATTGTTAAGGTAAGACTTGAACCATCATATAGCTGGGGTATCTAGAGCAAGAAGTTCAAGAGTATTTATAAGTAGGGGGTGGTTTACCATATCAAAAGCCTTTGAAAGGTCGATGAAGAGAGCAGAAGAGAGGATGTTGTTGTTATGGTTCTTATTAATGGAGTCGGTGAAAGATAGGAGAGCGGTGGTAGTGCTATGAGATGGCCTAAAGCCATGCTGGCACTTAGCCAGTATGTCGTGTTTAGTTAGGTGGTCTAATAGCTGGTGGTGAATGCATTTTTCCATGACTTTTGCTAAAGTTGATAGTAGAGCTATTGGTCTGTAATTAGAGTAGTCGTTGGATTTACCACCTTTATGTAGGGGGATGATGTGGGAGATTTTCCAAATGTCTGGGATGATTCCCTCATTGATGGTTCTGTTAATTAGGATGGATATGGGAAAGGCAATAACTTTGGCTGCTTTTTGCAAATATTCAGAAGGTAACTGGTTGACTGAAGGAGTACAGGGCTTAAGTTTTAGTAAGATTTTCTAGATGAGAGTGGTTGAGATAGGTTGAAATTGGAATGTTGGTAAAGATCCAGGTAAAGAGGTTGGGAGCCTTGTGTTATCAGTGGAAAGCTGGCTAGCTAGGGATTGTATGGTCTCTGTGAAGTAGGTGTTGCAGTTGTTGGCCGTTTGATGTGGGGTGCTATGATCAGCATCTTGAGGGGATGGTGTGCTAGAGTGGCCAGGGTGAAGGAGTCTATTTAGGCTAGTCCAAAGTTTCTGTGGATTCTTTTGGTGTGTTTGCTGTAGTTTACAATAGTAGTTCTTTTTGTCAGTGAGTATAGCTTTTTTTGTTATGTTTCTTAGCTGTCTAAAAGTTTGTTGCTCAGGGGAGGTTCTGTTAGCTCTCCACTTAGCCCAAGCTTTGTTTCTAAGTAGACTTTTTTGTCTAGTTTTGTTTGAAAGCCAGGGGGCTGGTTTGGATTTTATTCTAATAGATCGTTTAGGTGCATGCACATCATGGTTTAGGTGCATGCACATCATGGTTTAGGTGCATGCACATCATGGTTTAGGTGCATGCACATCATGGTTTAGGTGCATGCACATCATGGTTTAGGTGCATGCACATCATGGTTTAGGTGCATGCACATCATGGTTTAGGTGCATGCACATCATGGTTTAGGTGCATGCACATCATGGTTTAGGTGCATACACATCATGGTCTAGGTGCATGCACATCATGGTTTAGGTGCATGCACATCTAGAATTGCTAGAAATTTAGAGTTAAAATGTTTAACAGCCTCATCTAGTGGGAGTATTTTTAAAGGTTTCCAGTCGCATGCATTGAGTTCATTTCGGAATAGTACAGGGTTAAAGTGTTTCTTGGTTCGTGAGATCCTGTAAGTAGGGGTGTTAGAAATGTCATTCTTTTGTCTTATAATGTAAGTTAGAGTATGATCACTTAGATCATCTGGTAAGGTTCCTACATTGTAAGTATGTGGGTGATTATTTATAAGTATCCAGTCTAAGGTGCTCTCTTTTTGGTTGGTTTGTTGATTCTGGTAGTCGAGGTGATAGTTTGAATAAAGCCATGAAGATTAATATGTGAGGAAGGGTTATTAGCGGTGATGGTTTTCCAGTCAGTGTTAAAGTCACCTAATATTATTGTTTCTTGTGGGTAAGCTGAGGACACCCAGCTAAGAATATCTTCTATTATAGTGTTGCTATTACCAGGGGGTAGGTAGCTACAGATCACATAAAGGGATTTGTTAGGGTTGATTTGAAGTCTGGAGATGAGGACTTCAGCCCTACTGTCCAGAGGGGGGTTACAAGTTATAGAGGATATCTGTAGGCCATTTTTATATAGGAGTGCTACTCCCAAACCCTTACGTTTTAATCGGTCTTGTCTCAATATGTTATAGCCAGGGGGGCTAATTTCATTATCCTTAGTTCCAGGTTTTAATCAAGTTTCTGTAAGGCAGAAGATGTCAGAGGAGTGACTATCAAGGAGGGCATGAAGGTGGGCAATTTTGTTGTTGATACTGCAGATATTGAGACATGCTATTAGTAGAGAGTTGGTGAGTTTGGTCTGGGTTGGAAGGTTTGAGGGTGTGGTGCAGTGAATATTTACTATGGAGGCATTGGTTGGGCCAGGATTAGGGTGGATGTCCCCATCCTTTAAGGTAGAGTTCTTTAGCTTAAATAATGGGCTGTGTGAATAGTTAATTAGAAGTTTCCATTTTCTTATTAAGAGGTTGTTGTACTTAATGTGTGTGCATCTATGGTATTGAGGTAGCATATAGCAAGGAGTGGAGATGATGTTAATGTGTATATGGGAGTGTGAGATATCATGAATGCTTGTTTGTTTTGGAGGGAGGTTATGGTGGAAGTGATTAGACTTTTCAAAACAGGTTAGGAGATAGGCAGAGGTGAGGGCAGGTAAAAATATGGTTAGGAGTATTAGGTTGGTTAGGATAACTTTCATTGTAGTTTTCATATTGTTGTGAATACCTATACAAATACAATGGAGGTAGATTGGGATAAGATAATGAGGAACTGGTGAAAGTGGGAGAGACTTAAGGAGAGGGAGGAGGAGTAGTGCTATAGGGTATAGGACAACACTATAAGTAGAGATACTAGAGGGAGTTAGAGGAGGAGGGTGTAGCTAAGTGGAGTAAGTGGTTGGGGCAATTGATTGGTTGGATGAGAGAGAGGGTGTGGTTTAGGAAGTATAAGTGTAGGATCACTGGGGGTGGGTGAGATTTGGGGGTAGGGTAGGGGAGCGGAGTGAGCCCGCAGGGCGAATGGAGTGGGTTCAGACAAGAAGACGGGTTTTGAGGGAAAACAATCAGTGATAAGGGAGTTAAGTCCAAAGTAAGGTAGCTAGGAGGTGAGACACTAAAATAGCAGAGTGAAAGGAGAGCTGAATAAGGGCTGTTTCAGAGACAAAGGTACAGGAGTAACAGAGGTAAGAAGGAGGCAAAAATAAGGTTGAAAGGCTAATGTCAAGGAGCAAGGTAAGTGAAGAATAAATAGGTAGATCTACTGCCCATTAATGGTTATTTCAGGTAAAGTAAGTAGAGTCTACCGAAAGGGTTTTAGAGAGACTAGGGGATGGTAGAGGTGAGAAGAATAAAAATATAATTTACAAGCAGGGGGGAGAGTTTTAGGAGAGAGGCTAAGGAGGGTATAGGGAATGTGGGTCTAAGAGACAATATGGGGGGTTAACTCTAGCAGGCAGGATGTATTATAATAAGAGACTATGGCTGCTGATAGTCCTGCAGGGAATGCTCACTTAAACAAACTAAGACAGGAGTTTATTGCAATTTAAGACGGTAGTATTTTGTACATACTTCCAAATAACTATTCCTGCTTCTCAGGGCAGTAAAACATAGGGAAGACAAGACTCTTTCCAATCTCAGGAGAAGGTATCAGACACTTTACAGAATTTAGGATTCATTTTTGGGCCTCAGGTAGATAGCAGGAGACTGTAGCTGGGGGGGTATGCACTGGCAGGAGGGTTGCTCGCGCAAATGCTACCAACAGGGAAAACTCAGGGCCTCAGGTAGATAGCAGGAGACTGTAGCTGGGGGGTATGCACTGGCAGGAGGGTTGCTCACTTAAAGGAAGCAAAAAGGAAAAGGTTAAGTAAACTGCTCTATGGATACCCAAGCAAAATAAAAGCAACGACAGTTTTACTCCAATGTAGTTAAATACACTGTATACACAAAAGACTGCAGAGTAGCAGCTAGTCATAAACTAGAAAACATATTTAAATATTGATGCCTAAATAACCTAATACACTGTATACACAAAAGACTGCAGAGTAGCAGCTAGTCATAAACTAGAAAACATTTTTAAATATTGATGCCTAAATAACCTAATACACTGTATACACAAAAGACTGCAGAGTAGCAGCTAGTCATAAACTAGAAAACATATTTAAATATTGATGCCTAAATAACCTAATACACTGTATACACAAAAGACTTCAGAGAGGCAGCTAGTCATAAACTAGAAAACATATTTAAATATTGATGTCTAAATAACCATCAACATCATTAAGTAACTTTTAGAATACACTGTATACAAAAAATACTTCAAAGTAGCAGTTAGACATAAACTAAAAAACATATTTAAATCTCAGTGTTTAAATAACCATGAAAATCAAAAAAAGATGCCAGACTGCAGCATATCCTGAGGGTAGAAGCACTGGGGGGACGAGAGATTCTCAGGACTAGTTAAAGAATTAATGTAACAGCTGGGAGAATGCTTACCTACACAGATCTTGCTGTGCTGAGTTACAATTGGTTCAAGCACTACGCTAATAAGGGCAAAAAAAGAAAAAAATCTTGTTGATTTTCTATCAAATTTAAATTATAGGGCAAGAGTTTTAGGAGAGTGGGGTGGAAGTGTCTGATCCAGTACAAAAACATTACATGTTCACCATTAGGAAATAGCGCACAAGCGAGTACTGGTTTTCTAATTAATTTACTTGAACGCTAAAGTAGTTTGGAGATTTAGGGTAAAAGCATCTATTCCACTACTTAGACATAGCTAGATCATTAATTGGGAAAGTATAGTATGAATGTACGATGGTATAACAAATAAGCCAATTAAAATCTTAAATTGTAGGAAGTAAGGGAAATAGAAGCAAATATGACACTCGTTCAGCACTTAGGCGTAGTAAAGAAAAGTGTGCAAACGGGTCTCTTTATCAATCAGGTATGACCTGAGAAGGATACCAGTATAGCAAGTTGAATAAAGGTAGTTTGTAAACACAAAACGGAATCAGCGTCCATCAAACTGTAACATAACACTTGCGAATACTTTTCCATCATTAACCAAATCATTACATATGGGCTAGAGTCATAGTAGAAGGGAATAGAGAGGTAAAATGACCCAAAACTCTTTTCTCCCTCAGTTTATATGGAGCAGGCAGTGTTCAAGACAGTATAAAATCATTAATCATTGCTTTAGATATTAACACTCAGCATCCTTACAACCCGTAAGGAACAGGAAAACCACATACATTAATTCTGCAGTATGAATTAAGCACAACATCAACAATATATAATCTTCAAGTAGAATAGGGAATTACCCTCATAGAAAACAATGCTTTATAGAGAGACAGAGGCAGAGGTAGGTACAAACAAAAACTTACCGCAAACGCTACCAACAGGGAAAACTCAGCAGCCAGGAGTGGGGCAAGACTACAAAGATGGCACCCTGAAAGGTGAGGTCGATTTATAAGCTAGGGATAAGGGGGAAGTTAAAAGAAGGGGAGGAGGGTCTAGGCAGGTATGTGCAAGTAGGTACTAGGTGGGGGAGGGGAGGAGAAGGGCGGATGTACAAGAGAAGAGGGGTAGTAAGTGAGAGGACAGAGAGAGAAGAGGTGAAAAGCAAAGCAAGACATAAACTAAGAAGACAGGTTGTTAGGGAAAACAATCAGTGATAAGGGAGTTAAGTCCAAAGTAAGGTAGCTAGGAGGTGAGAGAGTAAAACAGCAGAGTGAAAGGAGAGCTGACTAACGGCCGTTTCAGAGACAAATAAATAGGTACAGGAGTAACAGAGGTAAGAGGGAGGCAAAAATAAGGTTGAAAGGCTAATGTCAAGGAGCAAGGTAAGTGAAGGATAAATAGGTAGATCTACTGCCCATTAATGGTTATTGCAGGTAAAGTAAGTAGAGTCTACCGAAAGGATTTTAGAGAGACTAGGGGATGACAGAGGTGAGAAGAATAAAAATATAATTTACAAGCAGGGGGGACAGTTTTAGGAGAGAGGCTAAGGAGGGTATAGGGAATGTGGGTCTAAGAGACAATATGGGGGTTAACTCTAGCAGGCAGGATGTATTATAATAAGAGACTATGGCTGCTGAGAGTCCTGCAGGGAACACTCACTTAAACAAACTAAGACAGGAGTTTATTGCAATTTAAGGGAGTAGCAGTATTTTGTACATACTTCCAAATAACTATTCCTGCTTCTCAGGGCAGTGAAACATAGGGAAGAGAAGACTCTTTCCAATCAAAGGAGAAGGTATCAGACACTTTACAGAATTCAGGATTATCTCTGGGCCTCAGGTAGATAGCAGGAGACTGTAGCTGGGGGGTATGCACTGGCAAGAGGGTTGCTCGTTCCAAATAACTATTCCTGCATCTCAGGGCAAACATAGGGAAGACAAGACTCTTTCCAATCTTAGGAGAAGGTATCAGACACTTTACAGAATTCAGTATTATCTCTGGGCCTCAGGTAGATAGCAGGAGACTGTAGATGGGGGGTATGCACTTTCAGGGGGGTTGCTCATTCCAAATAACTATTCCTGCTTCTCAGGACAGTAAAACATAGGGAAGACAAGACTCTTTCCAATCTCAGGAGAAGGTATCAGACACTTTACAGAATTCAGGATTATCTCTGGGCCTCAGGTAGATAGCAGGAGACTGTAGCTGGGGGGGTATGCACTGGCAGGAGGGTTGCTCGCGCAAATGCTACCAACAGGGAAAACTCAGTAGCCAGGAGTGGGGCAAGCCTACAAAGATGGCACAGCATACATCAGCTACTGTTAACTGGGACATGATTACAGTAACAAATGATGCAGTATCAGTTACTGTTAACTGGGATACAATTACAGTCACAAATAGCACAGTTTTAGGAACTGTTAAATGGGACACAATTACAGTCAGACATAGCACAGTTTCAGGAACTGCTAACTGGGACACAATTACAGTGACACATGGCACAGTATCATGCACTGTTAACTGAGATACAATTGCAGTGACACATGGGACAGTATCAGGTACTGTTAACTGGGACACAATTACAGTGACACATGGCACAATATCAGGTACTGCTAACTGGGATACAATTACATTGACACATGGCACTGTATCAGGTACTGTTAACTTAGACACAATTACAGTGACACATGGCACAGAATCAGATACTGTTAACTGGGACACATTTACAGTGACACATGGCAAAATATCAGGTATTGTTAACTGGGACACAATTACAGTGACACATGGCACTGTATCAGGTACTTTTAACTGGGATACAATCCAGTTACATATGGCACCGTATCATGTTCTGTTAACTGGGACATGATTACAGTGACACATGGCACAATATCAGGGACTGTTAACTGGGACACAATTGCAGTGACATATGGCACCATATCAGGTACTGTAAATGGGGATACAATTACAGTGACATATAATACCGTATCATGTACTGTTAACGGGGACACAATTACAGTGACACGTGGCACAGTATCAAGTACTATTAACTGGGATACAATTCAGTGACACATGGCACAGTATTGGGTACTGTTACCTGGGACACAGTTACAGTGCAGTGACACATAGCACAGTATCAGGTACTGTTAACAGGGATACAATCACAGTAACACATGGTACCATATCAGGTACTGTTAACTGGGACACAATTACAGTGACACATGGTACAGTATCAGGTACAGTTAACAGGGATACAATCACAGTAACACATGGTACCATATCAGGTACTGTTAACAGGGATACAATCACAGTAACACATGGTACCATATCAGGTACTGTTAACTGGGACACAATTGCAGTGACACATGGTACAGTATCAGGTACAGTTAACAGGGATACAATCACAGTAACACATGGTACCATATCAGGTACTGTTAACTGGAATACAATTACAGTGACACATGGCAAAGAATCAGATACTGTTAACTGGGACACAATTACAGTGACACATGGAACAATATCAGGTACTGTTAATTGAGACACGATTACAGTGAGAGATGGCACAGTATCAGGTACTGTAAACTGGGACACAATTACAGTGACACATAGTACATTATCAGGTACTGTTAACTGGGACACATTTACAGTGACACTTGGCATGGTATCAGGTACTGTTAACTGGGACACAATTACAGTGACATGGCACAATATCAGGTATTGTAAACTGGGACACAATTACAGTGACACATGGCACAGTATCAGGTACTGTTAACTGGGACACGATTACAGTGACACATGGCACTGTATAAGGTACTTTTAACTGGGATACAATCCAGTGACATATGGCACCGTATCACATGCTGTTAACTGGGACATGATTACAGTAACACATGGCACAATATCAGGTACTGTTAATTGGGACACATTTGCAGTGACATATGGCACCATATCGGGTACTGTAATGGGGATATGATTACAGTGACGCATAATACCGTATCAGGTACTGTTAACTGGGACACAATTACAGTGACACATAGCACAGTATCAGGTACTGTTAACTGGGACATGATTACAGTGATACATGGCCAAGTATCAGATACTGATAATGGGGACACAATTACAGTGACACATGGCACAATATCAGGTACTGCTAACTGGGATACAATTACATTGACACATGGCACTGTATCAGGTACTGTTAACTGAGACACAATTACAGTGACACATGGCACAGAATCAGATACTGTTAACTGGGACACATTTACAGTGACACATGGCAAAATATCAGGTATTGTTAACTGGGACACAATTACAGTGACACATGGCACTGTATCAGGTACTTTTAACTGGGATAAAATCCAGTTACATATGGCACCGTATCATGTTCTGTTAACTGGGACATGATTACAGTGACACATGGCACAATATCAGGGACTGTTAACTGGGACACAATTGCAGTGACATATGGCACCATATCGGGTACTGTAAATGGGGATACAATTACAGTGACATATAATACCGTATCATGTACTGTTAATGGGGACACAATTACAGTGACACGTGGCACAGTATCAAGTACTATTAACTGGGATACAATTCAGTGACACATGGCACAGTATTGGGTACTGTTACCTGGGACACAGTTACAGTGCAGTGACACATATCACAGTATCAGGTACTGTTAACAGGGATACAATCACAGTAACACATGGTACCATATCAGGTACTGTTAACTGGGACACAATTACAGTGACACATGGTACAGTATCAGGTACAGTTAACAGGGATACAATCACAGTAACACATGGTACCATATCAGGTACTGTTAACAGGGATACAATCACAGTAACACATGGTACCATATCAGGTACTGTTAACTGGGACACAATTACAGTGACACATGGTACAGTATCAGGTACAGTTAACAGGGATACAATCACAGTAACACATGGTACCATATCAGGTACTGTTAACTGGAATACAATTACAGTGACACATGGCAAAGAATCAGATACTGTTAACTGGGACACAATTACAGTGACACATGGAACAATATCAGGTACTGTTAATTGAGACACGATTACAGTGAGAGATGGCACAGGGACACAATTACAGTGACACATAGTACATTATCAGGTACTGTTAACTGGGACACATTTACAGTGACACTTGGCATGGTATCAGGTACTGTTAACTGGGACACAATTACAGTGACACATGGCACAATATCAGGCATTGTAAACTGGGACACAATTACAGTGACACATGGCACAGTATCAGGTACTGTTAACTGGGACACGATTACAGTGACACATGGCACTGTATAAGGTACTTTTAACTGGGATACAATCCAGTGACATATGGCACCGTATCACATGCTGTTAACTGGGACATGATTACAGTAACACATGGCACAATATCAGGTACTGTTAATTGGGACACATTTGCAGTGACATATGGCACCATATCGGGTACTGTAATGGGGATATGATTACAGTGACGCATAATACCGTATCAGGTACTGTTAACTGGGACACAATTACAGTGACACATAGCACAGTATCAGGTACTGTTAACTGGGACATGATTACAGTGATACATGGCTAAGTATCAGATACTGATAATGGGGATACAATTACAGTGACATATGGCACAGTATCAGGTACTGTTAACTGGGATACAATTACAGTGACATATGGTACAGAATCAGCTACTTTTAACAAGGACACAATTACAGTGACACATGGCACAGTGTCAAGTCCTGATAACTGGGACACAATTACAGTAACACATGGCACAGTATCAGGTACTGTTAACTGGGATGTGATTACAGTGACATATGGCACAGTATCATGAACTGTTAACTGGAACATGATTACAGTAACACATGATACTGTTAACTGGGACACAATTACAGTGACATATGGCACAGCATCAAGTACTATTAACTGGGATACAATTACAGTGGCACATGGTACGCTATCAGGTACAGTTAACTGGGACATGATTACAGTAACACATGGCACAGTATCAGGTACTGTTCACTGAGAAACAATTACAGTGACACATGGTACAGTATCAGGTACTGTTAACTGGAATACAATTACAGTGACACATGATACCGTATCAGGTACCGTTAACTAGGATACATTTACATTGACACATGGCACAGTATCAAGTACAGTTAACTTTGACATGATTAAAGTAACACATGGCACAGTATCAGGTACTGTTAACTGGGACACAATTACAGTGACATATGGCACTGTATCGAGTACTGTTAACTAAGATATGATTACAGTGACACTTGGCCACAATATCAGCTACTGTTAATTGGAATACAATTACAGTGACACAAGGCACAGAATCAGATACTGTTAACTGGGACATGATTACAGTGACACATGGCACAATATCAGCTACTGTTAACTGGGACATGATTACAATGACAGATGGCACAGTATCAGGTACAGTTAACTGGGACACAATTATAGTGACACATCGTACAGTATGAAGTACTGTTAACTGGGACACGATTAGAGTGACACATGGCACAATATCAGGTACTGTTAACTGGGACACAATTACAATGACAGATGGCACAGTATCAGGTACAGTTAACTGGGACTCAATTATAGTGACACATAGTACAGTATGAAGTACTGTTAACTGGGATACATTTACAGTGACACTTGGCACTGTATCAGGTACTGTTAACTGGGACACAATTACAGTGACACATGGCACAATATCAGGTATTGTAAACTGGGACACAATTACAGTGACACATGGCACAGTATCAGGTACTGTTAACTGGGACACGATTACAGTGACACATGGCACTGTATCAGGTACTTTTAACTGGGATACAATCCAATGACATATGGCACTGAATCACACACTATTAACTGGGACATGATTACATTGACACATGGCACAATATCAGGTACTGTTAACTGAGACATAATTACAGTGACACATGGCACAGTATCAAGTACTATTAACTGGGATACAATTCAGTGACACATGGCACAGTATTGGGTACTGTTAACTGGGACACAATTACAGTGACACATAGCACAGTATCAGGTACTGCTAACTGGGACATGATTAAAGTGATATATGGCCCAGTATTATGTACTGTTAATGGGAATACAATTACAGTGACATATGGCACAGTATCAAGTACTGTTAACTGGGATACAATTACAGTGACATACGGCACAGAATCAGCTACTTTTAACAAGGGCCAATTACAGTCACACATGGCACAGTGCCATGTACTGTTAACTAGGACACAATTACAGTGACACATGGCACGGTATCAGGTACTGTTAACTGGGATGCGATTACAGTGACATATGGCACAGTATCATGTACTGTTAACTGGAACATGATTACAGTAACACATGGCACAGTATCAGTTACTGTTAACTGGGACACAATTACAGTGACACATGGCAGAGTATCAAGAACTATTAAAAGGGATACAATTACAGTGATACATGCTACAGTATCAGGTACAGTTAACTGGGACATTATTACAGTAACACATGGCACAGTATCAGGTACTGTTCACTGAGAAACAATTACAGTGACACATGGTACAGTATCAGGTACTGTTACTGGAATACAATTACAGTGACACATGATACCGTATCAGGTACCATTAACTGGGATACATTTACAGTGACACATGCAATAGTATCAGGTACAGTTAACTTTGACATGATAACAGTAACACATGGCACAGTATCAGGTACTGTTAACTGGGACACAATTACAGTGACATATACCACTGTATTGAGTACTGTTAACTAAGATATGATTACAGTCACACATGGCCGCAATATCAGGTACTGTTAACTGAGACATGATTACAGTCACATATGGCACAGTATCCAGTACTGTTCACTGGGACACAATTACAGTGACACATGGTACAGTATCGGGTACTGTTAACTGGGACACATTTACAGTGACACTTGGCACTGTATCAGGTACTGTTAACTGGGACACAATTACAGTGACACATGGTACTATATCAGCTACTGTTAACTGGAATACAATTACAGTGACACATGGCAAAGAATCAGATACTGTTAACTGGGACATGATTACAGTGACACATGGCACAATATCAGGTACTGTTAACTGAGACACGATTACGGTGAGAGATGGCACAGTATCAGGTACTGTTAACTGGGACACAATTACAGTGACACATAGTACAGTATCAGGTACTGTTAACTGGGACACATTTACAGTGACACTTGGCACTGTATCAGGTACTGTTAACTGGGACACAATTACAGTGACACATGGCACAATATCAGGTATTGTAAACTGGGACACATTTAAAAGTGACACATGGCACAGTATCAGGTACTGTTAACTGGGACACGATTACAGTGACACATGGCACTGTATAAGGTACTTTTAACTGGGATACAATCCAGTGACATATGGCACCGTATCACAAACTGTTAACTGGGACATGATTACAGTGACACATGGCACAATATCAGGTACTGTTAATTGGGACACAATTGCAGTGACATATCGCACCATATTGGGTACTATAATGGGGATACGATTACAGTGACACATAATACCGTATCAGGTACTGTTAACTGGGACACAATTACATTGACACATAGTACAGTATCAGGTACTGTTAAGTGGGGCATGATTACAGTGATACATGGCCTATTATCAGGTACTGTTAATGGGGATACAATTACAATGACATATGGCACAGTATCAGGTACTGTTAACTTGGATACAATTACAGTGACATATGGCACAGAATCAGCTACTTTTAACAAGGACACAACTACAGTGACACATGGCACAGTGTCAAGTACTGTTAACTGGGACACAATTACATTGACACATGGCACAGTATCAGGTACTGTTAACTGGGAAGTGATTACAGTGACATATGGCACAGTATCATGAACTGTTAACTGGAACATGATTACAGTAACACATAGCACAGTATCAGTTACTGTTAACTGGGACACAATTACAGTGACATATGGCACAGCATCAAGTACTATTAACTGGGATACAATTACAGTGGCGCATGGTACACTATCAGGTACAGTTAACTGGGACATGATTACAGTAACACATGGCACAGTATCAGGTACTGTTCACTGAGAAACAATTTCAGTGACACATGGTACAGTATCAGGTACTGTTAACTGGAATACAATTACAGTGACACATGATACCATATCAGGTACCGTTAATTGGGATACATTTACAGTGACACATGGCACAGTATCAGGTACAGTTAACTTTGACATGATTACAGTAACACATGGCACAGTATCAGGTACTGTTAACTGGGACACAATTACAGTGACATATGGCACTGTATCGAGTACTGTTAACTAAGATATGATTACAGTGACACATGGCCGCAATGTCAGGTACTGTTAACTGGAACATGATTACAGTCACACACAGCACAGTATCCAGTACTGTTCACTGGGACACAATTAAAGTGACACATGGTACAGTATCAGGTACTGTTAACAGGGATACAATCACAGTAACACATGGTACCGTATCAGATACTGTTAACTGGGACACTATTACAGTGACACATGGCACAATATCAGGTACTGTTAACTGGGACACAATTACAGTGAGAGATGGCACAGTATCAGGTACTGTTAACTGGGACACAATTCCAGTGACACATAGTACAATATCAGGTATTGTTAACTGGGACACATTTACAGTGACACTTGGCACTGTATCAGGTACTGTTAACTGGGACACAATTACAGTGAAAAATGGCACAATATCAGGTATTGTAAACTGGGACACAATTACAGTGACACATGGCACAGTATCAGGTACTGTTAACTGGGACCCTATTACAGTGACACATGGCACTGTGTCAGGTACTTTTAACTGGGATACAATCCAGTGACATATGGCACCGTATCACATACTGTTACTGGGACATTATTACAGTGACACATGGCACAATATCAGGTACTGTTAACTGGGACACAACTGCAGTGACATATGGCACCATATCGGGTACTGTTAATGGGGATACGATTACAGTGACACATTATACCATATCAGGTACTGTTAACTGGGACACAATTACAGTGACACATGGCACAGTATCAAGTACTATTAACTGGGATACAATTCAGTGACACATGGCACAGTATCGGGTACTGTTAACTGGGACACAATTACAGTGGCACATAGCACAGTATCAGGTACTGTTAACTGGGACATGATTAAAGTGATATATGGCCCAGTATCAGGTACTGTTAATGGGAATACAATTACAGTGACATATGGCACAGTATCAGGGTACTTTTAACAAGGACACAATTACAGTGACACATGGCACAGTGTCAAGTACTATTAACTAGGACACAATTACAGTGACAAATGGCACAGTATCAGGTACTGTTAACTGGGATGTGATTACAGTGACTTATGGCACAGTATCATGTACTGTTAACTGGAACATGATTACAATAACACATGGTACAGTATCATTTACTGTTAACTGGGACATAATTACAGTGACACATGGCACAGTATCAAGAGCTTTTAACTGGGATACAATTACAGTGACACATGGTACAGTATCAGGTACAGTTAACTGGGACATGATTACAGTAACACATGGCATGTTATCAGGTACTGTTCACTGAGAAACAATTACAGTGACACATGGTACAGTATCAGGTACTGTTAACTGGAATACAATTACAGTGACGCATGATACCATATCAGGTACCGTTAACTCGGATACATTTACAGTGACACATGGCACAGAATCAGGTACAGTTAACTTTGACATGATTACAGTAACACATGGCACAGTGTCAGGTACTGTTAACTGGGACACAATTACAGTGACATATGGCACTGTATCAAGTATTGTTAACTAAGATATGATTACAGTGACACATGGCCGCAATATCTGTTAACTGGGACACAATTACAGTGACACATGGCAAAGTATCCAGTACTGTTCACTGGGACACAATTACAGTGACACATGGTACAGTATCATGTACTGTTAACAGGGATACAATAACTGTAACACATGGTACCGTATCAGGTACTGCTAACTGGGACACAATTACAGTGACACATGGTGCTATATCAGGTACTGTTAACTGGAATACAATTACAGTGACACATGGTACAGTATCAGGTACTGTTAACTGGGATACAATTACAGTGACACATGGCACAGTATCAGGTACTGTTAACTGGGACACAATTACAGTGACACATGGAACAGTATCAGGTACTGTTAACTGGGATACAATTAGAGAGACACGTGGTACCATATCAGGGTCTGTTAACTGAGACACAATTACAGTGACACATGGCACAGTATCAGGTACTATTAACTGAGATATAATTACAATGACACATGGCACAGTATCAGTTACTGTTAATTGGGATACAATTGCAGTGACATATCGCACTGTATCAGCTACTATTAACTGGGATATTATTACACAGACATATGCCACCATATCTGATACTGTTAACTGGGACACAATTACAGTGACACATGGCACAATATCAGGTACTGTTAACTGGGACACGATTACAGTGAGAGATGGCACAGTATCAGGTGCTGTTAACTGGGACACAATTACAGTGACACATAGTACAATATCAGGTACTGTTAACTGGGACACGTTTACAGTGACACTTGGCACTGTATCAGCTACTATTAACTGGGACACAATTACAGTGACAAATGGTGCAATATTAGGTATTGTAAACTGGGACACAATTACAGTGACACATGGCACAGAATCAGGTACTGTTAACTGGGACACAATTACAGTGACACATGGCACAGTATCAGGTACTGTTAACTGGGACACTATTACAGTGACACATGGCACTGTGTCAGGTACTTTTAACTGGGATACAATCCAGTGACATATGGCACCGTATCACGTACTGGAACATGATTACAGTGACACATGGCACAATATCAGGTACTGTTAACTGGGACACAACTGCAGTGACATATGGCACCATATCAGGTACTGTTAATGGGGATACGATTACAGTGACACATTATACCGTATCAGGTACTGTTAACTGGGACACAATTACAGTAACACATGGCACAGTATCAAGTACTATTAACTGGGATACAATTCAGTGACACATGGCACAGTATCAGGTACTGTTAACTGGGACAGAATTACAGTGGCACATAGCACAGTATCAGGTACTGTTAACTGGGACATGATTAAAGTGATATATGGCCCAGTATCAGGTACTGTTAATGGCAATACAATTACAGAGACATATGGCACAGTATCAGGTACTGTTAACTGGGATACAATTACAGTGACATATGGCAGGGAATCGGCTACTTTTAACAAGGACACAATTACAGTGACACATGGCACAGTGTCAAGTACTGTTAACTAGGACACAATTACAGTGACAAATGGCACAGTATCAGGTACTGCTAACTGGGATGTGATTACAGTGACTTACGGCACAGTATCATGTACTGTTAACTGGAACATGATTACAGTAACACATGGTACAGTATCAGTTACTGTTAACTGGGACACAATTACAGTGACACAGGGCACAGTATCAAGAACTTCTAACTGGGATACAATTACAGTGACACATGGTACAGTATCAGGTACAGTTAACTGGGACATGATTACAGTAACACATGGCATGTTATCAGGTACTGTTCACTGAGAAACAATTACAGTGACACATGGTACAGTATCAGGTACTGTTAACTGGAATACAATTACAGTGACACATGATAACATATCAGGTACCGTTAACTCGGATACATTTACAGTGACACATGGCACAGAATCAGGTACAGTTAACTTTGACATGATTACAGTAACACATGGCACAGTGTCAGGTACTGTTAACTGGGACACAATTACAGTGACATATGGCACTGTATCAACTATTGTTAATTAAGATATGATTACAGTGACACATGGCCACAATATCTGTTAACTGGGACACAATTACAGTGACACATGGCAAAGTATCCAGTACTGTTCACTGGAACACAATTACAGTGACACATGGCACAGTATCAGGTACTGTTAACAGGGATACAATAACTGTAACACATGGTACCGTATCAGGTACTTCTAACTGGGACACAATTACAGTGACACATGGTGTTATATCAGGTACTGTTAACTGGAATACAATTACAGTGACACATGGTACAGTATCATGTCCTGTTAACTGGGATACAATTACAGTGACACATGGCACAGTATCAGGTACTGTTACCTGGGACACGATTACAGTGACACATGGCACAGTATCGGGTACTGTTAACTGGGATACAAATAGAGAGACACACGGTACCGTATCAGGGTCTGTTAACTGAGACACAATTACAGTGACACATGGCACAGTATCTGGTACTATTAACTGAGATACAATTACAATGACACATGGCACAGTATCAGTTACTGTTAATTGGGATACAATAGCAGTGATATATCGCACTGTATCAGCTACTATTAACTGGGATATTATTACAGTGACATATGCCACAGTATCTGGTACTGTTAACTGGGACACAATTACAGTGACACATGACACAATATCAGGTACTGTTAACTGGGACATGATTACAGTGACACATGGCACAGTATCAGGTACTGTTAACTGGGACACGATTGTATTCCAGTTAACAGTACCTGATATAGTACCATGTGTCACTGTAATTGTATCCCAGTTAGCAGTACCTGATACAGTGCCATGTGTTACTGTTATTGTATCCCTGTTAACCGTACCTGATACTGTACAATGTGTCACTGTAATTGTGCCCCAGTGAACAGTACCGGAAACTTTGCCATGTGTCACTGTAATCTTGTCCCAGTTAACAGAACCTGATATTGCGGCCATGTGTCACTGTAATCATATCTTAGTTAATAGTACTTGATACAGTGCCATATGTCACTCTAATTGTGTCCCAGTTAATAATACCTGACAATGTGCCATGTGTTACTGTAATCATGTCAAAGTTAACTGTACCTGATACTGTGCCATGTGCCACTGTAAATGTATCCCAGTTAACGGTACCTGATACGGTATCATGTGTCACTGTAATTGTATTCCAGTTAACAGTACCTGATACTGTACAATGTGTCACTGTAATTGTGTCCCATGTAACTGTACCTGATACTGTACCATGTGTCACTGTAATTGTATCCCAGTTAATAGTACTTAATACTTTGCCATGTGTCACTGTAATTGTGTCCTTGTTAAAAGTAGCTGATTCTGTGCAATATGTCACTGTAATTGTGTCCTTGTTAAAAGTAGCTGATTCTGTGCAATATGTCACTGTAATTGTATCCCAGTTAACAGTACCTGATACTGTGCCATATGTCACTGTAATCATATCCCCATTAACAGTACCTGATACTGGGCCATGTATCACTGTAATTATGTCCCAGTTAACAGTGCCTGATACTATGCTATGTGTCACTGTAATTGTGTCCCAGTTAACAGTACCCAATACTGAGCCATGTGTCACTGAATTGTATCCCAGTTAGTAGTACTTGATACTGTGCCATGTGTCACTGTAATTGTGTCCCAGTTAACAGTACCTGATATGGTATTGTGTGTCACTGTAATTGTATCCCCATTAACAGTACCCGATATGGTGCCATATGTCACTGCAATTGTGTCCCAGTTAACAGTACCTGATATTTCTCGATGTGTCATTGTAATCATGTCCCAGTTAACAGTATGTGATACAGTGCCATATGTCACTTGATTGTATCCCAGTTAGAAGTACCTGATACAGTGCCCTGTGTCACTGTAATTGTGTCCCAGTTAACAGTATCGGATACTGTGCCATGTGTCGATGTAATCATGCCCCAGTTAACAGTATCTGATATTGTGCCATGTGTCACTGTAATCGTGTTCCAGTTAACAGTACCTGATTCTGTGCCATGTGTCACTGTAATTGTTTCCTAGTTAACAGTATATGATACTGTCCCGTGTGTGACTGTAATTGTATCCCAGTTAACAGTAACTGATACTGTGCCATGTTTTACTGTAATCATGTCCCAGTTAACAGTAGCTGATGCTGTGCCATATGTCACTGTAATTGTGTACCAGTTAACAGTAACTGATACTGTGCCATGTGTTACTGTAATCATGCCCCAGCTAACAGTACATGATACTGTGCCATATGTCACTGTAATTGTGTCCCAGTTAATAGTACTTGACACTATGCCATGTGTCACTTTGTGTCCCTGTTAAAAGTAGCTGATTCTGTGCCATATGTCACTGTAATTTTATCCCAGTTAATAGTACCTGATACTGTGCCATGGGTGACTGTAATCATGTCCCATTTAGCAGTACCTGATATGGTACCATGTGTCACTGTAATTGTATCCCAGTTAACAGTACCTGATACTGTACCATGTGTCACTGTAATTGTATGCCAGTTAACAGTACCTGATATTGTGCCATGTATCACTGTAATTGTGTCTCAGTTATCAGTACCAGATACTGTGACATATGTCACTGTAATCATATCCCAGTTAACAGTAGCTGATACATTGCCATATGTCACTGCAATTGTATCCCAATTAACAGTACCTGATACTGTGCCATGTGTCATTGTAATTGTATCTCAGTTAATAGTACCTGATACTGTGCCATGTGTCACTGTAATTGTGTCTCAGTTAACAGTACATAATACAGTGCCATGTGTCACTGTAAATGTGTCCTAGTTAACAATACCTGATACTGTGTCATGTGTCACTTTAGATGTATCCCAGTTAACAGTACCTGATACAGTGCCATGTGTCACTGAAATCATGACCCAGTTAACAGTACCTGATACTGTGCCATGTGTCACTGTAAATGTGTCCCAGTTAACAGTACCTGATACTGTGCCATGTTTCACTGTAATCATGTCCCAGTTAATAGTACGTGATACAGTGCCATATGTCACTGGATTGTATCCCAGTTAAAAGTACCTGATGCAGTGCCATGTGATAACATTTTTAATAAAAAAGTGAAGAAAGTAGATAGAGATAGTAGGCAGTACAAACAACATAAGGTGTACCCTATAGATAAACTAGTTTATTATGAAGGAGAATATGGTCCTACAACTTATGTAACAATGGTAAAGGTTGACAAGGCTAATTCTAATTCCAATTTCAATTCTGAATTAGAAAGTGACAATTATAAGGAAGATGATGTAGAGTACCCGGTTGATTTTCAGGATTTTCCGCTTCCGAGACGCTCAGAGAGAATAGCAAATCGCAGACAAGGGATATACAAAACCTACAGCAAGGTAACACAGCAGTACAATGGCCACCCCAGGTGGTAGATTTTACAGACTCAATACAGTGCAAACATAATATTCAATATACCTTAAATGGCTTTAATATATACAATTATTCTGAAGTTCCTATCACAAAAGAACTGTTTTCTTTATTTTCCAAAGGGTTTAAATTTGTTCCAACTAGAATACCTGACATAGCTACAGTGATGGCTGATTTACAGTTATACCTGAGGAAACTAAATTTGAACATCATGTTTTCAGACAAAACTACTAGAGCTGAATTGAAAGATATTCCCAAGAAAGGTAGTACATTTAATCCTCCATTACACCCACGTGTTACTGCTTATGAAAAGCTGGTTAAGGAAGATTTATATAAAATATGGGGAGAGAAGAAGAGACTGTTTCCCAACTGAAATCCTGAGGAAAGGAACCTTTTAAAGACTTTAAAAGAAGATAAGGGAATACGAATTATGACACCTGATAAAGGTGGTGGGGCGATTTTATATAGTTCAGAGGATTATACAAATACCATGCAAAATATTTTATTCAATGTAGATAATTATTCTTTATGTTCTAAAAATGAAATACATATCTCATATCATAGACTAGATAGTTACCTGTATGAATATTTAATGGACCAGAGAATATCAAAAGATGATTATGATTTTCTCTTGAATAAGCATCCTAAGATTCCGGTCCTTTTTGGAATACCTAAGATACTTAAGAACCTGGAAAAGCCACTTTTTAGGCCTATTGTAGCAGCTGCAGGTTCCAAAACACACAATTTAGCAGTGTATGTTGACAAAAAATTAAAACATATAACGAACAAATTCCCCCATCTATTAAATGATTCCTGGGATTTTTTAGGACAAATTAAGAAGGATTTATGGGCTCCTGATTGCTTCTTCCTAACCACAGATGTTCAGGGCCTTTTTTCATGCATTCCCAAAACAGAAGGTTTGTGTTTTTTTGAAGAGGTACTTTTTGCTTATTCATCCTTGACTGCAGATGAAGTCTTGCTCATATGTGAACTTATGAACCTTATATTAGAAAATAATTATATACATTTTGAAGGGGAATATTTTCAACAGCTCAAAGGGGTCACCATGGGTGCTGCTTGTGCCCCCTTGTATGCTAACTTGGTTCTCCTTGGTTGGGAAATCAAACATATTTTTCAAAATGAATTATTTTTATCCAATGTCATATATTACAGTAGATTTTTGGATGATATCTTTATCTTGTGGAATGGATGATCAGAACAAATACCTGAGTTTATCCAGTATTTGAATAAAACTAGAGAATATTTGAACTTTACCTTTCAGTTTGATAAACAAGAGATTAACTTCTTGGATACTAAAATAATCAAAGCTCAGGCTGGATATATTTCCAAAATCTACCGCAAAAATACTTTTTGTAATAGCTATTTGCATTATAATAATCATCACCCAATTTATCAGAAAAAAAGTATTATTAAGGGTCAGGCTATAAGAATAGCCAGGATGACAACTATGATAAATGATGTGATAACAGAGTTTGAACATTTAAGGGATATGTTCTTAGAGAGAGGCTACCCTGGACATTTTATTGACCCTATACTTACAAATGTTCTTAGAAAATGGGGTGATACTTATATACCTTTATTAGGTACTGGTGGTGATAGTATTAATAACAAAGTAAATGACACACAGAAGTTCAGTACCCACCTAATTTCCAACAGGCTTGTGTAATACAATACAGTCCCTTGTATTCCCAGATCAAGGGAATATTGATAAAGAACTGGAACATCTTTAAAACCAATAGTTAGATATTTCGAATATTGGGTGATAAACCCATATTTTCCACTAAAGTAGGACCTAATATAAAATCATTATTGGAGATGGGGAACGCCTCTAAAACATGCAGGAGAAAAGGGGTGGAAGTAAGCCTTGTGGCAGGTGTTCCTATTGTTCCTGTATTCTGCAAGACAGCTCTATAGCCATTGATAACCAGAACAAAAGTTATGTTTTATTAAAAAGTGGCAACTGCTGTTCCAGCAGATTGGTATATATAGCTAGGTGTAACACCTGTACTTCGTTTTATGTAGGGAAGACAGAGAGAATGTTTAAGACCAGGATATATGAGCACCTTTATGATATCAAAAATAAGAAAGATACCAATGCCCTATATAAACATAGTATTTCATGCACTAATTGTTCATGTTTTAAGTTTGCCATTCTTGAATTTGTAACTGTTGAAGTGAGAGGTGGAGACTGTCAAAATGTACTACATAAAAAGGAGCTTCTATGGCAGTTAAGGCTAGCCGCTGATTTTCCACCAGGACTAAATGAGCACATTACTATAATGCCCATTCTTAAGGAAAAGGCAGATTTAGTCTATCAACATTAATATATATTGTAGGAATTTTTAAAGTATAACTAATTAATAAGTGATATATATTTTTTCATGTAATGAGTTTATTATGCAATTGACTGTTGTAGATTATACTTTTTGTGGTCAATGGGGCTTTTGAGTTTAATGTTTCAATTTTAACTGTGTAAAAAAATACTTCAGTTTTAATTATTTATATATTCATGAGCAGTGATTTTTCACTGTTAGAATTGGTTGGATTAGAACCACTGACTAACTGGTATTGTGTATTTAAACTTGAATTTTGAATGATTCTCTGTTCTGAAGAAGTCATACTTGTTGATGAAAGCGCTTAACATTGTTTTATTATTTTTATAATTCATTAAATAGTACTGTGGGCTCGCAACGTTGGCATCTTTATTTTATCTAGTTTTATTTAGAGCACTATTTGCACTACTTATTTGGCCCAAACACTTGTGTGCCAATAAAACACCAAGTTAATAATGTCCATTACAACATACACTACATCAGAGCAGGATGAAAATGAGGTATTAACAAAAGCCCACTCATATATCTGTCATTCCAGTTGCCTATAGTCTGCAAATGCAATATCCTACATGACGGGTCTATATTAGAATACTGAACATTTCAAATGTTGAGTGTTCTAATATCGAACCCTAGCAATCGAAAATACAAAACATTGAACATTCGGAACAGTGAATTTTTCCTAGGGAAAAAAATTTGCTGTTCCAAAATACATGCACACAACACAAGCACACCAAACAAACAGCAATCCACACACATACACCTAAACTCATACACCTAACCCTACACTAAACTATACATACACCACTAACTATCCACTTACCTTAACCCAAACCCTAACCCTAAGGTCCGTCACTATCGCACAGTCACCTCACTTCACCCTAACCCTAACTCCCCTACCCCGCCCTAACCCTCACATCCACATAATCGCATCCTTACCTGACCCGAGCCCTAACCCTAACTCACCTAACCCACCCTAACCCACACATCCACACAATCGCACACTTACCTGAACCCGACCCGTAACTTTCATAGGACTAAAAAAAACGTAACAAAAGAAACGGACAAACAAATTCTTTCCCTAGGAAAGAATTTGGTTTTCTGTTTCTTCAATATTTTCAGCGTTTGCTGAAAATGGGTTGATATTAGAACGCTGGACATTTCAAATGTTCGGTGCTCTAATATAGACCCCTACATGACAAAGTATGTCTTTCAACTTGTTCTGCAGTAGCTTACATTCTACGAGGGTTTATGGAGGCACATTTATGTGGGTTGACAATGGTTTCAAGTACATTTATTCTTTCATAGTTATCACTGGTGAATAGTCTAGCCCAATAGGACAACATAGATCTGATGATGATGGCAACATGCACATGCTATGGTGCAGTGATGCAGTGGCTCAATCTGCACTACTGCATAGGGTGGTATAGGATCAGTTTACCTTTAAAATGTTGAAGCCCACATCTGTGATGTTCAGATGTGCAAAAGAATGTTTGCAAAAGTTTGTATTAATGAAGTATGAATTGCCGAATTCATAAAAGAGTGAATGCCAGTGTGCATTCGCTCATGTGAATTTGGCATTCTGAGTGGAGATCGCAGTACAGTGGACATCAGGACATGTAGCCCTACCCTCACTGTAGTGTGATCTTGGAGTTAGTATATAAAATTAACAGGGGGTGTGGGGGTGCAGGGGGCTTGCCCCCCTGCAAAACATTCTTAGCAGACATCCGGATATGACGTGGTGTTGCTCAAATTTGACATTCCCTGAGTGTCGAATGTTTCTGAGTACCAGGGTCGCACTTTCTAGTGTTCGCAGTTGTCATTTCTGACATTTCTGGTTGAATACATAAACAGTCGCACAAATGTGTTGCAACATTTTAAAGGTAAACCCATAGGATCATAGGAGTTTACTAGGGTATTGACCCAGAGGTCATTTCAAGCCTAGCTGTTTCATCCCAATGTAATACCACAGAACTCTAGTCAATACCAAGGATTTTATTTAGTAATGACTGCCCATGTCCAGGAGGGTTGTGGGTGCTATGCCCGGTAAGAATTTACTGTGCCTTATAAATTCATCCAAGTTCCGTTTGAACAGTGTCATAGAGGTGCTCTGTTTCACATGAGTTGGTAGCCTATTCCAAAGACATGGCAGCTGCTAGGAGACAAATCTGTCCCAACAGCATGTCCTATTTAAGTCACAGGTCATATTTAGGTCCCTGAACAAGTAGCTCTAGTCCCATTTGATTTACGGATGTGCAGGAAATTCACTACGTTTGAGTCTGAGATTGCTATGTAAGCCAGGCATAAGTTTCCCCTAAGAAGTCTATACAATACAGTGCAGAGTTATAGGAATTTTAGTCAGTTTGTGTAAGGCACGTGCTGGAGTCCCTTGATCTTCTTTGTCAGAAACCTCTGAGGTCTCTCCAATTGCTGCAGGTGCTTTGTACAGTACATGCCAAAAGGGGTGTTATACTCAATTATGGGCCTGATTAGTGATGAGTTTAGAGGGATTATAACCTCCTTTGCTCTAGAAGTGATGCCTTTACTAAACAAGTGTGCTACATAGAAAGCCTTCCTTACTACAGTAGACACATGATGGTCAAAGTTAAGGTCGCAGTCAACTTGTGATCCCAGATCCCTTACCACTTCATAGGTACTTCGGGTATTGTTGATTTGATAGTGTGAAAGGACATTATTTTTGCCAAAGGTAATGGTGATGCATTTCTTTGCATTCAGTCTAAGACCATGACTAAGACACCAGTCGTTGGTCTGCATAAGACCCACTTGAAGTATGCTGACATAATTTGGGGATTTAATAACTGCACCCAGTTTGCAGTCGTCCGCAAATTTGGTCAGCCACAACCCCTTAGTTTTGGCCTGAACATCTGAAAGATATATACCAAACAGTAGGGGGCCAAAGACTGACCCATGTGGTACCCCATTAGTGATAGGTCAGCTAGTTGATGTGAAGTTGCCCACTTTGACAGTATGTGTCTGGTTTGTGAGCCAGTTAGCAACCCATCTTACAACAAAGGGGTTTACATTCAGTTTGCTACATTTATCAGTAATGCCTGAGTGTGGGATTGTTTCGAAAGCTTTTGCTAAATTGAGGTATGCTGTGTGCACAGATTTGCTCTCATCAATTGCCCTGGTCACATTTTCGAAGAAATACACAAGGTTTAACAGACAGGATCTGCTCTTAACGTAGCCGAATTGGGTTGGATCCTGGGTTTGGAGGTTGCCTATGTCTTTATTAATGAAGTCCATTATGATATATTTCATGGCCTTACAGATGAAGCTGGTCAGATTTGTGAGTCTATAATTCCCCAGGTCTGTTGCTAGGCCACCTTTGTGAAGGGGAATAACTGTTGCTGTTCTCCATTCCACATGAACAAAGCCTGTGGTTAGGCTATGATTGAATAGGATACTTAATGATGATGCTAGTCCATGTTTTAGCTTGTTTAAAAGACAGCCTGGGATGCCATCTGGTCCCACAGAGACTGTGTTTTTTTGCCTTGGACAAGGCTTTAATGACCTGCTCTTTGGATATGTAGGGTGAGGGGGGGGTGTTAAATTATTTAAAATGGCAGTGACCAGACTCATAACGTACTACTGTATCCGTTATACTTTATTACAGGAAGTATATATTGCCAAGCAGTCATACTGAGTTATTTCAATTTTATTATAACATAGCTAGAAAAAAGTCTTTGCTTCTCATGAGCTGTATCATTCCTAGGATCAATGCACACTTGATGAAGAAGGCTCTCCCGAAAAGCAAACAAAGTTCAGCTTATATAAATGGAAGCAGGTGTTGTTTTTAGTGTCTTTGTGGTTTACATGTCTGATTTCTATTCCATGTCATCTTCGCATCAGTTGATGTGTCTATATTTTACTTTTTTCATTTCTGCACCTGGAGAGTCATAACAAGTCCTTGCTATTTCCTTTTGAAACATCAAATGTCTTAACAACTTCCTTCTTTGTATGTTCCAATTTATTATAACTGGATGCCATTTACCATAAATGTTTAAGCCCACAGCCACATGTATTCCACTGATAAGCTAAACTAAACATGCTTTTACACTTTTTCCGTGAACTAGTTCTAAACCACATGTATCTACTGAAAGGTCAAACTAAGCATATTTTTACATTTTGCTCTAACAGGTGTTAGACTGTCACAGTTAGCTGCTTGCTTAAGCACATTGTACTTTCCGTATCTATTTTTAACTTTGCAGTGCAAGCCTTGCAGTTCATGCCTTGCATGTTACATTTCTGCACTTTAGAAAGAGAACATTTATTTCAAACCTTGCTTTAAAAGCAAACATTTATTTTTCATTTTCAAAACCTTGTATTAAACTTGAATTTTAAGCAAACATTTCTTATTTCATTACTGCTTCGGGGAAAATATTTTACTTTACATAATATCTATCAATTCCCCCTTTTTGTTTTAATTGAGCCAAAGCAAAAATTCAATATAGAGAAAAATGCGATCCTCTGTATTTAATACCATTTCTTCATTGTTAATGACCGTTACTTGATTAATAGTTTTATTAATACAGATTTTATCATACATACAAATTGTTGTAGATAAAAAGATAATGAGAATGAAGGCAATCAATGCCATAATTATGGTACCCCACCAACCTGAAAACAGTCCACTTAACCAATCAGACCACTCTGTATTTCATGTTCTCCTCGATTTTAAGGAAACCTTGGCAATTCTCTCTAAATGTTGCTGTATAGATTCTGATTTATTGGTAATATATGTACAGCATTCTGCTCCTACCACAGCACATACCTCCCCTTGGCTAGTAAGCAAGTAATCCAAAGCCATTCTGTTCTGGAGGACCATTGTCCTTATTGCTACCATCTCCTCTGTTATATCTGAGACGGCTCCATTAGTTGCATTTGCTAATACTTCCATCAGCTTTGCAACTTTTTGTAATTCTAATATTGCCTTAGCAGCACCATACCAGGGAAAGATCCCAGCTTCTGAAATAACACCAGCTCTTACGTCCAACTGTTTTATAGCATCCCCTATTTTGGAAAAACTATCATGGACCTCCCACTTTTTCCAGTGATTTCTTATCATGTTCTCCGGTAATATATGAGCAATTATCATCACTGGCACTGTATACCCTATGTAACAGCATCCCCGCCATCCTATTGGTAGCCATTTGTAAGCATTCTTTCCACAGGGGTTGGCATAAAGGTTAAGGTGTTTACCTTGCAGACACAAGGTGCAGGGTTTGATTCTCAAATGGGATAATTGGCTAGGGTTAAAGTAGCCCTCAAGGGCAGTTACCTTAGTACTAATCTATGAACGTATGAACATATGAAAAGAACCCTTCTGCCAGAATTGTGACATTTTCTTGGTCCATTAAATTAATCGTGACATCACTGCTGAAGATGTCTTTCTTCACTTCCTCAAAAGAACTGTTATGTGTTGACTTCAATGCAATTTTTATTTTGTTAACCCCTCCATGATACTCAAGCTTTTCATGTGATCAAAGCTGGTGTAAAGTAATGGAATAGTTACAATTACTAAAACCAACCCTGACCACCCCTATCTTTTGAAAACAGAGTATCCCTCTTTCTGCTTCTGTCATCTGCAAATGCTCTTTTATAGCCAATTGTCTTACAATTTTATTTTTATAAGACTCTTTAAATATAAATCCCATATCCATAACCTCTACAGGGGCTGCATATAATGGTATTTTCCATCTATAAGAAATTGGCTACAAACCCAACAATTTGACTTATTATGCGCCTTTGCAAACAAATTTTGCATGGCCAAAAATGTACTGAAATGAGGTATCCAATCATGAGGTCTCTATTCTCGTGATCTATTATACCTGAGTATCTTTCCACATTCTGTATATTTTTTCTTTGCAATTTTCTTATTTGCATCTCTTTTTGTATTTACATCTCTTTTTTGGATTGCTTTGTCCTGTCCTTTTGAACTCAATAACTATCGGCCTATAGCTATACTATCCCCCTTATCAAAAATAATTGAGAGGGTAATCCACACACAATTGATGCAATATCTGCTAGAAAACAAATCACTATCTATACAGCAACATGGCTTCAGACCCTTCCATAGTACTACCACTGCATTTACCTCATTCACTAACACCATAAATGACCACAGAAATAATGGACTAATCGTATCTGCTACATTCTTAGATTTATCCAAAGCTTTTGATATGGTCAACCATATGAAACTCCTTCACTCACTCTCCACCTTAAACCTCAGCTCATCTTCTATCTCCTGGTTTAAGGGCTATCTATCTGGTAGGCAGCAAGCAGTAAAGTGGCAAAACCAAATATCCTCCTTGCTGCCTGTTTCCCTAGGGATCCCTCAAGGCTCCATCTTAGGTATTTTACTATTCACACTGTTCACCAACCAACTCCCATCCACCACACCCAAAGCCTCTATAGTGCAATATGCAGATGGCACCATTATGTGTGCAACCCCCACACTAGATCACCTCCTCTCCCAAACACAAGAATCCTTTTGTCTAGCCAAAACTTGGTTCACCAACCAACAGCTCATTCTTAACCTATTCAAAACCAAATTCTCTCAAACCATTCAAAAATAACAATAGCAAGGACACACCTACTATCTACATTACTCTATGCCTCCCTTGTGCTCACTAACCTTCGTAAAACTGATCTAAACAAACTCGAATCATGTTACAATAAGATGGCAAGATTTGCTACAGGCTCATCCTATAGAACTCCTCGCTGTGTGTGTCTCATCAAACTTAACTGGTTAGAGCTCCCACTAATACATCAAAGCAATCAGCTCTCACTAGTGCACAAAATATTAAACCACTCAGACAAAATCCCAGCTCTACAACATCTAATTCACCCACACACCACTACTAGAACCTTAAGATCTAGCACCCACACTCACCTACAGGTCACCAAATTTAAAAATGAGGCAGGAAAATCTGTCTACAGCCACTAGATCTCTAAACTCTGGAACTCCCTTCCTGCCTATTTAACATCCAACAACTCCATCACTCAATTTAAAAAACTCCTTAAAACTCACTTCATGAACAACAGGCTTTGCTCCTGTTTCACCCCTGGATAACACTCTAGTATATAGCTAATCTCTCTGCACCACACTAAAATATGCTACCTTTTCAGCCTACCCATAGTCCTACAGGATAGGAAGTGTTTTCTGGAATGTTAAAAGCATTACTAACTGCTCATCCATTTGTCTAGTAGCTACTGTAATGAATTCCATGTATTGCTCCACATAATTATGAATGTGTTTACCTGTTGGTCTCATAATTACTCAGAGTGTATACTATATGTGTCACTTAGTTTCACAATGTTAGTCTGCCTGTAATGAATGTCACAAGTAATGGCTTTTAATGTTAAAAACAAATGTAACTGGAGCTTTTCTCCTAGACCTCCGCTGAAAATGGACCTGTATCCAGTCAGACTCTCCCGGTTAACAAATGTAAAATAAATAAAATACATGTGTACTATAAACAATATATAGAATAGCATTAGAATGCATATGATTATTAACATGCACCCCCAAAGCTTGCATTTCCATGTATCAGGTCTAGTCTCCTCCGTTTTTTCTGGCTTCCTTCCATATGGGAATATCGGCATCTAGAAAAAATTTAAACAGACTGTTACTTTCCTGACACTGGTAACAGACTGTTACTTTCCTAACACTGGTAACAGACTGTTACTTTCCTGACACTGGTAACAGACTGTTACTTTCCTGACACTGGTAGCAGACTGTTACTTTCCTAACACTGTTAACAGACTGTTACTTTCCTGACACTGGTAACAGACTGTTACTTTCCTATCACTGGTAACAGACTGTTACCTTCCTAACAATGGTAACAGACTGTTACTTTCCTAAACTGTTAACAGACTGTTACTTTCCTAAACTGTTAACAGATTGTTACTTTCCTAACACTGGTAACAGACTGTTACTTTCCTAACACTGTTAACAGACTGTTACTTTCCTGACACTGGTTACAGACTGCTACTTTCCTAACACTGGTAACAGACTGTTACTTTCCTGACACTGGTAGCAGACTGTTACTTTCCTAACACTGTTAACAGACTGTTACTTTCCTGACACTGGTAACAGATTGTTACCTTCCTAACACTGGTAACAGACTGTTACTTTCCTAAACTGTTAACAGATTGTTACTTTCCTAACACTGTTAACAGACTGTTACTTTCCTAACACTGGTAACAGACTGTTACCTTCCTAACACTGGTAACAGACTGTTACTTTCCTAAACTGTTAACAGATTGTTACTTTCCTAACACTGTTAACAGACTAACGCTGGTAACAGACTGTTACTTTCCTAACACTGGTAACAGACTGTTACTTTCCTAAACTGTTAACAGATTGTTACTTTCCTAACACTGTTAACAGACTGTTACTTTCTTAACACTGGTAACAGACTGTTACTTTCCTAACACTGGTAACAGACTGTTGCTTTCCTAACACTGGTAACAGACTGTTACTTTCCTGACACTGTTAACAGACTGTTACTTTCCTGATACTGTTAACAGACTGTTACTTTCATGACACTGGTAACAGACTGTTACCTTCCTAACACTGGTAACAGACTGTTACTTTCCTAAACTGTTAACAGACTGTTACTTTCCTAAACTGTTAACAGATTGTTACTTTCCTAACACTGTTAACAGACTGTTACTTTCCTAACACTGGTAACAGACTGTTACTTTCGTAAACTGTTAACAGATTGTTACTTTCCTAACACTGGTAACAGACTGTTACTTTCCTAACACTGGTAACAGACTGTTACTTTCATAACACTGGTAACAAACTGTTACTTTCCTGACACTGTGAGACTTTTATTAGCTTACACTTATCTTTGTGAGCCAACATGGCATGCTGCTTTGCTTAGATGTCCCATTTCCTAGGATTTATCTTTTCCTTGTTTACCTTCTGTACTCTGTATACTAATGGCCTTATCTGTTCTGTCACCTCATAGGGACCCTGCCAGTTACTATCCAACGGTCCCCATTTTTGGAAGTTTTTTATAAGTACCTCATCTCTGCACTGTAGTTTCATTTCCTTAGGAAGCACTGGCATTTCCTTCCACAGACGGTAAGCCTGTTCTCAGGCTATAGTGTCAGATACCCCCTGTATATCTTTTAACCATTTTTGGTGTTATACTGCTGTCAGTAATGGTCGATTATCCACCATTTCTGGGTCACAAGGAAGTGTGAGGAGCATTTTCCTCCCTATCATCACCTCAAAAGGTGAAATTCCTGTTTTACTGTTAGGTGTAGCCCTAATGCCTAATAGAATACCTGGCAAATATTTCACCCAATCCTTGCCTTTTTTCAAACAAGCCTTTTTTAACCTTTCTTTGATTGTCCAGTTCATCCTTTTAACAATTCCATTAGACTGTGGATAGTATGGAACATGAAACTTGTACTGAATCTCCAACAATCTGTACAAATGCCACATTATTTGGCTTGTAAACTGGGGTTCATTATCTGATTCTATGACCCGAGATCATCCCCAGTAGACAAAAATGTTTTTTCCATAATGCCTCTACTGTGACTTTAGCTGTCATATTCTTGGTGGGAATTACTTCTACCCACTTTGAAAACACATCAATCACCACTAACAGATATCTGTATTCCCCTTTCAAGCTGGAAGGGGCCCTGCGTAATCTACCTGGATAACGTACCATGGCCCATCCGCCACTGGTACTCTATGCAATTGAGGTTTCTTTACATTTGTAATAGTTTGTAGACAAACCAAACATCCCTCTAATACTGTCTTACACAGCTTTTGTAGACATGGATTCCACATCTTCTGTTTTACTATACTCCATAACTTCTCTGTACCCATGTGGCCCAAAATCTTGTGATTATATTCAACCAACTGTCTAGCTAGATCTCCCGGGATATATGGCATTTTTTTTTCCATCTGGCATTGGATAGACAAAAATTGCCTGTTTGGCATCCACGTCCCGCATACACCTGTCCAGTTTATCATAGGTTCATAGGTAGGTACTAGGCTATCGGCCCTGGGGCCTATACAAGCCCAGCCAAAAAGGTACCCTGGCTTTTGCCACCCAAGAAAATTATTTTCCTGTGCCACTGTTGAGCAGAGCCACAGAGGTGATCCCCGGGGTGAATTTCCTATTTCCCATCCAATCATCAAGATTTTTCTTGAAGAGTGCTAATGAGGAGCTTTGTTTGATATAAATAGGTAGTTTATTCCAGAGTATGGGAAAGTCTCTGGGACAGGAATCTATCCCTCCAGCATGTTCTGTTTCTTGTGGTGACAAGGTTTAGGTCCCTAGAGCGTGTAGCTCTGAAGGATTGGGATTTCTTTAAGTGGAGCATGTCCAACAGCTCCGGGTTTGACATAGCTTTGTATGTTAGGCAGAGATCACCTCTGAGTAGGCGAGATTCCAAAAATCTCGCCCCATCTACATAAACTGTGGGTAAACTACCTTGGAAATGTACATTTAAAGGTGAGGCTTCTCGGTGTTCTAAACTCTCAACACAATTATGGATTTTCCCATCATAATTGACAAGGCAATAATTGATCAGGAATCCCTTTCTGTTTTTGAAGGGTTGCCAAATCCTGTATTTCTACAGGTGTAGTTTTTTAACTGACATTACCTTGTCTGTGTGTTCAAAACACTAGTGTTGGTCTCAGCATTCACCCATTTCAGCCGCTTGTCTTGCCTTGGCATCCCACCAAAGCATTTCCTCTAGCTTCTTCTGTTACATTTTTGATGTGCTTTGATTTTGACAATACTAAACTTTCCCTGTAAATCGTTTTAGGTAATCAATGCCCATAACTCTCGTAGTACTGGAGCATGTTTTAGGGGTTTGCCAACACTGTCCACGAATCCCCTTCTGGCCCAAACTGCCATGTGTAAGCATAAAGAATTTACCACATAGGCACTGTCACTGTAAATATTGACAGGTTCAAAATGTTGTAAAACATATTTTACTGCTTCTAATTCTGTCCTTTGGGCTGACATATAACCTGGCAGTTTCTTCAGAACAGGCTTTTGGCCATCTCTCGCGATTACTGCAAATCCCGTCAAATATTTTCCATTTTTCCAAAATCTCGCCCCATCTACATAAACTGTGGGTAAACTACCTTGGAAATGTACATTTAAAGGTGAGGCTTCTTGGTGTTCTAAACTCTGAACACAATTATGGATTTTCCCATAATAATTGACAAGATCTGAAAGATAATACTTGCCCCCTGTCTGTATTTGTACATTCTTGGTACTGAATAGTGTCATCCATTTTGAAAAAATAGTCTGACTCACCCCTTCTGTGATTTTGTTCATTTCCGTGGACTTTAGTAGAATCTTAATAGACTGATGTGGTGTCTGCACAATTATTTTTGAAAAGACTGTCAAGTATTCCATTTGTTTGATTCCCTAATAAATGGCCAACAGTTATTGAATGCATGGGTGATACCCCATCTCAACTGGGGTTACTTCCGGCTGCAGAAAGTCACTGGTCAGTATGTCCTTTCTATCTTGCCCTCATTTTCCTGAGGCCAATATTGCAGGAGAACTGCCAAAATGGTCTCATTCCCTGTAGCTGCCTGTAAGATGAAACTTTGCCTATTGTCAGGCGTTACTAGTTCAGTGGCCTGTGACAACTTTTCTTTAGGAGTTCAAAAGCCTCTTCCTCCTTCCGTACCCATTTCAAACATGGTTTCTCCTTTTGATTAACTACATACCTCTCAACCATACCAAATTACTTGGTATTTCCCAGTTTTGAGGGCAAACTAATGGAGTGCCACAAATTCACGAGTGGCCCCTTCAAATCCCATTTTTTTTTAAAATAATGTTTCCATTGGCGCTGACATCATCACGCATTGCCAGTATATCCTGCAATACCATTGTGCAGGGGGCATGTGCAATGATATCAGTGTCGCGAGGTAGTGCCTAACTATGTATTTGAGACAAGGGGAGCTTAAAAAAGTTAATAAAAACACTATTACCCATTGCAGCACAGCACAAATTAAAATAATAAAATATCGGTCAGCAAATAAATTGCACAGCAAAACTTTTTAAAGAGCTAAGCTCTTTTGTTCCAAACATTTTAAAGAGCTAAGCGCTTTCATTCAAATCAAAATTCTCTATATGGAACTTCTTCCATATAGAGAGTTTGGAATGAAAGAGCTTAAAGGAGGACTTCACCCTCTCATACAGTTTAACTCAATCATTGGGTTTCTTTTCTCCCTACAATATGGTTCCAGCATTATGTATGTACCAGAAATCTGCTTGTAGTTTTTAAAACTTTTATTTCCTTGCATTGGAGTCAAAGGAAGGGAAAGCCCACCTACTTTTTTTTTAAACTCAGCTTCTCACATACTTTGCAGAGAAGTTAGTCTCCACTTGCATGACATATCATAGACACAGTTAAATCTGTAGTTTACCCTGTCAGGTACTGCTGTCAATCTTAGACGGACAATTAATCCTGCTGTCAGGAACATAGCAGCTGATATAAAAAAAGACAGAAAGCTGTGGAATTGTTTCCACTGTTTTTATTGCAGAGGGGAGGAGAACTTAACACTCCACTTTCATAGCAAAACAAAGCAATTAGATCAGTCAGAGGTTTAAAGGAAATTGTCAACTCTTCTGACAAATTTACATAAGCAGCAACCCAGTATTGAAATTCTAAGCTTTAAATGTTATTTATAATAGTTTGTGTTAAGATAACTTATGAGTAGTTGCAAAGATTTCTGTGACATTTAGAGAAAAGTCAGTAAATATTTTTTCTTGTAAAGTATAAATGCATTTACCATTTTCAACCCCACACACACACACACACACACACACACACACACACACACACACACACACACACACACACACATACACAACACACAAACACACACAGGCCAGAACTGCAGAAAGAGAGTCAGGTGGCAACCCTATCAACTAGGTGCACTGATGTTGTTGTTGTTGTGTCTTTTGGCTTTTCCTGGTTAGGGGTCGCCACAGCGGAACTCCGGTCCGCTAATGATTGGCAGTTGATTTTTACGTGCCGAGTTGCCAGCCCTGAAGCACAACCTTAAACGAAGGCACGCCCATTCATGCAGAAGATGCTCTAGCTGAGAGCTGAACCGGTCAGTGTCTTACTGTGAGGCGACAACGCTACCACAGCACCACCACCACGGATAACTAGGTTGTCCATAAAAAAGTTTTTTTATGCTTTGTGTGACATCCTTCCAGAGGGGGATGCATATCTGGTACACGCAGATCCATTGCAAGAGATTCCTACTGACTTTGAGTCAGTCCTTGCATTGTCAGAGAGCAACCATAATATACAGCTGAAGTTACTTTAACATACATTTACTATGTGTCCTTGCATTAAGAACACTAAGAAAAGGAAATCAGAAGTACTTAGCTGTGTTTAAATACACACACACACACACACACACACACACACACACACACACACACAAAATGTGTGTA
>NC_056735.1:86967037-87042037 GCF_019279795.1 Protopterus annectens
CACTGCGTAATCTTCTACGAACTCTCTGTTATAGTTCATAATCCCTAGAAATGTATGCAGTTCTGAAATGGTCAATGGCTGAGGCAATTCCAGAATTCCTTTTGCTCTCTCCTTACAAGGGGATCTGCCAGTGGGACGGGCTATTATTCCCAAAAACTTCACCTCTTGTGAGAAGACCTGAACCTTTTCTCTGTTAACTTTGAATCCTGCATCCTGTAGTGTATTTGGAACTTTCTTAAGAAGTTTTTCATGCTGTTCTACTATTTCTGATTGAATGAGGATGTCATCAATGTAATGAATGATACTGTCATCTGTCATTAAGGGTTTTAAAATTTCCCCTACAACTTGGTGAAAAATCACAGGGCTATTTTGAAATCCCAGTGGCAATCACGTCATTACATACTGTTGATTGTCAAAGGTAAAAGCAAACCATTGCCAGTCTTTTTTTTGTAAAGGGACTGCAAAAAATTCATTAGCTAAATCACTGGCTGTAAACCATTTACTTTGAGGTTTTATTCTTGCTGTCAATTCCAGCACCCCCAGAACCAAATGTGCACAAGGGGTCGTGAATTGATTAACTTTGTAGAAATCAATAACTAATCTGTAACTGCCATCCTTCTTTTTCACTGGCCAAATTGGTGACTTTGTGGGACTATGACCTTTCTTTGTGGGACTATGACCTTTCTTTGTGGGACTATGACCCTTCTGTATCACGCCTGTCCATTCCCATTCTTCTCTATACCTTTTCATATGCTTTTCTGTCTCTTTGGGAATTGGATATTGCTTTTGAAATGGTGGAATGTAATCATTGGGACTACCTACACTGACCGGCACTTCTAATTTACCACAATCTGTCTTTGAAGTAGCCCATAAGGGCTGAAATTGTTGCTTAATTTTTTTCCCATTTGTCCTGCATCTCTGAGTGTCTTTTGTCAATGTCTTTTTTACACTTGACATCTATCACAAAACAGGAAAACTGTTTGACAGTATTAGGTCTGTCATCTCATTGGTGGTCCACGAAACCCTGTTAGTAAAGTCAATTACTATTTCTAGTTTACCTAAGATATCTACCCTGAGAAGTGTTGTTCCATAGCTGGAATTTAAAAGAAATGTGCCCTCCACTTGAGTTCCATTTTCTGTGAAACATATTTTATCTGGTTTGCTAGCTACAGCCATGCAAGTGCTGCCACCAAAACCTTGAATATAGGAGTGACTGAGACTGCCACCCCAGTATCAATTAACACATCCTTCCATAATGTCCCCTCCACCCATACATCCACTAATGGACATCCATCCTTTCCACATTTGAAAGTAGTCAGAAAAGTTATTTGGATTGGGGGGGACACCCCTAATTGGAATCAAATTCACTCTGATCATTTATCCTGGGTATGTCTCAAATTACTCAGCATATTCTGTTCCTCACTGACTGTTCATGTCATCACTGTCTAGTAATTTGTTTTATTTCCTGACCCGTGCCATATGCAGGATTATATGGTGGATTTTCTGTGTATTCTACAGGACATACCTTATTTCCCCTGAATCATTTCAACTTTGATCCTTTGATCATTTGTTATTATTTATGCTTCTCTTTTCTTGATTTTGATCCCTAGATTTATGTTTAGAAAAATCAATATTTTCTGCATATATACCATTTTGTATTTGGCTTGCTTTCCAACGTTTATAATATGGACAGTCTTGTTTCATATGGCCTGTTTCTTCAAGTAAAACATAACACTTGTTTTCCTGAACTGCCTTGTGTATCTACCCTTACCATTCCTGGAGCAGAAATTGCTCATGGTTCGACTGTCCTTTCATCAGACCACCTACTATGTCCTCTTCCTTTTCCAAAGAAATCAACACTTTCTTCACCCACTACACAAAAATATTGTGTGTATATAACTTTCCATCATCCTCCATTGTCATACCTCTTATGAGTTTTTTGAACCCACTTCTTCTAAGGTTTTAGATCTTAATTCATGAATGTGTTTAATGTCACCCAGTACTCCCTTTACCTGTTTTAAAAAGGTATGTATTAACAATTTTTGCATCTCTGTTTTTTTCATTTAGCCATCGGTTTTACCATAGACCACTTGAAAAGCTGATTTAAAATGGTCAGCCTGTTCCATCAATATGTCCAAAATGGTGAATTTAAAATAATCAAGTAATTCAGCTGTCAAAGGTTGACCCTGTGTGTATGCTTTAAGAATAGCTGCAGTGCGAGCTGTCTTACTTTCTAGAGAACATTTTTTTCTGCCTCTATATATGACTTTAAACATTTGGGAATAAATGTAAAAAAAAATCTACACAGAGCATCATTCCAAGTAGACCCCACAGTGTATGTCAATCATTCTTCAAACGCCAACATGTTGAAAAAAATCCTTTTTTTGTCTTGCCACTGAGACAGAGTCTGCAATAAATGAGACTGTTGATAAATATCAGCAGGAGAAATAACTGCCATTCCCACTGATCCCTGTACAATGTCAATTGGTGTATTTTGTGCCCGTTCTAAATCTTTTGGGGCTGTTTCTAATTGTCTTGTTACATTAAACTCTGTAGTTTATGCCCTTAGTAAATCTTGTTGGGCTCTATCCAATTCTTGTTTTAAAACATACATTTCATCTTTTAAAGTCTGAATGGTAGTTTGAGTCTCTGCCTCAAGGTGGCATTCCTGTTCTTTACTACTGGCCCTAGACAAGGCATGAAAAGCTTTTAAAATGTCTGTTAAAAGGTTAACGGTAAACCTGACTATGTCAAAACTCTCTTCTTGTGCCTTAGTAATATTTTTCCTATAAATTTGCTGAACTTTTTTCAAGACCTCATCCTGTTTTTTTCATCAGGTCTTTATTAGATAATCGAACTTTCAAAAGTTCGGGTGTCATATGGTCGACACCATATGATCGAATTTTTGAAAGTTCGAACATTTTAATGGAGATCTCTGTACAGCATGGAAAGATTTCCCTTTTCTGCACTGTAGTGCAATCTCAGAGGTGGTATATTTAAAGAGCAGGGGTGTGGGGGGTGCAGGGGGGCTTGCCCCCTGCTTAAAATGTTCAGGTAGGTTATTTGTGTAGTTTATTTTTTTTTATTAGATGTTCAAACATTTAAAAGTTCGATCATATGGTGTCGACCATATGACAGTCAAACTTTTGAAAGTTCGATTATCTAATATAGATGCGAACAGTTAAATGTACCTTCAACAATCATGCCTTTGTCAGATATAATAAAACCTGTAGATGATTTTCTTCAACATCTTCAGACTTTACCTAAATATAATGTGGTAAAAATATATGAGGAATATTATCAAGAATACAATAAACTTCATGTAAATGTCACTGATGAAAAAGGGTCTATATTAAATAAACAAACTTTCAAAAGTTTGACTGTCATATGGTCAACACCATATGATTGAACTTTTAAAAGTTTGAACATCTAATAAAAAAAATAAACTACACAAATAACCTACCTGAACGTTTTTAGCAGGGGGGCTAGCACCCCCACACCCCCCGGTCTTTAAATATATCAACTCCAAGATCGCACTACAGTGCAGAAAAGAAAATCTTCCCATTCTATGCTGTATGGAGATCTCCGTTAAACCATTCAAACTTTCAAAAATTCAATCATATGGTGTCGACCATATGACACTCAAACATTTGAAAGTTCGCTTATCTAATATAGACCTTAACTGTTCTATATCTGAGGAACCATAAACACAAAAATTTAACATATCCTTTGGCAGAATAGGATATATTTTATTATATGGCTTACATACTAGAGTCTTGTGACAAGACAGACATAATTGTGGAAATTTACTGCCACATAAAAAACAGTCTTCATGAATTACCTTATACTTTGCTATGCATTGATCATAAACATATATCCATTTACAAACAGAAGTTTTATCTAATTTCTGAAGATTAAAAATTCCAGATTTGCATTTTATATCTGACAAAGAAGATTTAAACCATGTTTGTAAATAGGACCAAACTTTGTCTAGTCTATCATGTAAATCTATTTCTAAAGGATGTGGGCATTTTAAACTTAAGTCTTTAATGGCATCCATGTTGTAACTGTGAAGAATTTACCGTATTTTCCGTAGATAACGAACAGGTTATCAGGCTGTAGTCACTTCAAAGAAATGGTCTTCTTCAACAGATGAACTGATGGTGGAACGTCACTGGACAGAAACAGTGACACGATTCTGGGTCCACCTAAGAGAAGCACTGGAAACTGTCAACCTGTTGAACTGACATAGAAATTATGGTGCCAAATGAACACTAACTACTGGTAATGGATATCAAAGGTCACATTGAGCTGACTCGTCACTGTTTAATTATTTAAAATGGCAAAGTAACCAGACTTACAATGTACTACTGTATCCATTATACTTTATTACAGGAAGTATATATTGTCAAGCAGTTATACTGTCTGAGTTATTTCAATTTTATTATAACATAGCTAGAAAACAATTTTTGCTTCTCACAAACTGTGCCATGCCTAGGATCAATGCACACTTAATCAAGACGGCTATCCCGAAAAGCAAACAGAGTTCAGTTTATATAAATAGCAGCAAGTGTTGTTTTTAGCGTCTTTGTGGTTTGCATGTCTGATGTCTTCTTCTTCTTCTTTCGGCTTTTCCCGGTTAGGGGTCGCCACAGCAGATCACCTGTCCGCTCATGATTGGCAGTGGAGTTTTTCACTGTCGAGTTGCCAGCCCGGCGCCCAACCTTCCACAGAAGACACACACACACACACACACACACACACTCACGCCTAGGGCCAATTTGGGGTGTCCAATCCACCTACAGCATGTCTTTGGGATGTGGGAGGAAACCGGAGCACCCGGAAGAAACCCATGTGACCACAGGGAGGACATGCAGACTCCACACAGAAGGCACCCCAGCCAAGGATCAAACCGGAGAACCTCTTGCTGTGAGGCAGTTTGCATGTCTTATTTCTATTTCATTCTATTCCATGTCATCTTTGCATTGGTTAATGTGTCTATATTTTATTTTTTTCATTTCTGCACCTGGAAATTCATAACAACTACTTGTTATTTCCTTTTGAAATGTCAAATCTCTTAACAACTTCCTTCTGTGTATGTTGCAATTTATTATAACAGGATGCCATTTACCGTAAACGTTTAAGCCCACAGCCACATGTAGTCCACTGATAAGCTAAACTAAACATGTTTTTACACTTTTTCCATAACTAGTTCTAAACTACATGTATCTACTAAAAGGTCAAACTAAGCATATTTTTACATTTTCTAACAGGTGTTAAACTGTCACAGTTAGCGGCTTGCTTAAGCACATTGTACTTTCTGTATCTATTTTTAACTTTGCAGTTCAAGCCTTGCAGTTCATGCCTTGCCTGTTATATTTCTGCACTTTAAAAAGAGAACATTTATTTCAAACCTTGTATTAAGTCAAACCTTGCTTCAAAAGCAAACATTTCTTTTGCATTTTCAAAACCTTGTATTTGTTTATGTCTTTCGGCTTTTCCCAGGTTAGGGGTCGCCACAGCGGAACTCCAGTCCGCTAATAATTGGCAGTTGATTTTTACGTACCGGCTTGCCTGGCCTGATGCACAACCGTCAACGAAGGTACACCCATTCACGCATGTCTTCACGCAGAAGATGCTCTAGCTGAGAATCGAACTGGACAGCATCTTACTGTGAGGTGACAACGCTACTGCAGCAACTTGCATTTTAAGCAAACATTTCTTATTTTATTATTGCTTTGGGGAAAAAATATTTTACTTTATATATATCTATCATGGGGAAGTTGGAGGGGTTTGTGATAAGTCTGAAGGGGATAAGGGAGTGAAATTTTCACCAAACCTATCTGCTGGCAGATTTGCTATCTCTGTGGGTCAGTGTGTGTGATACTGTTAGTCACAAGTTCAGCACATGCTTGGGTCTTACAGTATAGGCTATGCACAGAGCTATAAAAGGCCTTATGTTTGTCCTTGGCTGTGCTACCTAGGTTTTTCTCAAAGATGCCCTTAGAGGATTTGACATGTTGTCTTATTTGGCTGTTGAGGCTGAGGAGGGAGCTTTTCCATTGTTGGGGCCCCACCTTGATTTTTTTGGACAGCAGCTTTTTGCATTTGTTGTAAAGTTTGCTGATGCTGGATGTCCACCAGGGTGGCTTGTTTTTCCTTGGGGCTCTGGCTTTGATTCTCACTGGAACAGTGAAGTCTATACACTTATACAAGTGATTGTACAGGGCTTTGGTGTAAGCTTCAGTGTAGTTACCACTTCCAGCTGGGGGTGGGGCATGAAATGCATTTATACTTGAAGTTGTCTAGTCTGACTTTGCCCCTTGTGAGTTCTAGTGTTAGTGCCAGCTGGAAGGTGAATGATTTGTGGTTAGATTTAACTAATGATGCTCTGACAGTTGCACCAGTGGATCTGTTTGACATGTTAATGAGGATCAAATGTAGTGTGTTTGTTCCTATTGACAGGGTTTAAACAATTTGTTTCAGGCCATTTGAGTTAACAAAGTCAAGGAACTTTTGCTCTAGTGAGTTTGGGCTAGAGTAGGCTTACCAGTTGATGGTGGGATAATTGAAATCCTCCATAATCAGAGTGTTTGGCAATATTTGGATTGACTCCAGTTTGGTCAAGTAGGCTTTGTGCGCATCACGACCCATGGAGGGGGATCTATAACTGGCTATGACTTAAATGGGGGTCTTACCCACAGTTACTTGAACTTGGAGTAACTCCATCGAGATGTCCAGTCTAACTAGACGAGAGGTGAATTTATCTCTAATATAGATGGAAACACTGCCTCCTTTGGTTCTCACACATTCATTTTGCAGTACAACAGTGCAGTTTTGTGCACAGTATATAAATACAGTATTAAAGTAGGCAGCAGACTATAAAAAGTGCAGTAAATAGTATATTCAAGCAAAATAACAAGTAACTTATGGTTTTTGGGAAGCTCAAAAGCCTCTAGCCATCTGGTATCTCATCTCAGAGTTGTGGCTGGTAGCCCACCTCAGTTCAGCTCAGTACAAACAAGCAGAAACCTGCCCATATGCAGGGCTTAAATACCAGAAGGTAAAAACTTAAAAATGCTTTTAAAAAGTTCAAAAAGACTAATAAGGGTGTTTACTCCAAGCTTCTTTATAACTAGTAGGCTCGGTTTTCAGCTTGTTCACCAAGCTTATGAAGCCTACCTAAATCTTATGACAAAAGAGAATGGAGATACAAACTGACAAGTATATGACAAGTTTACTGAGAGTTTCACCACAGGACTCAGCTCTCACATCACTGTCAGTCACTATAATAATTACAGCACTGTTACTTGCCTAAACATCCGATGGTCACTATCCTGATGCACTCTACCCTCACTCCTGACCAAGTACCAAACAAATAAAGACCATCAGGTCCTTAAAGTACCTGAGATACCTTGCTTCCCTCTCATATGCTGAGATTAATCCTTGCTGTTCTGTGAGGGGACCATGATTCCTCCTTTGGGAGCTCTGATTTTACTTCCAGCTGCCTCACTTTCAGCAGTGATCCACTCCAGTGCACATCAGAGATTACAGTGATGCACTCCAGTGCACATCAGAGATTACAGTGATCCACTCCAGTGCACATCAAACATTACAGTGATCCACTCCAGTGCACACAAGAGATTACAGCCACTAGAGGTCTAGATGTGACATCATCTGCAAATGTCAAAGATGCAACTCCCACATTTCAGCTGTTCCTCAATATCTGTAATGTCTAGTATATTAGGATGGCTGAAGGCATGAGAGTGAAGCTATTAACACTGCCAGCTTCATCAGCATATATCTTTGGACTGCATCATCAGGCAGGGAATCAGACCGCATGACATACAGTCTTTTCTAAATGCATCAGGCCAACACACCAATTTCTGAAACTCACACTATATATATATTCCATCCTTTTCTTTTACAGTTATTTTTCCCACTAACTAAGTAAATAAGTACTTTAAATAAGTGCACTTGTTTAAGATGTTTCTTATGTACAGCTAGGCTTCATTTCTTCAATCTCTGCATCCCAATATTATACCACAAATATTATTTTTGGTTCAGTTCACAAGGACATTTTCAGTAGTCATTCTGTTTTCTTGTATGGTCATTTCATGTCCCAGACACAAAGCAGAAACACATTGCAAGTACATTTTTTGTCAAAACACATTCCCCAACTACACTGGCAAAATCTGGAACTCCCTACCCACCTCTATTACCTCAGTTGTCTCAAAGACCACATTTAAAAGACTCCTGAAAGAGCACCTAAAGCACTCGTGGATCTGCACATGTTCCCCACCTGACTAACCCCCCCTTGCTTTCCCTGCTCACTACTGCAGCCTCATCTCCAACACTGACAACCACTCTAGCTTCCTCCAACTCCATCCACTATACCACCGCATCATCTTTATCATCATATACAACTCTCAGCTTTGTAAATTAGCTATCCACTAACTACTTCACACACTCTATACCCCTATACCCCTACATCTACTACATAATTAATACCCCTCACTTTCCTGCTTCTCATACCTATCATATCATCCTCTCAATCATCTCTATCTCTCCCCTGTTACTATTCCCCTCTGTCTACCCCTGTTACTTTTTCCCCTCAACCTACCTACCTGACCAACTCCTCCACTACTCTATTCTACACTACCTCACCAGTATGGAATATCTAATCCATAAACTGAATATCTGTGTATACTCTATACAATACTGTTAATGCCGCGGTGGTACAGCGGTAGCATTGTTGCCTCACAGCAAGAGGTTCTCCCATTCGATTCTCGGCTAGAGTGTGGGGATTGCCTTCTGTGTGGAGTCTGCATGTCCTCCCCGTGGTTGGGTGGGCGTTCGAAAGACATGCGTAAATGGACGTGCCTTCATTGAAGGTTGAACGTCATGCTGGCACCTCGGCATTTGTGAAAATCTACTGCCAATCATTACCAGACTGGAGTTCCACTGTGGCGACCCCTAACCGGGAAAAGCCGAAAGACAACAACAACTCTATACAATACTGTTAAACCTGAATCTCACTATGCCTTAAACTGACCTGTGTCAACCTCATACCTGCTATGTGAACTTGAACTAAACATGTATAATATGTTACTTGTCTATGTTAAGACTGTTACTTTCTATGAATTTGAACACCTCTGTACTCCTTGTAATAACTGTCTGAATTTTACTGTGGAGCTTTTCTCCTTGTAATAATTGTCTGAATTTTACTGTAGAGCTTTCCTCCCTAGACCTCTGCTGAAAATGGATATGCATCCAGTCAGATTTTCCCAGTAAACAAATGTAAAATAAAATACATAAAAATAAATAAAAATGTCAATACACTTCAGTTCTTCTAGATTTTTTCTCTCTTACAGCCATTCACAATAATTTACCATATTTTGAATACCTGGGACATCGTATGGTCTCTTCTTCAACTGCTGCTGCCAAAATATAGGGCCAATATTATGAATGTCTCCATCAGGCAATATTTCATGATATTCTGGATTCCTTACAACTTCTGAAAATGCCTCTGTTGACAATGTAATATGTGTACACGTGACAGGATATACATTGCCAAGAAGATTATTAAATATGTTGACAATGTAATATGTGTACACGTGACAGGATACACATTGCCAAGAAGATTATTAAATAAGAGTCTTACTCATAGAGCTCATTAAGCTGTGCTTCAGACTGATTCAAAACGGTGACTTACATGACATATCAATCACAGAAGCTATGTCTCCCTCTGTTGCATTAAAGCTTCCAGTCAGAATGAAAATAGCTGTACAGGAGACAGCATGTGACCACTGATAAATAACACTTCTGCTCACACTCAGAGTGGTTATAACACCTATGTTAAACCTCATGAATACCATTTCAGAATCAGTATCTCAACATTCATCTGTAGGTCTCTATTTCTATATAGTCCCACTTGTCTAACTGTTAACTACGTGGTTCTTCTTAGATAATTTATGAAAACTCAAACATTTTGCCAAAGCACATTTAGTTGGTTAAAAAGCAAAACAAATTATAAATAAAATGGATACAAGGGAAAGTGAGCATAGATTTTATCAGCAGCCATACTATTTGTTTTGTACAGATAGCCCTTTTTAAGTCAATTAACATGACTTGCAACTCTGAAATAACTCAAACTCTTGGTAAAAAAATGTCATTTCATGAACTCCCTATTTGTGTAGAGCATATATGTTATGTTGCTACATGGGGGGGGCAGAGCTGGGTTGTAATACCCTCAATATGAAGTAGCAGAGGCCTAATAACCTCACAGAAGTAATCAGGAAATGTAGCTGAAATCATGGCTTCTTAACTGATTAACACCTATGTGGTGTGGAACGTTACACCTCTAGCAGCCTAAACATAGCCTTGCATTACAGAGAATTTTTTTGTAAATCAATTTCAAAAGCATAATATAAACAAATGTAAATATTTTATGAATGATAAAAGCTATTAGATTTGTACAAATAATGCTTTCAGTAAGAAGTTTTCTTTACAGTGATAATATTGCATTCATAACCTTTCCATAAACATTATTGTACCGCACCTGCAGGTGCACTGAAGGGATATGGGTTCCTTTCTACCTGACTCTGGTGACACCCCTATAGGCCCAACACACCAAGGTGGCAAGAGGGACAGATTTTATTCTAGGTGACACATCTAGTTTAAAAAAGGCACTAGCACAACCATAAACAAACTATTTCAACAGTGCATTAGTTAATAAGGCAAGGTGAGATATGCATGCAATAAAAACATGCATTCACCCTCTTCCCCAGAACTCAACAGAAAAAGGTCTTGACATTCAAACATGCACAAAGAAGGCAATATCAATGAGCAGTTAAGCTTTATAATGCAGCAATACAAACATGGAAAAATACAATGTCATTAAGCAATAAAAGAGTCATAATACAACAATACAGATATGAGAAAATGCAATGTCATTGAGCAATAAAAGAGTTATAATACGACAATACAGACATGAGAAAATGCAATGTCATTAAGCAATAAAAGAGTTATAATACAACAATACAGATATGAGAAAATGCAATGTCATTGAGCAATAAAAGAGTTTTAATACAACAATACAGATATGAGAAAATGCAATGTCATTGAACAATGAAGATTTATAATACAATACAAATATGAGAAAGTGCAATGTCATTGAACAATGAAGATTTATAATACAATACAAATATGAGAAAGTGCAATGTCATTGAACAATGAAGATTTATAATACAATACAAATATGAGAAAGTGCAATGTCATTGAACAATGAAGATTTATAATACAATACAAATATGAGTAAGTGCAATGTCATTGAACAATGAAGATTTATAATACAATACAAATATGAAAAAGTGCAATGTCATTGAACAATGAAGATTTATAATACAATACAAATATGAGAAAGTGCAATGTCATTGAACAATGAAGATTTATAATACAATACAAATATGAGAAAGTGCAATGTCATTGAACAATGAAGATTTATAATACAATACAAATATGAGAAAATGCAATGTCATTGAACAATGAAGATTTATAATACAATACAAATATGAGAAAATGCAATGTCATTGAACAATGAAGATTTATAATACAATACAAATATGAGAAAGTGCAATGTCATTGAACAATGAATATTTATAATACAATACAAATATGAGAAAGTGCAATGTCATTGAACAATGAAGATTTATAATACAATACAAATATGAGAAAGTGCAATGTCATTGAACAATGAAGATTTATAATACAATACAAATATGAGAAAGTGCAATGTCATTGAACAATGAAGATTTATAATACAATACAAATATGAGAAAGTGCAATGTCATTGAACAATGAAGATTTATAATACAATACAAATATGAGAAAGTGCAATGTCATTGAACAATGAAGATTTATAATACAATACAAATATGAGAAAGTGCAATGTCATTGAACAATGAAGATTTATAATACAATACAAATATGAGAAAGTGCAATGTCATTGAACAATGAAGATTTATAATACAATACAAATATGAGAAAGTGCAATGTCATTGAACAATGAAGATTTATAATACAATACAAATATGAGAAAGTGCAATGTCATTGAACAATGAAGATTTATAATACAATACAAATATGAGAAAGTGCAATGTCATTGAACAATGAAGATTTATAATACAATACAAATATGAGAAAGTGCAATGTCATTGAACAATGAAGATTTATAATACAATACAAATATGAGAAAGTGCAATGTCATTGAACAATGAAGATTTATAATACAATACAAATATGAGAAAGTGCAATGTCATTGAACAATGAAGATTTATAATACAATACAAATATGAGAAAGTGCAATGTCATTGAACAATGAAGATTTATAATACAATACAAATATGAGAAAGTGCAATGTCATTGAACAATGAAGATTTATAATACAATACAAATATGAGAAAGTGCAATGTCATTGAACAATGAAGATTTATAATACAATACAAATATGAGAAAGTGCAATGTCATTGAACAATGAAGATTTATAATACAATACAAATATGAGAAAGTGCAATGTCATTGAACAATGAAGATTTATAATACAATACAAATATGAGAAAGTGCAATGTCATTGAACAATGAAGACTTATAATACAATACAAATATGAGAAAGTGCAATGTCATTGAACAATGAAGATTTATAATACAATACAAATATGAGAAAATGCAATGTCATTGAACAATGAAGATTTATAATACAATACAAATATGAGAAAGTGCAATGTCATTGAACAATGAAGATTTATAATACAATACAAATATGAGAAAGTGCAATGTCATTGAACAATGAAGATTTATAATTCAATACAAATATGAGAAAGTGCAATGTCATTGAACAATGAAGATTTATAATACAATACAAATATGAGAAAGTGCAATGTCACTGAACAATGAATATTTATAATGCAACAATACAAATATGAGAAAATGCAATGTCATTCAGCAGTACTAACACCCTCTACCCCCCTTGATCAATTCTAAAGAGACCAACTATGAAACACTCTATTATACCCTGTTCACTGGCCAGTGACTATTTACAGTCTTGCTGCCGGCATGATGTGGTTCAAGTTGGAGCTCATATGGATCCCAGTTATTTGTAATCCACAAAGCGTTTGGAGGTGGAGGGAACCTCAATCTTATAAAAATATAAAAATGACGGCCAGAGCCTCTCACCACTCCATTGAGAATATCCTAGTGACCAGGCACCGTGGTTCCTCTGATGAGAAAAGTAGGAAATCACCTACCAGAACTCTGGTAATCATCTATGGCTTCTCGGTACTAGGCCCAAGGGAACTGCTTTTCTTGCTGAATCATAGCAGGTGTGGAGCTACTGGTTTCAGACTTCTCTCCTGATTCCACAAAATACCATCATCCAGAGACAGACAGACACAATCTTCTACTTCACTCCCCTGTCCCAAAGCACTAGAAAATAAAATCCAGTCATGCTGCAAGGCCATTTTCCCTTCAGCTACGTGTTTCAGTCTTCCCTTCTTCAGCTAGTGTTCCAATCTCCTCTTTCACTTTCAAAATTGTCTTTTATATTCCTGAAAAGGAGCTCCACCTTGTGGTGTAATGGGAAACTACAGTCTATTACTTCTACATGAAATACAGTGGGAGCTACACTCTCCCCCCACTTGAAAATCTTTGGTCCCCCCAAGTAAAAGGTAGATTTGCAGAAAATATTTACAAACATTAATGCACCATCAACTGAACAATATTTTGCATTCAAAAGGTACATTCCACCAAGGGTAATCAGCCTTATGCTTAACTTGGGGTGGGGTGCCACCACTGGAGTAGGAGGCAGAGGGATTATGAGCGCAGACCCTGCGATGAGCTCCTGTGTACTATGTCCCAAACTGTTATAGGTAAGCCTCTGTGGGGGCCAAATCAGTCTCTGCAATTTTGGTTCAGAAGAGACAGCTAAGGAATTTTGCTCGGAAGGTTTGTCACTCACATTACATTAAATGTCTAGTTCTTGAGTAGGCATATTGTCTACTTCTAAGATTTCCTCTTGTATAACTTTACTTTCATTTTCCATAATGGTATGACTGTCCTCAGCACTATTTTCTGAAGTTTGCATAGCAGGGCTTCCATCAGTATCGGGTTCTACAAGAGGCACAGAAACATTACTTAGTCTGTTGTTAGGTCTGGGCTGCTCAAAATGACAAGGAATGAATTCCGGTGCATTTACATTAAGATTACAGCCCATGGGGTCTTGAACATCCTCATAAAAAATCCCACTGAAACCCCAGTCATCATCACTGTCCTCCTCTCCTTCAACAGGAGGAAGCATAGGCTCTTGAATATTGGAGAACATAGTTCCTCTCTGCCTTAGCCTTCTGGATCGCCTTGAGTTAGGCTTCTGCTGAGCCATTCTGGGTTCCGGATTCATGAGTCTCACTGATTTTGTCAAACGCATTAAGTTGTTTCGGTGCCAGGATTTAATGGGTCCTTCTTTCCCCTCAGGGCAAACTTGGTAGATAGGGATAGTAGGTAGCTGAGAACAAATAATTTAAATCTCAGATCCCTAGCAATCATTTAGTTTATGCTTTTCTTGTAGTCCCAAATTTCTCAAAAGAACTCTGTCCCCGGCTGCAAGTCATGCATCTTTACTTTTTTGTCATAGTGAGCCTTGTTTCCCTGATGTCTTTGTCCTGTTGATTTTTCAGCAAGCTAATAAGCCTGTCTGAGATTCTTCTTGAGTCTCTCCACATAACTGCCATGCGATCGCACTGGTGTATCATCAGCTGTGACTTCAAAGGTGACATCAACAGGAAGATGAGCTTCTCTTCCAAACATTAGGAAGTAAAGCAAGAATCCTGTAGCATCATTTTTAGTACTGTTGTAAGCATGCACCACTATGGCTACATGTCTAATCCATTGACTCTTCTTCTCAGCAGATAATGTCCCCAACATGTTTAGTAAAGTTCTGTTGAAAAGTGCAGGCTGAGGATCCCCTTGAGGATGATAGGGAGTGGTGAGGCTTTTTTGGACTCCCAACAGAGTGAGTAGTTCATGGACAAGCTTGCTCTCAAAATCACATCCTTGATCAGAGTGTATCCTTTTTGGCAGGCCATAGTGTACAAAGAACTTCTCAACTAGTAGTTTTGCCACTGTAATAGCTTTCTGATCACGAGTGGCAAATGCTTGAGCATACCTGGTATAGTGGCCTGTCACCACCAGCACATTACTGATCCTGCCTTCATCCGGTTCAATGCACAGAAAATCTATACAGACCAGTTCCATGGGTCCACTACTTTCCATTTGACCCAATGAGGCAGCTCTGGTCAGCAGAGTCTTTCTCTGAATGCAACGAAGACATGTACAACAGTAATCCTCAACATCTTGCTTCATGCATGGCCAGTAGAACCTGTCTCGTACCAGACCCATAGTTCTGTCATAACCATGATGACCATGTTCATCATGCAATGACTGGAGTACTACTTCTCTATACTTCTGAGGAAGCAACAATTGCCATTTTTCACTGCTGAGTGCACTAGGAGACCTCCTATACACTAGTCCATTCTGTATCTAGAGTCTGTCCCATTCTTTGGCAGAAAGTCTTGCCAAAGGATGAATATCCATGCAAAGTATATTAACTTGTTTCTTCTCTAAAGCAGCTACCACCAGCTGACCTAAGGGGTCTTCTCTTTGATCTCTCCTGAGGTCACTGTTACTCAAAGCTGGTAGTGATGAAGCCTGCAAAGTGACCAGATTACAGTAAGCTTGGGGTATGCTTGCTAAAGACAGACCCAACTACTGGGCCCAACATTCAGTGTGTTGATAACAGGTTGCAATCTGACACATAGCTCTCACCCCTGGTGCTGGAATTTCCACCCATTCATCGTTGGGGTGTAAATCTCCTTGAGGTCTTCTGGACAGACCATCAGCATCTCCATTTTCATGTCCTGAATGATATTTCAAATTAAAATTATAGTTGCATGGAGCTGCCATCCATCTGTGGCCAGTAGCATCTAGCTTTGCAGTGGTCTGGATGTATGTCAGAGGATTGTTGCCAGTCTGCACTTCAAATTCGGCCCCATAGAGATAGTCATGCAGCTTGTCCACTACTGCCCACTTTAAGGCAAGGAATTGTGTGCAGGGTAGTTTCTTTCTGTGGGGGATAAACTCCAACTGATAAAAGCCACAAGTCTCAGCTTCTTGTCATACTCCTGGTAAAGGACTCCTCCTATGCCATCCCTGCTAGCATCCACATGTAAAGTGTATGGCTTTGTTGAGTCAGCATATGCCAGCACAGGGGCATGTGTGAGGCAATACTTAAGCTGTTCAAATGACTTTTCGCACTCAGGAGCCCAATGATTCTCGATGAGTTCTTTAGAACCTCTCTGTCCCTTAGGCCTTTTCACAAGGATATATTCATCTATTTCATGTGCTTTCTCATCATTTCGGAGCAAATGGTTGAGGGAGTCTTGCTATCTTTGAAAATCCTTCCACAAACCTTCTATAGTAACTGCAGAACCCCAGGAAAGATTGCAGTTCTGTGATAGTTTTGGGTCTGGGCCAAGATGTCACCGCTTCAACTTTGCTGGGATCTGTGGATATTCCATTTGCAGACACTACATGTCCCACATAGGTCACTGAAGTTTGGAAGAACTTGCATTTGTCCATTGACAACTTCAGGCCTTCCTTCTCAATCCTGTCCAATACCTTCATCAGTATTTCTTCGTGCTCCTCTAGGGTCCTCCTAAAGACAATGATGTCATCCAGGTAGACTAAGACTTCCAGGAGATGCATGTCTCCAACTGTTCTTTCCATGATTCTCTGGAAAGTTGCCAGTGCATTTGATAAACCTTGAGGTAAGCGATCAAACTCAAAAAATCCCAAAGGGGTGATGAAAACAGTCTTCTCTTTATATTCTGGGTGCATAGGGATTTGATACTATCCACTCCTTAAGTCTAGCACACTGAACCACTTACTGTCCACCGGGCAATTTAGAGCATCTTCAATCTGGGGAGTTGTGTACTGGTCTGGAATGGTTCGCTGATTCAGAGTACGATAGTCAACACACATGTGAATTGACCCATTCTTTTTCCTGACAAAGACAATGGGAGAGGCATATGGACTTCTCGACTCTCAAATTATCCCTGCGGGTTTTAGTTCTTCCAAATGTTTTCTTAAGTCCATCAGGTCTCCTGGGGCTACTCTTCTGGAACGTTCCCTGAAGGGCCGGTCATCTTTTACTCTTATTCGGTGTTCTGCACTTTTTGCACAGCCCACATCTAGTTCACTAGTAGAAAAACATTTTTCTTTTTCATTAGTAGCTCTTTAACTCTGGTTAGCCACTCAGGGGGCAAGAGACCACCTCCTATATCAATATCTTCCAGCTTCAACTCGTTGGCCCTGCTCTCGTTCCTTGTCAACACAGAAGCAGGTAAGGGAGTGGCAGCATAAACATTTCCCAAATGCACGAATGTGAACACAGGACAATGGGAGTACTTCCTTTATTCTTTAACCCCACAGGCAAATTGTCATAAGGATGCTTTAACCTGTCCACAGGCCAAACTTCTGGGACTAGTTCCAGCCCTGGTAGCAAGTCACTTTCTGGATCCGTTTCCATCATGAGATGAGAGGAAACTGTTTGTCCACACATCCTCACTTTGGCTCTCAAGCAGGTGACCTGACCAGGATGAATTATATGCTCTTTCCCAGGCAGGGTCCACACATGACCAATTTCATCTTTCTTACTATCCTTCTCTCTTTGAAGGGCACAGAAAACTGGTCTCAGGAGAGGATGTAGTGTTGGGTGTTCCTGGGTTAACTGAGGCATTAGCATTCTTCTGATGAGGTCAGTATTTGTCCCCACTAAAATGGATGCTGAATCCTTTCCTTTTGGCCTGGGGCACATAACAGTGAGTGTTTCAAAAACTTCTGTTGAACCAACTGAAGTGGAAAATTCTAACTTGAGTGAGACATAACCATCATAAGGGAACTTCGTGTTACTTAGCCCCCAGATGTCCAAATCTTCTAACTTTTCAAGTGGAAAATGCTTTAAGTATTTTTGGTAGAAGTCTCTGTACAGAATGGTGATTTGTGTACCAGTATCCAACAGTGCTTTACTATACACTCCTTCTATTTTTACTGACATGACAAGGGCAGTCCCAGTAGGCCATCAGGTAGTTTCTGTTACCGGTGTTGTTCAGCTGTACGGAAGTCAGCATGTGGTTGAGGTACCACCGGTTGACCTCGCCATTTTAACGGATAAGACTCTTGCTTAGTAATGCTTTGTGGTCGGAGATGCTGAGATTTTGGCTGAGATGGCTTTCCAATTCAGTTGTTCACCTCAGATGAGTTAGAAGTGTACATAGTAGGTAGTCTTTCTCCCATATTACAAGGGTTAGTGTGGAAAGGAGATCCAGGATGCTGTCTCTTGATGTTAGAGTTTATGGAGCTTTTTGTAACTGGGCACTCAGCTGGCTCATTCACTGAGGTACTTTGAAGTTTCCCTGCATCGCACTAGCCAATAATAGTTCATTCATTCTTTTCAAGTTCTCTGCATTAGGACACTGTCGCTTTATATGCCCTGCATCTCCACAGCAAAAACAAAATCCAGTAGGAAGTCTGAGCATTGGCTGATTTGGTTCTTCCCTGAGTCCTTTCGTGGAGGTTCTAGCTGATGTATTTCTCCCTTCAGCTAAAGTTACCATGGGTTTCTGCAATTTTGCAACTATCTTGGTGATGTGAGCTATGGCGTTGGTCAGGAAAGACACCTGCATATGCAACTGTGACACCTCTACATTGTGGACACTGTTTGAGTAGTAAGCACAGCTATAGGCTCCTGCTGGTGTTCACTCACTGTTTTAGTTGCTGTTGAACACTGAGATTTGGCTTCCAACATGGCTTCCTCTTCCCTCACCTCTTTAACCAGCTGAGAATAAGTTAGAGTCTCTTCCCCATTTCTCATCCTCATTTTCCACACAATGGGTTCCATAGATTGAGCTCCTGTAAAATTTGTCCGATCCGTACTTGGTCAGCTACTTTTGGATCCACCCCCTTCTTTAGGATTCTTGCTGAATCATAACAAGTATGGAGCTACTTGTTTCAGACTTCTCTCCTGATTCCACAAAATACCATCATCCAGGATTTCAGCCAGAGACAGACACAATCTGCTACTTCACTTCCCTGCCCCAAAGCATTAGAAAAGAAAATATCCAGTCACGCTACAAGGCCCTTTTCCTTTCAGCTACGTGTTTCAGTCTTCCCTCCTTCAGCTAGTGTTCCAGTCTCCTCTTTCACTTTCAAAAGTATCTTTTAAATTCCTGAAAAGGAGCTCCACCTTGTGGTGTAATGAGAAACTACAGTCTATTACTTCTACATGCAATACAGTGGGAGCTACACTATAATATTTTATAATACATGTGACGCCCTTGCACTGACCCAGTAATCAAGGAGCCTCAATCCTCACCACTAACACCGGTGAGGGGTGTCCACATTGGGAAGGATAACAAATACACACACAGTAAAGTACAATTTCCCTTAAGAGCACACAGAGATCACAGTCAGTCTGGAGATGGTTTCTCCCTTTCTCTACAGATCCCCAATAAGACTCCCCACTGGCACAGGTATAGGGTACAGATCTCAGCCAAGTAGTCAAGCCAAAACCTCCAGTGCCCTCTTTGTCCAACCAGTGCTTCATGTCCCTGCCCAAGTAGGTGATACACACACTCTTTGAGATTGACAGACACTCCTGGGGAGGGCTGGCACAGGTTCTCCAGCTATGCCCCCTCCTGCCAGGCTATAAGGTAGTAATCACTGTCACCAACTACTCTTATCAGCTACAAAAAAGGACCTTACCAAAGGGTGTCTAATTATTACTATGCAATATTATTATCCCATTAGTACGTATGAAGAACAGCAAGGCATATTTGGAGTGGCTTTGTACAGTATCAATATATACATGCAATGTACTCTAGAGCTTAAATTATCTCTACACAAAACAGCCACATTTGAAAGGTTTAAAAATATTTAATAATAAATAATAAAAACACAAGACAAATCTTCTCTATTCAACAGAGTGCTAGTCAAGAGTTCAGAAATCACAGGAAATGCTTAAAATAATACTGTAGAATAGTCTGACAAAAATATAAAAAACAGCCAGACTAAATCTGACTAAATTCCTATCTAACTCTAAGAGCAATCACAGTTCTAAATAAACTTACATATAGAGCAAAGGCAGAGTACTGGTGAGTGGATGTTCTTTAGACAAAATCCAAAATACTCTGATTCTCTCTCTCTCTCTGAGAAAGTCTTAAAAATAATACATCACTGCTGACTCATTTTATGTTATATCATTCTTCTCTGGTTCCCAGGCTAACAGAAAATCAGAGTTTTAACATTTCTTTGATCTTTCACCTGGCCAGGAAATTACAGCAATAAAAGACATTATGCATGTAAAATCTAGCAATTAACTCTGGTCTCAAAACAATAGACATTATTTCTCCGAGCTTTGAGATCAAACAGTCATACAATGCTTGACTTATTTTTGAAGTTCAACATTTAACACAGTTTTCTTACATTTAAGAGGACAAGCCTGTGGATTATATTCATATTTACAATGACATAGAGTTATCTACAAAATTCTATCTAGCTAAGCTGACAGCCTTCACATATCTCCCCCCTCCCAGAGAACTCAAGCTAGTTTTTCAAGTGACCCTTGAGAAATGTTGCTTGACAGGGTTAGGTCTATCTGAGTATACCTTACCCCATTTCCTGCCTGCAGAGCCCATCTGCATTGGCATTGCTAATCCCACTGTGGTGCTGCACTGACATATCATATGCTTGCAACCCTAGACTCCATCTTAGCAACTTGGTATTTTGCTGGCTGGCTCTGTATAACCATGTTAAGGGGTTGTGATCTGTCACTACAGTGAATTTCCTTCCATACAGATAAGACTGAAGTTTCTGCAGTGCCCACACCACAGCTAGATACTTCTTTTTCTACAGCTGCATACATTCCTTCCTGGGTTGCAGCCTATGACTGAGATAAACCATTGGGTGCACTTCTCCGTCTGAAGAAATCTGGCTAAGTACAGCTCTCACCCCATGGTTTGAAACATCCACCTGCACAACAAATTATTTGCTGTTATTTCGACCGGCTAACTCAGGGGGTCCTCCCAAAGCTTCTTTAAGTTTCTGGAATGCCTGCTCACATGCTGGGGCCTGTTTTTCCTTGTCAGATCTGTGAGGGGACAAGCTATGGTACTATTACTGGGGATGAACTTTCTGTAGTACCCTGCTATCCCTAGGAATGCCCTCACCTGCTTTTTGGTGACAGGTGCAGGTCATGGCTGAATGGCTTCCATTTTGGCAGGTGTGGCCTGATCATACCACTTCCCACTCATGTCCCAGGTAGGAGACCTCTGCCATACCCACCTGACATTTGCTGGTCTTAATAGTCAACCCTGCCCTCTGTAGTCTGCCCAGCACCTCCCTGACATGCTGAAGTTGCTCTTGCCAGGAATGGCTGTAGATGGCAATATCATCTAGGTAAGCAAGGCCAAACCCTCCTGCTAGGATATAATCTACCAGCCTCTGGAAAGTTACTGGGGCATTATTCATCCCAAAGGGCATCTTTGTGAACTCATACAAGCCAAAAACAGTCACAAAGGCTGACCTCTCTCTAGCAATGGGAGTCAAGGGCACCTGCCAGTAACCCTTGGTAAGATCAATGGTGGTAAGATACTTAGCCCCACCCAGCTGCTCTAGGGCCTCATCTGTCCTAGGCATGGGGTAAGCATCTGAGTCTGTGTGACTATTTAATTTCCTGTAGTCCACACATAACCTGGTGCTGCCATCCTTCTTTGGCACCAGCACCACTGGGAAGGCTCAGGTACTGTTGGACTCTTGAATTACCCCTAGTTCCAACATCTCCTGTATTTCCTCCCTCAGAGTCTGTTTGACTCTCTCAGGCACCCTATAAGGGGTCTGCCTAATAGGCCTTTGGGGTCTTATGCTCCCTGGTTTCCCAGTGAACATGTCCCCATGCTCCTGTAGCTCTGCTTGGAGTTCTCTAACCTAGGTAGGAGATAGCTGCTGGGACATTGCTACCCCTTCCACTGAGGTGTAAGTACAAGCCTCACTGAGAAGAATGTCACCAAATCTCCCTCAGACTCCTCCTGCAGTCCACTCCAAATACTCAGCACAAGGGCCTCCCTATCATGGTAAGGTTTTATCATGTTAACATGGTACAATTTGTGCTCCTGCCTCCTGTCTAGCAGTTTTACCATGTAGTTAACATGACTTACCTTTTTTACCACCTTGTAGGGTCCCTCCCAAGCTGCTTGCAGCTTGTTGTGTCTAACAGGAATGAGAACCATTACCTGCTGCCCCACAGCATACTCTCCAGCTTGAGCATTCCTGTCATACCAGACCTTTTTCTGTTGTTGGGTGTCTGCCAGGTTCTCTTGGGCAAAACCCATGAGTTCCCTGAGCCTTGTCCTGAGATTTAGGACATATGCCACAACAGATGCCTTGTGAGATTCAGACTCACCCTCCCACTTATCTCAAATTAAATCTAGAGGTCTTCTCACCCTATGCCCATACAGCAACTCAAACAGTGAAAAACCTGTGGATTCCTTGGGTACCTCTCTGTAAGCAAACAACAGATGGGACAAATATTTGTCCCACTCCATCTTAAACTGGTCTGCAAATGCCCGCAGCATGGACTTGATTGTAGAGTTTAACCTCTCAACAAGACTATTAGTCTGAGGATGATAGGGGTGGTCTTCAAGTGTTTCACCCCACAGCACTTCCACAGACAAGCCAGCAGGTCTGACATGAAATTGGCACCTCTGTCAGTCAGTATTTCTTTTGAGAAATTTACCCTGCTGAAAATCTCTACCAAAGCATTTGTCACATTTTCTGCCTCAATGGAGGACAGAGCAACTGCCTCAGGGTATCTTGTAGCATAATCTACTACCACTGGGATATACTTTTTCCCTGTGGAACATTGGGTACTCAGAAGCCCCACAATATCCATACCTACCCTCTGAAATGGCTTCTCAATTACAGGCAAAGGCATCAAAGGAGCTGTCACCTTGTCTCCTGCCTTGCCTACCTTTTGGCACTGTTCACAGGTCCTGCAGTACCCTGTTACATCTCTGGAAATTCCAGACCAATAGAAGTTCTGCATAATATGTCTCTTCATACATTTTATGCCCATATGACCTACTAAGGGAATGCCATGGGCTATGGCTAAAAGTGCCAGATGGTAGGCTCCAGGCACTACCAACTGCTGTATTCTCTCACCTTCTAGCCCTCCCTCAGGGGTCCACTCTCTATACAGTAACCCTTTGTCCCAGTATACAGAATCCCCCTTTCATTGAAAATCAGGTGCCTCACTAGCTACCTGCCTCAGGCCTTGCAATGTAGGGTCTGAGAGCTGATCCTGTCTCAACTCTCTCTTTATAACCCTTCCCAGCTCCCCTTCCATAGGAAGTCTGGTATCCTCTGACAGTGATGCCTCACTGTCAGCCTGGGTACTATAACTCACCTCTACCTTCACAGTTACTCTGTCCAAGGGAACATCAGTACCCACAAGCAGCTGTGGCTCACCTGCAATCTCAATGGTACAGGGTAGCCCCCTCCCTGAAGTAACCGCCTTATCAGACCAGGCTGCAAGTGTGCGGTCTGTCTGGGTCTCCCCCAGGCTACAAGACCCACATGTTTGTCTCAAAGCCTGACTGCATGCAACTGCATTAACACATAGTATTGCCTCATAAAAATCCTTCCCTATCAGGACATCTGCAGGATGATAGTTTGGTACCCCTGTTGTCTCGAGACAACCTACTATTGGCATTTTGTCTTTCCAACTTACTGGCTCTCTCACCTGTTGTTCCCCACCTTGCCTCCATGGACATCTGTATGCCACATGGACCAACTGGTTGCATTCAAAACATTTAACCCTCAGTCCTGGACATGTAATTGGACTAGTGGCTGCCCCTACTACTGGCAGATTCTGTTGGGGAAGTCTGGGCTGCCCACCATGGGTTCCTTTAGACCCATGAGCAGTACTGGGGGTCCCTTTCCTGTGGAGGGATGCCCTGCATACTAGGTATAGGTCTCCCTTCTTCCCCAACCCATCTGAAGTAGCACATTGTCTATCAGCTAACCAGATCCTCATGTCTTCAGGCAAAGTGCTAAGGGCTTGTTCCCTCACCAAAAGGTCTGCCAGCCCTTCAAAAGTGGTGACCTGACATCCACTCACCCAGCTATGAAAATAAGTGCTCATTTCAGCAACATATTCACACACACTTTCTTCTGCCTTGCGTCTATGCTCACAAAACTTTTTCCTATAAGTTTCAGGTGTTAGCTTAAAAAATTCTAACAGACAATTCTTAATAGTAGTATAATTTAAGAAATCATTGTCTGACAATTTGGAAAGTACATTTACAGTTTTACCATGAAGTAAGTGGGTCAGGAACCTTACCCAGAGCCTTTGGACAACATCATACTGTTTACATACCCTTTCAAATATATGAATGAAACTATCAAAATTATCCCCCTCTGTAAACAGCAGAATAAATTTATTGATCTATTGTACTTCTAGGGGTCTGGTTACTCCCTTCCCCATTACCTCCATGACTCTGGCAAAGAGTCAGCATCTCATTTCTGTGCTGTCTCTCCTTTTCCTCAGCTTCCAGGCATAGCAGTTTCTCATTCTCCTCAGCTTGTAGACATCTCAGTCTCTTTCCTGCTTCTCTTTCCAATGTCTGGCCTCCAACTCAAGTTTCTTTAGCTCCAGATGTATTTTTAAGTCCTCTGCAGAAAGTTTGAGCTGTCCATTCTCTGAGTGTTGTTTATCTCCACGGGCAGTCTGATTGCCCTCCTAACTGCTGTTTTCTGATGCAGCTTTGACCAAAGCTGCTGTCATGTCTGCCTTAGTCAGGTTTCCATGCACCAGTCCCTTAGCCTGGAACATCTCAGCCAACTGGCTCCTTGTCAGCTTGCCATATTCCTCTACTGACATGCTTGCCTGCTCTCCCTGACTAACTAAGCTAACAAAATAAATAAAACAATTGTGATATTAACTCTGAATATTCACTGGGTGGCTGATGTAGAGTACAAAAAAACCTTCACTGATCACTGTACACAAGCTACAGGAATTCACTATCCACACCACTACAAGCCAATTGCCAACCAATTAATATGTGGTGTGGATATCCCACCGCTGCCAGTCAATTAATATGTGGTGTGGATATCCCACCACTGCCAACCAATTAATATGTGATGCCCGTGCATTGGCCCAGTAATCAAGGAGTCTCAATCCTCACCACTAACACCAGTCAGGGGCGTCCACATTGGGAAGGATAAAAAATACACACACACAGTAAAATGCAATTTCCCTTAAGAGCACACAGAGATCACAGTCAGTCTGGGGTTGGTTTCTCCTTTTCTCTCCAGATCCCCAATAAGACTCCCCACTAACACAGCTACAGGATATATATCTCAGCTGAGTAGTCAAGCCAAAGCCTCCAGTGCCCTCTCTGTCCAACCAGTGCTTCATGTTCCTGCCCAAGTTGCTGACACAAACACACAGACTCTCCTGAGGAAGGCTGGCACAGGTTCTCCAGCTATACCCCCTCCTGCCAGGCTATAAGGTAGTAATCACTGCCACCAACTAGTCTTATCAGCTTCTAAAAAGGCCCTTACCAAAGGGTGTCCAATTATTACTGTGCAATATTATTATCCAAATAGTAAGTGTGATGAACAGCAGGGCTTATATGCAGTGGCTTTGTACAGTATCACTATACACATGCAATGTACTCTAGAGCTTAATTATCTCTACACAAAACAGCCACAGTTGAAATGTTTAAGAATATTTAATAATAAATAATAAAAACACAAGACAAATCTTCTCAATTCAACACAGTGCTAGTCAAGAGTTCAGAAATCACAAGCAAATGCTTAAAATAATACTGTAGAATAGTCTGACAAAAATATAGAAAACAGCTAGACTAAATCTGACTAAATTCCTATCTAACCCTAAGAGGAATCACAGTTCTAAATAAACCTACATATAGAGCAAAGGCAGAGTACTGGTGAGTAGATGTTCTTTAGACAAAATCCAAAATGCTCTGATTCTCTCTCTCCGAGAAAGTCTTAAAAATAATACATCACTATTTTAGATTACATCATTCTTCTCTAGTTCCCAGGATAACAGAAACTCAGATTTTTAACATTTCTTTGATCTTGCGCCTGGCCAGGAAACTACAGCAATAAAAGACATTATACTGACTGAGCATGTAGCCCAGGCCGGTATGACCCTGACCTTGAGTAGCATCTTACCCTCACCAAGAATGATGCCACAATATGAAGACAAAATGATTAATTTCAACAATTGGCTTAAGTATTGGTGTCATTCAAAGGGGATCTAATGCCTGTCAGCCTGGAAAGACATGCTCGACAAGCCACGATGCTTCACTAGGGATGGCTTGCACCTGTCACCCCTGGGCTTTTGGATATTGGCAAAGGCTCTTGATACCCCCATAGTGCCTTTTTTAGGCAAGGGTCAAAAGACAAACCCACCTCCATAGGTATCACAAGGGATAAGAAACTAAGAGTAATGCTACTCAACGCCAGAAGTCTAAACCTCAAGATGCATGCACTCGAAACTCTCCTTAGCATGGAGAACATCGATATCTGTGCAGTAACAGAAATCTGGTTCAAGGCTCCTGAGAGCACCCCAGCACTCCCAGGTTATACCTCATACCATGCTTTTCAGCCCCAAAACTTGGATCGAACCAGAAAAGGAGGGGGAGTATCAATATTCATCAAAGAATACCCACACCTCCAGGTTGGTGGCACAGCACGAAGCATCAGAGACTATCCATGTGCAACTAACAGTGGGTAAAACTGCCTTCCAGTTTATAGCCCACTACAGACCACCCTCCCAAACCCAGGAACCCCACTCAGCCTTCCTGAGAACACTGGAAAATATGAAGCTCTCTCCAAACACCATTATATTGGGCGACTTCAACTACCCGAACATAGACTGGGAGCATTACTCTAGCTCCAACACCCTAGCTCAAAGGTTCCTAGAATTTATAAACTCAAATGCTATGGAACAACTTGTTACCACTCCCACAAGAGGGGAAAACATACTGGACCTGATCATCACCAACATGGGGACTCTGTGCTCCAGACCAGAAGTGTATCCCTCACTGGTAAGATCAGACCATAAACTAATCTCACTGGATATTCACATCCCGACCCCACCCCCTGCCCAGAAAGTCACAGTGAAAAACTTCTCTAAAGCAAATTTCACACTCCTCAAAACCGAGGTGGAATCCTTCAAAGCTCCTGGGCCTGTGGAAAATACGGCCCAGACCGCAGAATCCTTTATAAACACATTCTATGAACACCTTCAGGAATGCATGGATCATGCAATCCCAAATAAAACCAAGACCCAATCCTCCAAAGGCAGACGTCCTGTCTGGTGGACCCCAGCCATAAACAAACTATACAAGAGAAGGAGGAAGCTTCTACATGATAGAGCAAAATCCCAAAAAGGGAAGGCATCTCTGATCAGTGTTAGCAAAAAACTACGGGCACTCATAAAATCATCTAAGGCCAGCTTCGAGAGAAAAATTGCACAGGACACTAAGGATAATCACAAGGCTTTCTTTAGTTATGTTAGGAACCTGGGTGGGAATTCCCAGATATGCTCAGAATTAGTCCAAAATGACCAACAATACACCAAACCCACAGACATTGCCAACATCCTGGCTGACAGGTTCAGCGCAAACTTCTCCCCCCCCCACCAAAAGGGCAAATATCTATCCCAGCAGAGTGCTGCCCCCCTGACATCTCAGATGCTCAGGTAAGAGCCGCCCTCTCCAAAGCAAAAAACACAGCATCAATGGGACCAGACGGTATCCTGGGCTGCGTCCTACATGAACTCCAAGAAGAGCTAAACCCAAACATAAAACTACTGTTCAATCTCAGCCTTACCATAGGATATGTACCCAAAGAGTGGCATACAGCAACAGTGGTCCCTCTCCACAAAGGTGGTGCCTCAACGGATCCTGGAAACTATCGCCCCATAAGCCTGACTAGCTTGGTCTGCAAAGCTATGGAAAGGATCATCATGGACCTCATAAATAAAGATATTGGGGACCTACTGGATCCTACCTAGTTTGGCTTTGTTAAGGGCAGATCCTGCCTCTTAAACCTGGTCGATTTCTTTGAAACAGTCACCAAGGCCATTGATGAGGGGAAGGTGGTCCACACAGCCTACCTGGACCTCGCAAAAGCCTTCGATACAATACCCCACTCGGACATTATAGATAAGTTCACCAGCTTAAATATAAACCCCTATGTCACTGGATGGGTTGCAAACTGGCTCAAGGACAGAACCCACATGTAAAATAGCACGACGAACCAATAGTGAAAATGAACACTGGAACTGCTGTGCAAAAGTTGTCTTAAAAATTAAATCCACCAGTAACCACACTTATTAAGAAGAGAAAACACAGGTTTATTTAAGCGCTTTTCATTTGTCTCTTAGGCAAACTTCTTCAGAAGACTTTCTGATCTTCTGGTCTTCTGAAGAAGTTTGCCTAAGAGACAAATGAAAAGCGCTTAAATAAACCTGTGTTTTCTCTTCTTAATAAGTGTGGTTACTGGTGGATTTAATTTTTAAGACAACTTTTGCACAGCAGTTCCAGTGTTCTTGGGCGGTTCGTTTTCACTATTGGTTCGTCGTGCTATTTTACTTGTTTGGTGTTCTTTCTAAGGTATGGCGACAGAACCCACATGGTTAGAATTGCTGGAGCCATGTCAGACTCCAAACCAGTTACAAGTGGCATCCCACAAGGCTCAGTCCTGGGACCTCTCTTGTTCGGTATATATTTCCCGGCGGTACAGGCCAACACGGAAGGACTGTGGCTGACCAAGTTCGCAGATGACTGCAAACTGGGCGCCATAATCGACTCTCCAACTGACATAAGCATCCTCCAAAAGGGCCTCATAGAAACAGACAACTGGTGCCAGAGCCATGGCCTCAAGCTAAATGCCAAAAAGTGTATAGTCATCCCCTTTGGCAAAAACAAAGTGCCCACAAATTACCACATAGGTGGTAATCCATTAAGTACGGAAGAAGTAATTAGGGACCTGGGGACCCAAGTAGATAGCAATCTCTCATTTGACAACCACGTGGCCAAAGTGGTTAGAAAAACATTTTATATAGCCCACCTAATCATGAAGGGATTCACATCTAGATCAGGGGAGGTCATCGTGCCTCTTTACTCATATCTCATCAGGCCCATAATTGAGTACAATGCCCCTTTTGGGATGTACCTTACCAGACACCTGCAGCAACTGGAAAGACCCCAAAAGTACCTCACCAAGAGGATCAAAGGGCTCAAACAGATGCCATATGCTGCCCCGTTAAAGAGACTCCAGCTCTATTCAGTGGCATACCGCCTGCTCCGAGGCGATCTGTGCCTGACATATAAAGCCATGTCCAATCCGGAATTAATGGACATGCTGCACCTCAGAAAATCCAAATCCCATCGAGCTACACACTCAAAAGACTTGAACCTCAGCACTGAAATAAATAGGACATGCTGGAGGGACAGATTCATAACCCAGAGGCTCCCTTCACTCTGGAATAAAATCCCAGTCCAGGTTAGGCAGAGTCCCTCATTGACTCTCTTCAAGAGGAATCTTGATGAGTGGATGGGGGATCGTAGGTTTACCCCGGGTATCACTTCTGTGTCACTGTTAGACAGAGGCACAGTATACTAACCTCGAAAAAGGGCATAGCAAAATTAATTTAAAATGGGTGGCGAAAGCCAAACACACTCTGGCTAGGCTTATAAATGCCCTAGGGCAGATAGCCTAGTATGAACCTATGAACCTACATGTAAAATCTAGCAATTAACTCTGGTCTCAAAACAATGGAAGGAATTCCTCAATCCAGACATTATGTCTCCGAGCTTTGAGATCAGTCATACAATGCTTGACTTATCAGCTTTCTTCCAGCAGAGTGCACTGTGATTACATTTTTGAAGTTCAACATTTAACGCAGTTTTCTTACATTTAAGAGGACAAGCCTGTGGATTATATTCATATTTACAATGACATAGAATTATCTACAAAATTCTATTGAGCTAGGCTGGCAGCCTTCACATATCTTCACAATACACACAAACTTCAAATTATAACTTTTGCTAAACATTCACAAAGAAGTTATCATGTCCTAGAAGCTGTACAACCAATGCTATTGTTAGAACAATTTTGTTAACCAGACATATGCTTTCACATGACAAGAAATTACTCTCTGCATGTATATTTATTGAGATATTTGCAGAGATATGAAAACATATGCTTAACTGTATCATTAGCCATATAAATAACACTGAATATCTCTCAAGATGTACAACTTACAGTGCAAATATCAAAGACAGTTCTCTTCAAAAACCTCAGTGGTTTCACTTGAAGACATGCAATAGTTTGTAAGTGACGATTTTTGAAGTATTAAGTACATTCAGAAATATTACTTTTTTAAAAATTACTAACAAAAACTAACAATATCTCCAGTATAATGTAATATAAATGGACATTGACAATTTTTTCATCACTCACTATGGCATTTCAAAACATACACCTCAATAGCATATAGGCCTCTCTGTTATAAAAATATGAACATTAATATGCAGATAATATGAATGTGTCAAACAGTGATTGATTTCTACTGCATGACTTTGTAGATTAATTATCTTAAAGTCATTTTGTTAATATGTACTTGCCCTGTCTAATAATTCCTATTATTAGCTGGCAAGTCACTTAGTTAAAGAAGCCAGACCTTAAAAAGTCTAGACACCCTAAGGAGCTATGGGTTTTAACTGGAAATATACAAAAAGGTGCTATAGGCTTGAATTATGCACTCTCTCTCTGTCTATCTCTCTCTCTCTCTATATATATATATATATATATATATATATATATGTGTGTGTGTGTGTGTGTGTGTGTGTGTGTGTGTGAGTGTGCGTGTGCATGTACATGCGTGTGTGTGTGTGTGTGTGTGTGTGTGTGTGTGTGTGTGTGTGTGTGTGTGTGTGTGTGTGTGTGTGTGTGTATGTACGTATGTATGTGTGTGTATGCTTTTTATGAAGGGACATGGCAAATCTTAATGACATTTATTTATTCTTTTGTTTGTTTATTCATTTACTGTTTGGTAACTGGGTAGTTGGGCTGATTTTGAAGAACCTTTTTAGCCACAACTTGAAAATATAGAAGCAAAAGTAAACAACATAAATAATAAAGAAGCATACAATCATAAGAACAAATGCAAAATCAAATATTTTTGAAGGGTTTTGGAAAAAATATCTGCTTGTTACAGATCATTCTGGTTGTTGCCGAGTATTACAGAGAAACATTGCAGAGATTGAGTTAACTGTAACACTAACGTTGTTTTACAATATTTATATTATATGCATGAAGTCCATTTTGAATTTCAACATTTCAGGAAACAAGCATGCCACATTTAGGAAATGGATGTCTGCTTAATGAAATAGCTTACTCCTGATTACTTATTAGGGAGTAAACCTGCTCTTAAATCTAGGTCTCAAAGATATGCAACAGCCGCTGTTTTGTATTCTGTGCCTAGGAGACAAGTTAACATTTCTGTGACTGGGAGCCATTTTAGATGTTGTACAAAGTTACAATGGTGAGGTATGTTGTCAACAAGGAGGGCAAATCTGCGCATATCATTTTCTCTTATTTGAAGTCTTTGTGAATTTTTGGCTGAATAAAAGATAATCAGAGGATGACTGCATTAGAAGGAGAGGGACATTTTTGACTTGGGGGGGGCAGGCTGAAGGAGAGAGTATATAAAAGATTCTTTAGCAGAGTTTAAGTTGAGATAGTATTGTGTAAGTTATTTCGTCTAAATGATTTGAAAAAGTTAGGTAAGGATCTAGGTTAAATCCTAGGTATCTTTATTCAGAAACAAGTGCAATGATGTAGTTGTCAATGATGTTAATAACAGGTAGATGAGGGTGTTTTTGAGCGACTGTAAAAAGCATAAGGTTATTAATTTATTTATTTGCAGTTAATTAGAAAGTGATTGCAATCAGTCCAGCTGCATAGCTTTGAAAAGGACTTTTGTAATTTGTTTGGGAGATCAGAGGTGTATTTACTGACTTGTAATAGAAGGGTGTCATGTGCATATAGCATGACATCAGGAGATGGGAGGTCATCTGTAAGATCATTAATTAATAATGAAAACAAAATAGGACACAACATTGAACCTTGTGGCACTCTCACATTTAGGGCATGAAACGATAAGAAGTTGTCATTGTGGACTTGGAGTGTTCCTTCTCCAGGTAACTTTGGAACCAGTTGATAGTGTTGTGGCCAAAATTACGTATTTTTTTCAGTTTCATAATAAGAAAGTTGTGGTAGCAATTTCAAGCGGCATGATCATATCTACAAATATCCCAGTGGTCACCAGACTAGCACACCAATGTGGTGTGGAATGTTGCACCTCTTAAAACATGCACACATCATTGCATTCCAAGCATTTTCTGCAAAATCAGCTTAAAAAAACATAATATAATCAATGTTTTTCTAGTGCAGAACATCCTAGATTAACTATCTTAACTGTTATTTTTATTAATAAGTCTTTGCACTTTCTATTTTTGCCTGTTATAAGCTGGTAACTCACTTAGTTAAAAAGGCAGACCCAAGAAAAGTCTGGATGCCATAAGGAGTTGTGGGTGTTAACTGGAAGTACAGAAAAAAGGTGATCTCGGCTTGAAGGAGTTAATGCTACAAAAATGGAGTCAGTTGCAGTGAGTAAGACTATGCTGGAGCTGAAGGCATTTCTAAAATCATGTTGTTTGTCTGATAGCAAGCCATAACTATTAATATGTTTCATTATTTATTTGTACTGCATTTTTCAAATATTTTGCAAGTAAACAGAGAATGAAGAAAAGGCTAAATACCTTAATAATTTTGGAAGATGGAATTTTAGGCAGAGGGGATTACAATGGAGTGCATTAAGGCTGGCAAAGTTATTTCTGTTGTAAGGGAGAGATTACATATGTAAGTGTGATGCCCCTGCACTGGCCCAGTAATCAAGGAGTCTCAATCCTCACCACTGGTAACAGTGAGGGATGTACACAATGGGAGGATGACAAGTGCACACACAGTAAAGTACAATTTCCCTTAAGAGCACACAGAGACCACATTCAGTCTGGGGCTGGTTTCTGCCTCTTTCTCCAGATCGCCAATAAGACTCCCCACTGGCACAGCTTTAGGGTTAAGATCTCAGCCAAGTGGTCAAGCCAAAACCTCCAGCACCCTCTCTGTCCAACCAGTGCTTTGTGACCCTGCCCAAGTAGCTGACACCCCCCCCCCACACACACACACACACACACACACACTTTGAGATTTTATTTGCCTACAAACACACAGACACTCCTGAGGAAGGCTTGCACAGGTTTACTAGCTATGTTCCCTTCTGCCCAGACAATAAGGTAGTTATCACTGCCATCACCCACTACTTATCAGCTACTATAAAGGCCCTTACAAAGGGTGACCAATCCTACTGTGTAATTTTATTATTATCTAAATGGTAAATGTGACCAAGATCAAGGCTAATTGGGGTGGCCTATACAGTGTCACCAAATACATATGCAAGCACTCTAAGAGCTTAAATATCTCTAAACAAACCAGCCACAAATAAAAGGTTTAAATATATTTAATAATAAATAATAAAAGAACAAGACAATACTCAAGCAACACAGTAACTACAGAGTTCAGAATCACAGGAAATATTTTAAAACATCATTGCAGGACAGTCTCAAATAAATACAGAAAACATCTAAGCTAATCTTTACTATATTCCTGTCTATATCTAAAAGATACTATGCCCTAAATAAAGTACTTACAGAGCAAGGCAAATGCAGATGAGTGGATGTTCTTGCTAGGTCCAAGACAAGATACAAAATGCACAGTCTGTCACTGAGAGTTCTTAAAAAAGAAGTTATGTTCTTACCATAATGTTCCATCTGTGTTGTTGATCCTCATCCATTCATTACTGATGGGTGCTGCTTCCATGCTCGGAACTGAGATGGCCATCATACCAAGCTCATGCCAGCCAAAAAAAACCTCTCGAGCTAAGCTTACCCATAGTGCCCCTCTTTCTAGCACCTCAGATCGAGTTTGTCCGTAAGAGAAAAGAAAGAAGCAGAGGCTTCATCTGAGCAACTACCCTATCATAAGGTAGGACAGAATCCAAACCTCCAGGAGTCTTTTGGAGGGGGAATGTCAGGTGGGTTGTAATGAATGAATGAAGATGAACACCACAAATGAAACATTATGGTAAGAACATAACTTCTTTATCTGATGTTGTTAATCTTCATTCATTCCTTACTGATGGGACAGAGTCCCTAGCTACTTTATTTCTTGGGAGGCCCTATGGAAAGATATTCCTGAGCACCTTTGATCCAAAGGAATCTCTCCCCTTGGAGACCAAACCCAGTTTGTAATGAGTGATAAAGGTATGAGGGGTGGCCCATGTTGCTGCTGCACAAATGTCATCCATGGAAGCTCTTGCATGGACGCCAACAGATGTTGCAACTGATCTGGTTGAATGCACTTTGACCTTAGATAGTAGAGGAGCTTTATTCCATTGATAGATAAAGCAAATGCAATCTTTCAACCATTTAGATAGGGTCACTTTGGAAACAGATCCTCCCAATTTTAGTCCTGAGAATGATATGAATAATTGGTCAGATTTCATAGTGATTTAGTTCTGTCCAAATAAAATTGCAATTGCCTATGCACATCAAGTAAATGCAGTGAATATTCTCCTTTGGGAAGAAGACTAGTAGATAAATTATTTGATTAATAGGCAAATCAGAAATAACTTTGGGTGAGAAGGCAGTGGCGGATCCAAGAATTTGCAAAGGGGTGTGCGCAGTCTGGTTAGTTGACTACCAGAGTGGGAGTGGGAACGTGGGATAAGAAGCTCTACATCATGTGTGAAAAGAAAGCAGTATACATTCAGCGGCACAACATCTTGATGTGGGTGTAGTAGTGTACACAGGTAATTCCTGTGCAGCACACAGCACATGGAAAGCAGTATACATTCAGCCGCACAACATCTTGATGTGGGTGTAGTAGTGTAGACAGGTAATTCCTGTGCAGCACACAGCACATGGAAAGCAGTATACATTCAGCTGCACAACATCTTGATGTGGGTGTAGTAGTGTAGACATGTAATTCCTGTGTAGCACACAGCACATGGAAAGCAGTATACATTCAGCTGTACAAGATTTTCCTGTGGATGTAGTAGTGTAGACAGGTAATTCCTGTGCAGCACACAGCACATGGAAAGCAGTATACATTCAGCTGCACAGGATTTTGCTGTGGGTGTAGTAGTGCAGACAGGCAATTCCTGTTCAGTACACAGCACATGGAAAGCAGTATACATTCAGCCGCACAACATCTTGATGTGGGTGTAGTAGTGTAGACATGTAATTCCTGTGCAGCACACAGCACATGAAAAGCAGTATACATTCAGCTGCACAGGATTTTGCTGTGGATGTAGTAGTGTAGACAAATAATTCCTGTGCAGCACACAGCACATGGAAAGCAGTATACATTCAGCTGCACAGGATTTTGCTGTGGGTGTAGTAGTGTAGACAGGTAATTCCTATGCAGCACACATCACATGGAAAGCAGTATACATTCAGCTGCACAACATATTGATGTGGGTGTAGTAGTGTAGACAGGTAATTCCTGTGCAGCACACAGCACATGGAAAGCAGTATACATTCAGCCGCACAAGATTTTGCTGTGGGTATAGTAGTGTAGACAGGTAATTCCTGTGCAGCACACAGCACATGGAAAGCAGTATACATTCAGCTGCACAAGATTTTGCTGTGGGTATAGTAGTGTAGACAGGTAATTCCTGTGCAGCACACAGCACATGGAAAGCAGTATACATTCAGCTGCACAGGATTTTGTTGTGGATGCAGTAGTGTAGACATGTAATTCCTGTGCAGCACACAGCACATGGAAAGCAGTATACATTCAGCCACACAACATCTTGATGTGGGTGTAGTAGTGTAGACAAATAATTCCTGTGCAGCACACAGCACATGGAAAGCAGTATACATTCAGCTGCACAGGATTTTGTTGTGGATGCAGTAGTGTAGACATGTAATTCCTGTGCAGCACACAGCACATGAAAAGCAGTATACATTCAGCTGCACAAGATTTTTCTGTGGATGTAGTAGTGTAGACAGGTAATTCCTGTGCAGCACACAGCACATGGAAAGCAGTATAAATTCAGCTGCACAGGATTTTGCTGTGGGTGTAGTAGTGCAGACAGGCAATTCCTGTTCAGTACACAGCACATGGAAAGCAGTATACATTCAGCTGCACAGGATTTTGCTGTGGATGTAGTAGTGTAGACAAATAATTCCTGTGCAGCACACAGCACATGGAAAGCAGTATACATTCAGCTGCACAGGATTTTGCTGTGGATGTAGTAGTGTAGACAGGTAATTCCTGTGCAGCACACAGCACATGGAAAGCAGTATACATTCAGCTGCACAAGATTTTGCTGTGGATGTAGTAGTCTAGACAGGTAATTCTTGTGCAGCACACAGCACATGGAAAGCAGTATACATTCAGCTGCACAGGATTTTGCTGTGGGTGTAGTAGTGTAGACATGTAATTTCTGTGCCGCACACAGCACATCTACACCCAGTACAAGTATTTTCAATACATGCCTGGAAGAGATGATTGATTGCCCATACCAAGTCATAGTTCCCTTCCATGGCATAGCAGGCATAGTCACTGTTGTAACCTAGGAAGCAGTTCAAATGGATGGGATATTAGTCACAGCGAAAGATTTCTTTTAAGATAAATAATGATTTCTGTGGAAAAAGTGAAGCTCAGTTAAGTAAAACACAGCAACTAAGGAAGTAGATGATATCCCATCCATTTGAACTGCTTCCTAGGTTACAACAGTGACTATGCCTGCTATGCCATGGAAGGGAACTATGACTTGGTATGGGCAATCATACTAGGTGACTTCAATTACCCTAATATAGACTGGGAACACTACTCAAGCCCAAACACCCTAGCCCAAAAGTTCCTGGAATTCATAAACTCAAATGCCATGGAACAACTAGTCACCATCCCCACAAGAGGAGAAAACATACTTGATCTCATCATCACGAACATGGGAGCACAATGTTCAACACCGGAAGTATACCCCTCACTGGTGAGATCAGATCACAAACTAATCTCGCTGGAGGTCCTCATCCCACCCCACCTGAAATAAAAAGACCACAGTAAAGAACTTCTCGAAGCCGACTTCACACTTCTAAAGACTAGTGTGGTCTCCTTTAAGGCCCCGAGCCGACGGAAAACAGTACTCAAGCCGCTGAATCACTTACAAATGCCTTCTACCAGCACCTGCAGGACTGCATGGATAAGGCAATCCCAAGTAAAACAAAGACTCTTTGTACCAAAGGCAAGCGTCCACTCTGGTGGACCCCAGCCATAAACAAACTCTACAACAAAAGGAGGAAGCTACTACAAGATAGAGCAAAATCCTTAAAAGGTAAGACACCCTTGATCACTATAAGTAAAAACTAAGAGCTCTCATAAAATCATCCAAAGCAAATTTTGAGAGAAAAATAGCTAAAGACTCAAAAGACAATCATAAGGCCTTCTTTAGCTATGTTAGAAACCTGGGAGGAAACTCCCAGATATGCTCAGAACTAGTTCAAAATGATGTGAAGATTACTGATCCTACAGACATTGCCAACATACTGGCTGACAGGTTCAGTGCAAACTTCCCCCCCCCCCCAAAAGGAGAGATATCTATACCAAGCGATTGCAGCCCCCCTAAACATCTCCAACGCCCAAGTGAGAACTGCACTCCCCAAAGCAAAAGCACAGCATCCATGGGACCTGATGGTGTCCCCGGCTGTGTGCTCCACGAACTCAACGAGGAATTAAACCCACAGCTAGGACAGCTGTTTAATCATAGTCTTACCTCTGGATACGTACCCAGGAGTGGTGCACTGCAACTGTGGTCCCACTTCACAAAGGCGGTGCCTCCACCGACCCTGGAAATTACCGCCCATTAGCTTGACAAGCCTTATCTGCAAAGCCATGGAGAGGATCATAATGGACCTCATAAATAAAGACATAGGAATTTGCAGACTTTGGATCCATCCCAGTTTGGCTTTGTCAAAGGCAGATCATGCCTTCTAAACTTGGTTGACTTTTTGAAACAGTCACCAAAGCCATTGATGAGGGAAAGGCAGTCCATACAGCCTACCTCGATCTGGCGAAGGCCTTTGATACAATACCCCACTCGGGTATCATTGAAAACTCATCAGCTTAAATGTTAACCCATACATCACAAGATGGGTTGCAAACTGGCTGAGTGACAGAACCCACAGGGTCAGAGTTGCTGGCGCCATGTCAGACTCAAAGCCTGTCACAAGTGGTGTACCACAGGGCTCAGTCCTGGGCCCACTCTTGTTTGGCATCTACTTTTCCAAGTACAAGCAAACACAGGAGGGTTATGGCTGACAAAGTTTGCAGATGACTGCAAACTGGGCCATAGTAGAAAACACATCTGACACAGATATCCTTCAGAAGGGTCTCACAGAAACGGATAACTGGTGCCAGAGCCATGGCCTAAAGTTAAATGCCAAAAATGCATAGTCATACCCTTCGGGAAAAACAAGGTTACCCCTAGCTACCAAATAGGTGGCAATCCACTGAGTACAGAAGAAGTTATCAGGGACCTGGGGACCCAGGTTGATAGTAGTCTGTCATTCGACACCCATGTAGCTAAAGTAGTTAGGAAGACCTTCTACATTGCCCACCTTATCATGAAGGGATTCTCATCTAGATCAAGGGAGGTCATAGTCTCCCTATACTCATCACTCATCAGACCAATGATTGAGTACAATGCCCCATTCGGAATGTATCTGACCCGACACTTGCAGCAGCTGGAGAGGCCACAAAAGTTCCTCACCAAAAGGATAAAGGGTCTCAAACATCTGTCCTATGCTGCCCGACTGAAAGAACTCCAGCTCTATTCAGTCGCCACCGCTTGCTCAGAGGTGACCTTTGCCTAACATACAAGGCCATGTCAAACCCAGATTTGATGAATATGCTTCACCTCAAAAATCTAGATCCGTCAGAGCCACAAGGGCGGAGACTTAAACCTCGACACGGCTATTAATAGGACGTGCTGGAGGGATAGATTCATCACCCAAAGACTCCCTATGCTGTGGAATAAAATCCCGGTATATGTGAGGCAGAGCACCTCGCTGGCCTTGTTCAAGAGAAATCTTGACCAATGGATGGGGGATCGCAGATATACCCCAGGGATTACCTCAGTGTCACTGCTCAACAGAGGCACAGCAAAATAATGGGTATAGTTCCCCATACTAAAGGGGTGGCGTAAGCCACAAAACTATGGGCTAGGCTTGTAAATGCCCTCGGGCAGATAGCCTAGTATGAACCTATGAACCTATGAACCTATGAAAAAAGTCACAAAAAGTAAATGCTCAATTTAGTGCATGTGCAAAGTAAAAAATGTTGTAACACTTGCAGCATTTTAGAAAGGATTGCAAGTCAAAATCTATTTTATTGTTATTAACAAAACCCCAGGCACAGAGGTTTGGATAAAATAAGAAAATGTTCATTTAATTTATGAACCAAAGGACTAAACTCAAAGCTTTCCTATGCAGTCTCAACTTGCATTCTCCAGAAGGAGAAAACCCAAGTTAGAAAGATAGATTATTGAAGTTGTGTGTGTACTGGCTGGATGCAATAGCTATGAAAAGTTAAAGGCAATTTATGTTATACAGTAAGAATGAGTGTAATGAGAAACTACAGGTGGGGGGTTTGAGACCGGAGATGGAATGAAGGCAGATAGAGATCACAGGAGCAAAGGCAGAATTGAAAAGGAGAGATTTAAAGAGCTTGTGGAAGGCAACATAAAAAAGACAAGATCATATGATGAGGTTTGTGAAATTACATTAAAGCTGCTTTAAAGGGATGACTTGTAGAGGAGACATGGAAATGTGGAGGCACCAGGGGAGTAACAAGGGAATAGAAGAATCTGAAATATTACAGAAAAAAAGATGATAAAAGGGAAGAGGAAGGAATTGAAATAGACACTGGAAGATGCATAAACACAAGGACAAGTACTGAGAATGAAGGTATTCTTGTAGGTAAAAGGAAAAACAGATGTAAAAGTAGCACAGTAACTGAATGAGAGGAAACAGACTCAAGACACAGAATGGGACAGTAGCAGTGACTGACATTGAAAAAAAACAAGACGATGTGAAGTTCTTTAAAGAGAGAAGCAAGAGAGGAGATATGGGTACATTAACCTTAGATTAGACAAAATTAGAGAAACAATGCAAGTTGTTTGATGAAAAATGCCATTATGGTGAGGATAAAACAGCAATAGGGTGACAAAGAAGGGGTAAAGCAGACAGATGGATACAAACAGAAAGAAAATTATTTAGAAGCAAATCAAGGAAGGATTGGGGGACTCAGTGTGTTGACAGTTTTTTTTCAATTTGCACTGTATGGTCTGGTAGTGCTACCCCCATGTATCCACACTTCCCTGCCCTCAATGCATCCACATGGCCCTGCTCCCAATGTATCCACCCCACTGAAATTCAGTCTGAGATGTCCACTGTCATTCTTAACTGGCATTTAGTAGCCATTATTCACTGCAATAAGCCCCTGTACCCCATCAAGGTAGCCAGTCCCACAGAGGTCCATTAACAAACACCACAGAAAGACCACCACTATAATGTTTTAAAGAATGCAAAGATGTTACTGCTCAATTATATGAAACTAAACAAGAAACTGTACTTGCTAAAAGCTTTCTTCACTGTGGAGAATGCAGACATTCGAGCATTTAGACCAGCTACTGCACAGGCATGGAGTAAAGCTGGAGATGTCACAGTTTACATCAAAAGCATGCCTCAGGGCTGATCAAACAAGATGTGCTTCAGCTTCTCCATGTCCAAATTACCATAGGAAAGTCACATACTGTATCCTTAGAAGCTATAGGTCCACCTCTATCACCCAGGAAATGCATAACACAATTTACTGGATCTCCTCACCAGTCATCCCAATACCATATTCATGGGTGACTACCCTACTATAAACTGGGAATCGTATACTGCCCCAAGCTTGCAAGCCCAGAGATTACTGCACTTTGTCAACACAAGCACCCTAGACCCAACAGTCCAAATGCCTACTAGGAGTGGGAACATAAGTTGATGCAGTCATCACTAGCATGGGAGAACACTGCACCCACCCTATGTAATGTCTTCTTTGGTGAGGACAAACCATTTTAAGGCAAATGTCCTACTATCAAGTAGTAACCTGGCAAAATTTGATGCCCACCCCAAACCCTAAGAACACAGACCTGTACAACCATGTTAGAGGCACAGAGACATTTCTGCTTACCAGAAATAACCACAAAACATAATTCATACAAGCCAGCCTGGTGGTATCCTAGCAACAGGATGCACACCAAAAGGAAGAAAGTCGTGGCAAAAATTAGGAAGTGCGACATCCAGCAGGATAAAAAAAATCTAAGCATGAAACTCAGAGGACAAATTAGGTCACTGTACAAATCTTTCCTATTTGGTGGTACCATCCCATTTCATACCAGCATCTGGTCCACCTCCCCCAACACAGGTGTACCATTGCAGCATCAGACAGCTTGAGTGACAACAGAACTACTCTAATACAGCGGATGCAATTCACATGGGAAATGAAGGTAACGGCTGCAGAGCATCGATTCGCTGCTCGCATTGACGTTAGCATGGATATTTCACAACAGGCTGTTCATAAGGTATAAGGCAGCAAAAACAGCTATTGAGAAAAAACAGCTTGTCAAAATCGTACTACTGCACACAATTACATTTGACTCTACACCTTCAGTAATGGCAAGAAAAACCCAATGCATGTCACAACTGAAATGAAGCAAATTTGTAAGCTGCACGCAACATCAGCATTCCACACAAAATGAAAACGTACAATGCAAAACGCCAGACTGGTACTCAGTTACAAAACAGGCTGTAATACTATCCTCACAGCTTCCAGTGTGGTACAGCTTTACAGAAAAAAACGAAAACTGTTGCTGAAAATGTTAAATAAGTAAACTGACTTCAGCCACTTTAGCATGCAGTGTTCTCAGCAGAACTTTATCACAATAACACAATGAAGACCAGTTACAAAGGAAAAAGGCCAGAAGCAGCAGTGAAGGTACATGAACTGTATATGCTGGGGCAACTGTAAAAAAACAAAACTCATGTCTCATGTTATTTTTTATTTTTATTTATTTATTTACATTTGTTGACCGGGCTAGTCTAGCTGAATACATGTCCATTTTCAGTAGAGGCCCAGGGAGAAAAGCTCCAAGCATAAGTAAATTACAAAATACAATAATTAAAAAATGACTAGATTCAAATACATTACAGAGCAAAAGTGCTTGGAAGAAAAAATAAAAATTGTTTCTATGAACAATAGTACAGAGTCTTTGCGTAGGTTTAAGATACAATCAGGTACAGAGTCTTTGTGTAGGTTTAAGATACAATCAAGTACAGAGTCTTTGCGCAGGTTTAAGATACAATCAAGTACAAGTTTACACAATATTTTAAAATTATCATTCATTAAGTCAAAGAAGGAGAAAGGGAAAAGGCAGGAAAGCACAAGGGCTAGTATAGAGTTAGCTTCTACTGATTAATGCTGCAGAGGGGCCGTAGCCCAGGAGGAAGGGGTATAGCAAGAAGAGTGGCTTAGAGCAGGGACAAAGCTAATGTATTTATAGATGTTCTTTGAGATGTTTCTTGAAAAGTGGTGTAGATGAGAGAGAAGTGAGCGTTCTAGGAAGCTTGTTCCAGATTCTGCCCACAACATTGGTAAAAAGTGAGTCTCCAGCTTTATTATTAGATTTAATATTAGAAATTAGTAGCTTATTAGCTGAGCGTAGTGTTGTAAGATTTTTATATGGGGAGATCAGGTTAGAGAGGATAGGAGTATTATTTGGGTGATAAAGAATTTTTTGTGTGATCACAAGTTGATTATATAGTAGTTGGTTTTGTAGTTATGACCATCCTAGTTGTTTAAGGTTGAGACAGTGGTGGGTTCTAAAAAGGGGAGCCAGTGGCAAATCTGATTATATTATTATAGCTAGTTTCAAGCTTGCTAAGATTGTGTTTTGCTAGATTGGTATATATGGCAGAAGCATAGGATAGGGTAGAAGTGAGATGAGTCTGGGCAATGATGGTTCTAGCTAGCAGTGTGAGGAAGGGTTTGATTCTATACAGGGAGCCTAGTTTTTTATTGACAGTTTTTATAGTATTGTTGATATGACCATCATAGCTGAGGTTATGATCAATGGTTATGCCCAGGAGATGTGTAGTGGTATCAGGGGAAATACTAGTTCCATTATTAGAGGTAATTGTGAAGTGGATCTGTGGTGACTTTTGGGTGAGAGCAAAAAGTAATAATTTTGTTTTTTCGGGGTTAAGGAGGAGGCAATGATGGGTGAACCAATTTTCAACAGAGTTAAATACAGTTTGAGTAAGGGTCTGGAGAGAGGTTGTTGACTTAGCAGTACAGATTAAAGTAGAGTCATCAGCGTATTGTATACAGGTGGCTTGAGGAAAAACAGTATAGAGATCATTAATAAAAATGGAAAAAAGAAGAGGGCCTAGGATAGAGCCTTGAGGGACTCCAATGTTCACGGTGAGGGGTGTGGAGAGATTATTGTCCCAAAGCACTGCTTGTTGTCTATTTTCTAGATAGGATTTAAACCAAACCAAAGAACGGCTTGTGAGTCAAGAGATTGGGCTTTTAGCACACTGATAAGTAAGTTATGGTTGACCATATCAAAGGCTTTTGATAGGTCAATGAATAGTGCAGAAGAGAGAGAGTTATTGTTTCGATTCCTGTTTATACAGTCAGTAAAAGTTAGCAGGGCAGTAGTTGTGCTATGAAAGGGCCTAAAGCCATGCTGGCAGTTAGCAAGTAAATTATTGTGGAGCAGGTGTTGAAGTAGTTGATGGTGAATACATTTTTCCATTATTTTGGCTAGTGGAGAGAATAATGCAATTGGTCGGAAGTTGGAGATATCAGTGGATTTGCCTCCTTTATGTAAGGGGATTATGTGGAAGGCTTTCCATATGGAAGGGATGGTACCTTCTGTGATTGTTCTGTTTATAAGAATGGATAAGGGATATGCTATGGCTTTGGAAGCTATTTGAAGGTATTCTGCTGGCAGGCGATCAGCAGAAGGGGTGCAAGGTTTGAGTTTTTGAAGGAGTTGCAGATAAGGGATGTTGGCACAGGTTGTACATGGAAGGAAGGAACTGAACTGTTTGTATATTGTAAAGGACAGGGGTTAATGGGAGAGAGTGTCTTTGCTAAAGTTTGAATAGCTTCAGTGAAGTAATTGTTAAAGGCATCAGCTATTTGCATAGGACTATTATGGGGAATTGAGGATGGGGTTGGAGTTTGAGCCTGTCCTGGTTGGAGAAGTTTATTAATGCCTGACCAAAACTTTTGAGGGTTTTTTGAGTGTGATTATTGAAGGTGGGAATAATAGTTTTTCTTGTCTAAGATAATTTCCTTTTTGGTAGCATTTCTTAGCTGTTTAAAGTATAGGTGGTCTGCAGAGCTCTTAGAGGCTCTCCATTTGGCCCATATTTTTTTCCGTAGGAACATCTTTTCTCTGGTTTGTTTTGTGAGCCATGGGGCTATTTTGATCCTAACTTGGGAAGAGCAAAGGGGGGCATGGCAATTTAGGATATGTAGGAATTTAGTATTAAAGTAAGAAACTGCTTCATCCAGTTTAAGTTGCTTTAGAGGTGACCAGTTACAGGCTTTTAGCTAATTTTGAAAGCTCTCGGCTTGAAAGTGTTTTTTAGAACGATAGGTTAAAAAAATTTTATTATTAGGGCAGTGCACCTTTTGTTTTGTTATGTAGGTTAGAACATGGTCACTAATGTCATCTGGGGGTGTTCCTGGAGTATAAGTTTCAGGATGACTGTTTATAAGGATCCAGTCAAGAGTAGTGTCCTTATTACTAGGTTTGTGGGTTCTTGTGGGGGTATTTATTATTTGAGTGAAACCATATAGATTTATGTGGGTGTTAGGACTGGGGGAGCTACACGTAGTCCAGTCTATGTTAAAGTCACCTAGTACAATAGTTTCTTGAGGTAGGAGGGTAGAAAGGCTACTAAGAATATTTTCAAGAGTGTTAATATTATTTCCTGGAGGAATGTAGGAGCAGATTATATAGATAGATTTAGATTTATTAATTTGGAGTTTGACGGTAAGAGTTTCTGCATTGGTATTTGAGGGTGGTAACACATTATAGGATAAGACTAGAAGTTCAGATTTATACAAGATGGCTACACCCCCACCCTTTTTGGATGTGCGGTCACATCTTAGGATGTTATATCCAGGTGGGGTTATTTCTAGGTCATGAGTAGAGGGTTTCAACCAAGTTTCTGTAAGGCAAAGTATATCAAATGCATGCACTTGTAAAAGAGCGTGCAATTGACTGAGTTTGTTGTTAATGCTACGGATATTAAGTTGAGCTATTCTGAGAGAGTTACCTAATCTTATAGAGGTAGAAACATCATTGGATGTTTGTTTTTGTGGATTATTGTCAATTTGTAGAATTGGACCAGGATTAGGATGAATGTCCCCATCTAATAGAAGATGTATGGAATGTTTAGACTTTCATTACATGATTTGCACACAATACAACAGGATATTTAATAATACAACAAGGGTTTTTAACTACAAAATACAGAGTGCAAGAAGGTCAGAGCTTCCAGACAGTGTTTCTTGAATCTGATTTCACAATTTTAGTACCTTAAATGTTTGGCACTGTATAGACAACATAATACAACTAAATAATTATATAGTGAACTATACAGGATTGGACTTGTACCATAACATAAACTTCATGAATTAATCTACCATGGCTAACAATAAAAGGATGCACAGTGATTTGGCTGCAGTCCTGTTAATATCACTCAAATACTACAAGAAATCATGTATGTTTGACCCCCCCCCCCACTTGTAGTTTATTCACTAGATGCTATGCAAGGTGAAATATTTCATGATAAAAAAATGAGTAGAAAGTGCACTTGGATACAAATATTGCAAGAACGGGCAATACTGCCCTTCTAGCCTGCCAATATACCAAAACAGCTGATCCCATAACGTGTCCAGGATGTTCTTAAAAATATCTAACCCAGTGCTTGCTTTAATGTAATCTGGTAGTCTATTCATGCATCAGAGGAGAGAGAAAAAAACATACTTCTCATTGTTATAGAATCTTCTACATAGGTTGTCTGGTTTTCTATTTGTCAACCACAAAAAATTCCAGAGGTGGTTGTCTCTAAATGTTCTGTATACCTGAATATGGTCTCCTTAAATATCTGCTCCACTGTACAAGTTGGCCCACTTTAGTCTTATAGTTTCATAGGCAAATACCAAGCTAAGCCTTGCCAATAACCTGAGATCAGGCTCAAACCCTGTACCTTTTACCAATGAGGCAAACTTAAATTTTCACATCCATGGATACCATCGGTGTATTTCCACTGACTCCTTCCTGTTTTCTCCTTCTTATTTTCCTATAAGGTTTCCATATCATTTCATGTTCAAGTTAATGAACAGGTGCTGACTTTGTGAGAACATGAGTGAAATTCTTGGCTAGGCTTATAAGGACCACCAGGCCAATAGCCTACTATCATCCTATGAACAATGATTTCATTTCTGATTTCCTAGACTTTATAAATCTCTTATACAACCTATAGTTCTATAATTATTAAACAATTGGGTGATATGATTTGAAAAACTCTTTTAGTGTGAATTTTTGGGAGACCCATATGCTTAGTTTGTGTTTCATTAGCACCTGCTCAAGCTCAGCATCTGATACGGGAGGGATCCATACTTCTCAACTTTCCAGATTTTTGCAAAACATTCAGATCTTTGCCTCATAGCATTGGTGTTCCTTATTATGGGTTTCTGGCAACTAACTGAGGACTGAAGTCAAACAACAGTGGCATACAGTTGATTTTCAGACTTTATATCTTTCAGAAAATGCACATAAAACTAAATATTGTTATTTCTAGCAATTTTCTAAGTTTATAAGAGCAATATTTAAAATCTGTCCCTATTTTTATGCCCCCTCCCACATTATATTTCGATTTGTCCAGATTTGATGCCTTGCAGTAAGAGGGAAGGAGTGTCCAGATCTTTGCTTCATATCTTTGGCTTGTTGCTCACTTCTACAGCTGAGGACTGAAGACACTAAATAGTGGCTTATGTCTGAGTTTCAGATTTTATATCCTTTATAAAATACATGTTGGCACTTAGCACACATCCTGTTATTCTAGAAACCTTCCAAAGTTGATAAGAGCAATATTTAAAATGTGAACCATCTTATCTTATCTAATTTGTTCCAAAATACGTAATACCAGTGGATATGGGCAGGAGAGTAGAGTTACAGATCATGGGACAACAGCCTGTAGGGATTTTTGGAGATGTTACTGTGCTCCAAAGTAACTTCGCTAAACAAGGAAGAGGGAAAAAATCAGTAAGGAGTCTTACATGACACGCAACGACTCGCTCGTCTCAGCAGCTCCAAAACCAGGAGAAGGATTCAACTGTAGCTGTATTTAATGGGAGTTAAACTACCCACCAAATACACCTGCAGCCAATTACAATTGTCGCCATTGCACAAATCACCACTCACCCAAGCAAAGCAGGAAGCAAGCTGAAAAGTGAACCAATGATTTTTTTTTTGCTACCCAGTGGTTGGCCATAGTGTGCGTAGTATATGCCTGCTTCCATTCTTGCACCTGACTGCAAGCTCCAACTACAGATGCATCTCCCTTGTGACTTTCAAAGGGGAAAAAAAAGTCTGTTAGTTGAAATGGAAAAATGTACCATTTTGGTGGTACATTTTCCGATTTCAACAAAATAGGGAGTGAATTTCTGTTTTTATTGTTTTAGAGTTGTCGCCTCACAGTAAGACGTTGTCCAGTTTGATTCTCAACTAGAGCATCTTCTGCGTGGAGACATGCGTGAATGGGTGTACCTTCGTTGAAGGTTGTGCATCAGGGCTGGTAACTCGGCATGTAAAAATCAACTACCAATCATTAGCAGACCGGAGTTCCACTGTGGTGAGCCCTAACTGGGAAAAGCCGAAAGACACATTGTTTTAATGAAGTTCTGAACAGCTGCGCTGATGCCTAAATCTGCCACTGGAAGGTGGAAATTAGTCCAGAGTGGCACTCTGTCTTTATGGAAGACCATGTAAGGATGTTTTATGCACAAGGCTTGTAGTTCAGATATTCATCTTGCTGAGGTAAATAAAGTTTTCCAGTATAAAAACTTTATATCACAAGTGGCAGCAGGTTCAAAAGGAGGACAAGTTAAGGATTGTAGAACTAGTGTCAAATTCCAGGACTCGATTAGTTCTTTAAAGGAGAGCCTGATGTGTAGAACACCTTTCAAAAAGGTCTTACAAAGATGATGAGGAATTAATGATGAATATTGGAAGCCATTGTGGAAGTTAGAGATAGCTGCCAGGTGCACTTGAATAGCTGAAGCTGCAGCTCCCGAGTGGAGGAGGTTTGATAAATAGTCCAGTACCAAATCAAGTGGGGCTGAAAATGGGCCTATTTCCTTCTCTCGAGACTAAACTACGAATCTTTTCCACTTACTGAGGTAAAGTTTCCTGGTGGATGGTTTATTAGAAGCCAGAATAATGTGACATACAGGGGAGGATAGGTTATTTTGCCTGGCAATTACCAGAAGTTGGGGGAACCAAGCTGTCAGCTTCAGGCTCGATAAGTTTGGATGCATCAATCCCTGTGGCTATGACAGAAATTCTGGAGTTGGATCCAGAATCTATGGTTGATGTAGTAGGTGAGGCCACAGACAGGGAAACCAAACTTGTTGGGGCCAATAGGATGCAATGAGGATTACTCTGCTCCTCAACTGAAGAGCTTTCTTTAGAAACTGCAGGATCAGAGGAAGAGGAGGGAAAGCATATAACAGTCCCGTGGGCCAATCGTGTACAAGAGAGTCCTTCGGGGACTCCCCTTGTGGGGGAATTAGGGCAAAGTATCTGCTGCATTTGTGGTTTGCGGGGGATGTAAATAGATTGCAGCAAGGCTGACCCCAGCAACTGAAAATCTCTGCTTCTATGATAGCATTGAGGGACCACTCATGAGGCAGGAAGATAGATCTGTTCAGTTTATCTGCAATCACGTTGGAATCCCCGGGAATGTGCATTGCTATCAGAAAGTGGTTGGAAGTTATCACCCATTGCCAAACTCTCATGGCTTCTCGACACAAAAGGTAGGAGTGGGTCCCCCTTTGTTTGCTGATATACCAGACTATGGCCATGTTGTCTGACTGGATAGCAATCATCCCTGATGGGAGGGCAGGCTAGAATGCTTGAAATGCTAGAAGCACTGCCCTCAGTTCGAGAACATTGATATGCAGTTTGGCCTCCATAGGTGACCAAGTGCCTTGGACTGTATTTTACTGGAAATGCCCCCCACCCCATCAGGGAAGCATCTGTGGTCACTACGGCCTTGGGCTGAGAGGGGGAGAAAGAATGACCCCATAGGTCTTTCTCTGGCTCCATCCACCAAAGTAAGTCTTGTTTGCATTGATTTGTTATGTGGATCTGAGAGGACATAGGATGAGTCAAAGCACCAGGAAAACATCAGTTTGGGACAAGAATGTGATATAAAAGAACTTGAGCAAGAGGGAGTGTGTAAATATTTGGGAATTGATGAATGATAAATAATAAAACATGAGCAAATGCAAATAAAACTCAGTAAGGAATATTTCAGAAGACTTAAATTAATCCTGAAAGCAGCACTGATATCTAGGAACAAGATCCAAACCATAAATCAATTTGGTCTTCCTGTCCTAACTTATAGTTTTGGAGTGATTGAATGGACCCAAAAAGTGTTGGATAGATTGGATATTAAAACAAGAAGGATGCTTCATGCTCACCAAATGATTTATAAAAATCATAGTACTTCCACGGTGGTGCAACGGTAGCATTGTTGCCTCACAGCAAGAGATTCTCCCGTTTGATTCTCACCTTGGCTTGGGAGTGCCTTCTTTGTGGAGTCTGCATGTCCTCCCCGCAGTTGAGTGGGCGTTCGAAAGACATGTGTTGAATGGGCGTGCCTTCGTTGAAGGCTGGGCGTCGGGCTGGCAACTCAACACCATAAAAACCAACTGCCAGTCATTACCGGACTGGTGTTCCGCTGTGGCAACCCCTAACTGGGAAAAGCCGAAAGACAAACAACAACAAGTCTATACCAAGATTATATATTCCCCATTCCAAACGAGCGATGGACCTCCTTGAAATTGATTACATGTATAGATCTATAATCGTGGGACTCCACACATATCTACTGACCTCACAAGATCCAAATGTGGTGAAAGTTTTGAAACATGAGGAGAATAAATCTAAGATAACATCTCTGCTTAATTTAGCAGAAGCATATCGACGTCAAGCAGGAATGGAAATCAAACCAGAAGTAGAAAAAAAACAGGCAGCAACTGAATGTGCTAAAAAACAAAAGAAAGAATATAAGGTGATGGACCAGATGAGAAGGCAAGAAATGTGTAAAAAACATAAATATAGTTAGAAGTATAGAAAACTTCTGGAAGAGCCTCATGTTGATCAAGAACGAACGCAGGAAAGGTTAAAGAGAGGTGAATTTACATCAAGAAATGAAAGGTTAATATTGGTAGCCCAAGATAGTGGGATCTACTTTATTTAAACGAAAATGCGTTACGTCGAACACCACTCCATCGACACATATACACCGAACCGCAAAATAATCGAATGCACAAAACCGCAAAACTCAAAATACCGAATTGTCATACTTGGCCAACCCCACCGCCCGAAACATACTACCCACCCAAACAAAATAAATAAATCACAAATATACACCAACCAAAACCCTACTTCTAACCCTACACTAAACCCCAGATACACCACTATCTATGCACTATCCTTAACCCCCCCCTAACCCTAAGGTCCGTAACTACGGCACACTTACCCTACGGAGCTATACCCAAACAAAATAAATAAACCACACACATACACTAACCAAACCCCTACCTCAAACCCTACACTAAACGTTAAATACATTACCCATCTTACATTACCTATCTATGCACTTACCTTAACCCTCACCCTAATCTTAAACCTAATGTCCGTAACTATCGCACACTTACCTTACGGATCTGTAGCTCAGACAGGCCAACCAAAACACTTTGACATTTCAATTTTCGCGGTTTTGTGCATTCGCTGGATTCATGGTTCTCTGATTACGTGTCGATGAACTCACATTCGACATAACGCGGTTTCGATAGAATAAAGTAGACCCAGATAGTGGGCTATGTACACACTGGTTTACAAAGTCCATTGAACATGTGGACAAAACAGACATATATAGGTTTTGTAAAACCAAATTTGAAACAGTCACACACCTTGTTGCTGGTTGTGACACACTAATGGCAGAGGGATTGTATACTGAAAGCATAATAATGTGGCAAGACTGTTACACTGCAGATTGTGCAAACATTATAGTATTGAAGTTGCTGAAAAGAATCATAGAAAATGATAGAGTTTATAGTATATGGGATCACCCAATACCAACAGTTCAAAAGATAGATGCTAGAAAACTGGATATAGTGGTCCAAGAAAAGAAGCCAAAAGTAGCATTGATCATTGAAATTGCCACACCCAGTCACTACAGTGTCTTGCGTACAGACACAAAGTCATAAAATACCTTGATCTCCAGGCAGAAATGAAAGTCATGTGAAAGAAAGATACCCAGACAGTTCCAATAGTAGTAGGAGCAACTGGTCTTATAAAAAAAAGAATTTACAGTCATATTTAGATATGTTACCAATTCATCTAATACCGTACGAATTGCAGAAGGAGTCATTGCTGGGCACATTGCGGGTGCTGCAAAGAGCACTTTTGGCTAACATCAAAGGGTGAAACAATACTAATTTCATGAACTTTAATCATACTTTGACTTAGGAATGGGGTCCATTCCCATCATGGTATTAGAAACCCAAAAGACTTGAGGAAATTAAAAACACAAGAAACCACTGAATTCGTAAGAACCACTGGAGAAGCCTCATGTGTAGTCTTACCAGGGGAACTATCATAACTGATGCAGCCATAGATCCTAACAGCTGAAGTACTGCCTGAGCTGGAACTTTATCCTGAGAGAGTATCACCCGGATCTGGGATCTTAATCTTTCTAGCCTGTGTAGTGGGAGGGAAACTAGGCAAGACTGGGTGCTGAATGTTGCCCCAAAGAATTCCAGAGTTTGCGAAGGGGTCAACTTGCATTTCTCCTTATTTATTGAGATCCCTAAGGTTGTCTGCTAGTTGTAGAGTGTAATATAAGGTTGTAACCAGTAGATGCCTGGTGGGGGCAGTAAGGAGCCTGTGGCATCCGTGCCCTGGCCCAGCAATCAAGGAGCCTCAATCCTCACCACTAACACCAGAAAGGGCATCTCATATAAGAGGAAAGGATAGCAAATACACACAGTAAAGTGTGATTTCCCTTAAGAGCACACAGAGATCACAGTCAGTCCAGAGCTGGTCACTCCCTGCTTCACAGGTCCCCAATAAGACTCCCCACTGGCACAGCTATAGAGTCCAGATCAGCCTAGTAGGCAAGCTAAAATGTCCAGCACCCTCTCTGTCCAACCAGTGCTTCATGTCCCTACCCAAGTAGCTGACACACACATTTTGAGATAAGAATTTACACAACCACACAGACACTTCTGAGGAAGGCTGGCACAGGTTCTCCAGCTGTGCCCCTTTTTACCCAGACTATATGGTAAAACCAGCTGCCACCACCCACTAATATTATCAGCTACTCAAAGGCCCTTAAAAGGGTGTCCAATTATTACTCTGCAATATTATTATCCAATTGGTAGATGTGACTAAACAGTCTCAAGGCTTATTAGAGTGACCTGGTACAGGATCCTTATATACATGCAATGTACTCTTAGAGCTTAACTTATCTCTACACAAAACCAGCCACATGTAAAAGGTTTTAAAATATTTAATAACAAATAATTAAAACCACAAGACAATACTTTCTACTACACAGTCAGTGCTAGTCAAGAGTTCTGAGATCACACAGAAATACTTAAAATAATTCAGTAGTACAGTTCTGGCATCCCAAAAAAATACTTAGTCTAAACTTTCTAATTTCTAGCTCCCTAAAAGTCTAGGATAACTTACATAAGATGACAGGCAGTGCTGTGAGTTGGATGTTCACGACAAAAATGTTTTATAATCTCTGGTTCTCACTCTTCAAATTAAAACTGCAGTTTTGCTAAAACATTACATCATTTCACACTTTCCTGGGGTTCCCAGGCTGACAGAAACTGCATTTACATTATTTTACACTTAGAGCAATAAAGGACATTCTACATGTAAATTCTGGTCATTAACTTTAGCCTTAAAACAATAGGCAGGAAGCCTTCATCTAGCCGGACTGGATCCGACTTTAGATCAAAAGGTCACAACATGCTTTTACTGGGTCAGTAGAGAGCACTGTTGCCACATTTTTGTAACAGTATGTTTTTCATTTAAGACAACAAGCCTGTGATTCAAATTCATATTTACAAGTAATAGAATTATTTATAAAATTCTATCTGGCTAGGCTGGCAGCCTTCACCCTTCCCTACCAGTCTTCACACCCCCCCCCCGAGAACTCAAGCTAGTTTTTCAAGTGACCATTGAGAAATGCCGCTTGAGAGGATTTAGGTGTATCTGAGTGTACCTCACCCCATTACCTATCTTGAGAGCCCATCTACATTGGCATTGCTAATCCCAATGCGGTGATGCATTGACATATCATATGCTTGCAACCCTAAGCTCCATCCTAGCAATGTGGCATTTTGCTGGCTGGCTCTGTTTAACCATATTAGGGGGTTGTGATCTCTCATAACAGTGAATTTCCTTCCATACAGATAAGGCTGAAGTTTCTGCAATGTCCACACTATGGCTAGACCTTCCTTTTCTACAGCTGCATAGCATTCCTCCCTGGGTTGGAGCCTACTACTGAGATAAACCACTGGGTGCTCTTCCCCCTCTGAAGAAATTTGGCTAAGCACAGCCCCCACCCCATGGTTTGAAGCATCCACTTGCACAATAAATTATTTGCTGTAATCTGGACTGAATAACACAGGGGGTCCTCCAAAAGCTTCTTTAAGCTTCTGGAATGCCTGCTCACATGCTGGGGTCCACACTACCATATCTGGCCTGTTCTTCCTTATTAGATCTTTGAGGGGAGCAGCTATGGTACTATAACTGGGGATGAACTTTCTGTAGTACCCTGCTGTCCCTAGAAATGCCCCTGCCTGCTTTTTAGTTACAGGTGCAGGCCATGCCTGAATGGCTTCCACTTTGGCAGGTTCTGGCCTTATCTTACCACTCCCCACTCTATGTCCTAGGTAGGAGACCTCCACCATACCCACCCAACATTTGCTCGGCTCAATGGTCAACCCTGCCCAGCACCTCCCTGACATGCTGGAGGTGCTCTGGCCAGGAATGGCTGTAGATGGCAATATCATCTAGGTAAGCAAGGGCAAACTCTCCTCCTCCTTCTAGGATATGATCTACCAGCCTCTGGAAAGTTGCTGGGGCATTCTTCATCCCAAAGGGCATCTTTGGGAACTCATACAAGCCACAAAAAGTCACAAAGGCTGACTTCTCTCTAGCACTGGGGGTCAATGGCATGTGCCAGTAACCCTTGGTAAGATCAATAGTTGTAAGATACTTAGCCCCACCCAGCTGCTCTAGGGCCTCATCTGTCCTAGGCATGGGGTAAGCATCTGACTCTGTGTGACTATTTAATTTCCTGTAGTTCACACAGAACCTGGTGCTGCCATCCTTCTTTGGCACCAGCACCACTGGGGAGGCCCAGGGAATGTTGGACTCTTGCTTCATCCCTAGTTCCAATATCTCCTGTATCTCCTCCCACAGGGTTTGTCTGACTCTCTCAGGCACCCTATTAGGGGCCTGCCTAATAGGCCTTTGGGGTCCTGTATCCACCTGGTGCTGCACCAGGTGGGTGCACCCTGGTTTCCCAGTGAACATGTCCCCAAACTCCTGAAACACTGCTCGGATTTCTCAAACCTGGGTAGGAGATAGCTGCTGGGGCATTGCTACCCCTTCCACTGAGGTGTAAGCCCGAGCCTCACTGAGGATATCAGTCCCCAGATCTCCCACAGACTCTTCCTGAAATCCACTGCAAATACTCAGCACAAGGGCTTCCCCATCATGGTAAGATTTCATCATGTTAACATGGTACAATTTGTGCCCCTGCCATCTGCCTAGCAGTTCCAGCAGGTAGTTAACATCACTTACTTTTCTTATCACCTTGTAGGGTCCCTCCCAAGCTGCTTGCAGCTTGCTTTGTCTGACAGGAATGAGGACCATTACCTGCTGCCCCACAGCATACTCTCTAGCTTGAGCATTCCTGTCATACCACACTTTTTTCTGTTGTTGGGCTTCTGCCGGGTTCTCCTGGGCCAAGCCCATGAGTTCCCTGAGCCTTGTCCTGAGGATTAGGACATATGCCACAACAGACATCTTGTGAGACTCGCACTCACCTTCCCACTTATCTCAAATTAAATCTAGAGGTTCCCTCACCCTATGCCCATACAGCAACTCAAAGGGTGAAAAAAATGTGGATTCCTGGGGAACCTCTCTGCAAGCAAACAACAGATGGGGCAAATATTTGTCCCACTCCCACTTAAACTGATCTGCAAATGCCCGTAGGATGGACTTGATTGTAGAGTTTAACCTTTCAACAAGACCATTAGTCTGGGGATGATAGGGGGTAATCTTCATGTGCTTCATCCCACAGGACTTCACAGACAAGCCAGCAGGTCTGACATGAAATTGGCCCCAATGTCAGTCAGTATTTCTTTTCAGAAACCTACCCTGCTGAAAATCTCTAACAAAGCATTTGCCACCTTCTCTGCCTCAATGGAGGACAAAGCCACTGCCTCAGGGTATTGTGCAGCATAATCCACTACCACTAGGATATATTTTTTCCCTGTGGAACTTGGGATACTGTGGGATCCACAATATCCACAGCTACCCTCTGAAATGGCTCCTCAATCACAGGCAAAGGCATCAAAGGAGCTCTCACCTTGTCTCCTGCCTTGCCTACCTTTTGGCACTGCTCACAGGTCCTGCAGTACCCTGTTACATCTCTGGAAATTCCAGGCCAATGGAAGCTCTGCATAATATGCCTCTTCGTATGCTTTATGTCCATATGACCTGCAAAGGGGAATATCATGGGCTATGGCTAGAAGTGTCAGACAGTAGGCTGTAGGCACTACCAACTGCTGTACTGTCTCACCTTTTAGCCCTCCCTCAGGGGTCCACTCTCTGTATAGAAACCCTTTTTCCCACTATACAGATTCCCCCTTTTCTTGAGAATCAGGTGCCTCCCTAGCTACCTGCCACAGGCCTTGCAATGTATGGTCTGAGAGCTGAGCCTGCCTCATGTCTCTCCTTGTAAACCTTCACAGCTCCTCTTCCACAGGAAGTCTGGCATCCTCTGACAGTGGTGGCTCACTGTCAGCCTGGCTACTACTACTCACCTCTACCTTTGCAGTCACTCTGTCCAAGGGACAATCAGTACCCACAAGCAGCTGTGACTCACCTTCAGTTTCACTGCTACAGAGTAGCTCCCTCCCTGAAGTAACCACCTCACCAGTCCTGGCTGCAAGTATGCAGTCTGTCTGGGTCTCCCCCATGCTATCAGACCAACATGCCTGTCTCCTAGCCTGACCATGTGTAACTGCATAAGCAGATGGTACTGCCTCATCCAAATCCTTCCCTCTCAGGATATCTGCAAGATTGTAGTTTAGTACTCATGTTGTCTCAAGACAACGTACTATTGGCATTTTGTCTTTCCCACTTACTGGCTCCCTCACCTTTGGTTCCCCACCTTGCCTCTGTGGGCATGTGTATGCCACATGGCCCCACTGGTTGCATTTCAAAACATTTAACCCTGGATCCTGGATGTGTACCTGGACTAGTAGCTTCCCCTGCTACTGGCAGATTCTGTTGTGGCAGTCTGTGCTGCCCACCATGGGTTCTTTTAGACCCATGAGCAGTACTGGAGGTCCCCTTCCTGTTCATGGCTGCCCTGCTTGCCAGGTATAGGTCTTCCTTCTTCCCCCAACTCATCTGAAGTAGCACATTGTCTATCAGCTAACCATATTTTCATGTCCTCAGGCAAAGTGCTGAGGGTTTGTTCCCTCACCAAAAGGTCTGCCAGCCCTTCAAAGGTGGTGACTTAACACCCACTCGCCCACCTATGGAAATAAGTGCTCAATTCAGCAACATATTCACACACACTTTCATCTGCCTTGCATCTATGCTCACAAAATGTTTTCCTATACATTTCAAATGTTAGCTTAAACAGTTCTAAAAGACATTTCTTTACAGCAGTATAATCAAAACATGCAACGTCAGATATTTTGGACAGAACAGTTACAGCATTACCATGGAGTAAGGGGGTCAGGAACCATACCCAGAGCCCTTGGTCAACTTCATTCTTTACATACCCTCTCAAACATATGAATAAAACTATCAAAATTTTCCCCCTCTTTAAACTGGGGAAGAAATTTACTGACCTTTTGTGCTTCTGGGGTCCAGTTACTCCCTTCCCCATTACCTCCATGACTCTGGTGAAGAGTCAGCATCTCCTTCTCATGCTGCCTCTGCCTCTCTTGTTCCTCAGCTTGCAGACGTAACAGTTTCTCATTCTCCTCAGCCTGCAAATGTCACAGTTTCTCATTTGCTTCTAATTCCACATGCCTGGCCTCCAACTCAAGTCTCTGTAGCTCCAGCTGGATTTTTAAGTCCACGCAGAAAGCTTGAGCTGTCCATTCTCCAAGGGAATTATATCTTCACTGCCAGTCTGATTGTCCTCCTGGTTGCTGTTTTCTGATGCAGCTTTAACCACGGCTGCAATCAGGTCTGACATAGTCAGGTTTCCATGCACCAGTCCCCTAGCTTGGCATATCTCCACCAGCTGGCTCTTTGTCAGCTTTCCATACTTCAATGCTGACATGCTGCCTGCTCACCCTGACTAACTAAGCTAACAATAGAAATACAACAATTGTGATCTGAACTCTGAGTATTCACTGTGTGGCTGTTTTAGAGTACAAAAACACCTTCAAAGCTCACTGTACACAAGCTACAGGATTCAATCTACCCACACCACTACAAGCCAATTAGTATTTGCCACCTAATTAATATGTGATGTGGATATCCCACCTCTGCCAAAATGTCAACCCCTCCTCATCGAAGAGGAGAACGCCCTTAACCGCGAAATTCAAAATGTCGAACTATCATACTTGTCCCACCCCACCGCCTGCTACATACTACATACACAAACTAAATAAACCACATACATACACTAACCAAAACCCTACTTCTAACCCTAAACTAAACCCTACTTCTAACCCTACACTAAATCTTACATATACCACCATGTATGCACTTAACCCACACCCTAACCCTAAGGTCCGTAACTATCGCACACTTACCTTAAAAAGCTAAACCCAAACAAACTAAATAATCCACACACATAGACTTAACAAAACTCTACACTACATCTAGCATACATTATCATATATGCACTTACCTTAACCCGCACCCTAACCCTAAGGTCAGTAACTATCGCACACTTATCTTACAGAGCTATATCACAGAAGGCCAACCATGAAGATTCGACATTTCTGGTTTTGCTCTTCTGGACGTTCAATGTTTTCGCGTTTCGATAAGGACGGGTCGACCTTTAGGGATTCGATAAGGTAAGCATTCAGGTTTGTAATATAGACCCATATCAACTACTCAAAGGCCCTTAAAGGGTGTCTAATTATTACTGTGCAATATTATTATCCAATTGGTAGATGTGACTAAACAGTCTCAAGGCTTATTAGAGTGACCTGGTACAGGATCCCTATATACATGCAATATACTCTTAACTTATCTCTAGACAAAACCAGACACAGTTAAAAGGTTTTAAAATATTTAATAATAAATAATTAAAACCACAAGACAATACTTTCTATTACACAGTCAGTGTTAGTCAAGAGTTCAGAAATCACATAGAAATACTTAAAATAATTCAGTAGTAAAGTTCTGACATCACAGAAAAACACTTAGTCTAACCTTTCTAATTTCTAGCTCTCTAAAAGAAAACACAAGTCTAAGATAACTTACATAAGACAACAGGCAGTGCTGTGAGTTGGATGTTCATGACAAAAATGTTTTATAATCTCTGGTTCTCTTTGTTTAAATTGAAACAAAGAAAAACTGCAGTTCTGCTAAAACATTACATCATTTCACACTTTCCTGGTGTTACCAGGCTGACAGAATCTGCATTTACATTATTTTACACTTAGAGCAATAATGGACATAACACATGTAAATTCTGGTCATTAACTTTAGCCTTAAAACAATAGGCAGGAAGCCTTCATCTAGCTGGACTGGAGATAACTTTAGATCAAAGGGTCACAACGTGGTTTTACTGGGTCAGTAGAGAGCACTGTTGCCACATTTTTGTAACAGCATTTTTTTCATTTAAGACAACAAGCCTGTGATTCACATTCATATTTACAAATGATAGAATTATCTATAAAATTCTGTCTGGCTAGGCTGGCAGCCTTCACCCTTCTCTACCAGTCTTCACAGAGCCAATCGTCTAAATACATTAACACCCAGAATCCTTGCAGTTACACATGAGCTGTTACTACTGCCATGCATTTGGTGAACACTCTGGGGGCTGTAGAGAGAGAGAGAGAGACCAAAGGGCAGTGCTTGGAATTGGTAATGATATTTTCCCAGCTGGAAGTGGAGGAATCTTCTAGAGTGTTTGTCCATTTGTATGTGGTAATAAGCATCCTGAAGATCTACCGAGCACATCCAATCATCTTTCTCCAGAAATGGAAGGATAGACTGAACCGTGACCATCCAGAATTTTGTCTGTCTGACAAATTTGTTTAGGATGCGGAGGTACAAGATAGGCCTCCTGTCCCCGTCTTTTTTGCCACTAAAAAGAACCTTGAGTAAAATCCAGATTCTATCCAGTCTGGTGGGACTGTTTGGATGACTCTTTTTTGAAGCAGTTTTTGAATTTTTTGTACTGCCACATCCCATTGACTGGATGGAATGTCAAGGATTTGCCTTTGCGGCCTTGGGTAAAGATTGAAGGGGATGTGATAACCTCTGTTAATTATCATCTGCACCTACAAATCTGTAGTTAAGGATTGCCAGGCAAGGTGGTGCAGAGAAAACCATCCCCAACTGCTTCCAGAGGTAAGCAATCAGGCCACTCTTCAGGACCGCTGATGGAGCTGTCCAGAGAAAGAGTCTCTGGATCCCTAGTTACATGGACCCTCTCTGCCTCTGAAGGAGTGTCTTCCAGAAGAGTTTTCCCCCTCTGCCCCGAGGAGCAAACTCACCACGTGTGTCATGGAAAGGACCCTGGGCTTTCTTGTACCACATTTTTCTGTTCCTCTGATTCTTGGAGTAAGACCGTTGGGGGGTGGAAAAATGTATGCCCATGGCAGACAGGGTCTTACCATCCTTTTTACACCTAGCTAAGATGTCCTTTACCTTTCGGCCAAAAAGAGAAGAGCCCTCCATGGGACCATTGAGAAGGGAAGACTTAAAGGGATCCATGAAATCACATAGGCGCATCCAGGAGTGACGTCTCATGACAACACCTGTACCCGCTGCTCTAGCCGCCCATTCAGTAGTATGCAAAATCAACCACACGGATGAGTTAGAAATAGATTCCAGGGGGCAAGCTGTGAGGCAATTTTGTCACGTACCTCATCAGACACTGCTCCTGCAAGGTTTCTGAGAATTCTGATATTAGGTCTCTCTGAAGCCAGGTAAAATGTGCCAAGTAGTTCAAGGACCGAATGGCAAAGGTCGATGAAAAATATACCCACTTCCCTAACCTGTCTATTGCCCGAGACTTTCTTTTAGGAGTATGGACAGTAGGACTTTTCTTGGTGAGTTCCTTCTTAGTGGCCACTGCCACCACCATAGCTCAACTGGTAGACCTTTGGACCAGTGTGGGTTGTCTTCTGGTGGAGAAAGAATTTTGTCTGGTCTCCGGGGGATAGGTTCAATGGTGTCAGAATTTCTCCAGGTGTGCTGCACTATGTGCAGAATCAGGTCATCTGCAGGCAGGGTCACCCAAGAAGTAGAGGACTGAGCATGGAATGCTTGCAGGAACACAGACTTCTCAGAGGAAGGGTTGGTGGACTTCCAGTCTCCCCACTGTTTTAAAATTTCTAGTATGTCTCCAAAGGAGACATTCTCAGGTGGAGACCTTGGGGACCCTTCCCCTTCATTGTAGTCTGTGCCTTTGGTAAGGGACTCCTCGGGGGAATCCACATGTTTCCTCTTACATGATCTCTTGTGAGGCACCTCCTCAGCAGGAACATCTGAGGAGGACTCTGAAGAGTGGGTACTTTGTGGAAAGGTGTCTTGAGGTTTCCATGCCTGATGCCCTGGAGTAGTGGACTGTGTCAGCTGTGGTTCAGAGGAAAGATATGTGTGGGTCTCCAGTGTCTAAGGGACCAGCTGAGTGCCTGCAGAGGCTAGTGCCCTCACCATCACCTGGAAAGCGGGCTCGTCTGAAGAGGGATGGGAGCTCAGAACTGAGAAAGACAAACTCTGAACCAGGGTCACACCCCAATCCAATGAGCCCACTCCAGGGGAAGGAGCCACAAGAGAACACGGTTCTGCCAAGACAGCTGGAACCCTAGTAGATGGCACCACAGAAAAAATAGGTGCTGTACTAGGGAACATGTTGCCGGCAGACCAGTCTCCATCCTGAGGATGGCTCGGCTCAGAGTGAGTCGATGTCCATAAGGTAAGCTCCAGAGCCATGGTAAGGTCTACCAATGGAACCGAAGTTGCCGGTACCAGAGTTGGTGTCAGTGTCGAGGGCTTTGATTCCTCCAAGGAGGTCGAAGGAGGAATATACACTGGAGTCAATGGAGAGAAATCCTCATCTCTGGGTGGGAGGGAGGATTTGGAAGGAGTTGAAAATCCTCTGGCCACCAATAGTTGATCCACTAGTCTCACTACTTCAAATTCTGTAAGTCTCCTGGAGGAGTGGGTTGACATCCCTGATGGAGAATCAGGTTGATCTAAAAAGGGGTTATATTGCTGTCCATAAAGGGATCTGCTGACGGGGAGTATCGGGTCCAAGGCAATATTTCTCCTTTAAGCACTGTGGTCGAAAGACCAGCAAGATGTATGGGGGGGGGGCAGTGACCAGTATTGGAAAAACTATTTTTGGTGCCGAAAGGGGAAGTCTGTACTGAAGATATTGATTGTGTCATTGGAGATGGAGTTTTGGATGGTTCCATAGTCATAATCAGTACAGAGAAGGAAACATGCAGCATTGGTGCCGAGGATCACTGGTGCCGATATTGCTAGTGCCAATTTTGGAAGTTTCGCCTTCGGTTCCATTGTCAACTTTGATTCACTAGTATAAGGAGAAGCAGGGAGAGAATGGCTACTCTTCTTGTGTTCTTTCTTTGGAGGGGTTGAGCCCTCCATCTCAGAAATAGCCTCCGAAAAGGGGATCTTTAGGAGATCTTTAAGAATTAGTTTGTTCTTCCTTTCCATTAAAGTATGGGAACTAAAACCCTTACATATGTCACAAGGGGGCTGAACCTTTAGATGCGGCACCCCTAGACAGTATACACAAGACAAATGAACATCCAAGTTAGGCATTTTCCTCTTCCACTGATCACACTGCTTAAAACCAAAAGTTCCCTTCTTTTCAGCCATAGTCACACACAAGAAATGCAGAACTTGTCTTATTAGTAAAAGTCTGAGCAAATACATGACACACACTCACAAAGTCAAAAAATAGAGGGGGGACTTTTTTTGTATTAGTCAGAAGATAAGGGCAGGAAAAAGAAAATAGAGGGGGTTTACCAACAATGGTAATAACTGTTACCTCAGAGGTAATGTAAGGCTTGTACCAGCAATGGTACACAGAATACCAATAACCTTGGTAAAGAAATGGAAAAAGGAACTCAAGCAGACAAACAAGGGTAGCAAACTCTAAACAACAACAGATAACTTGAAACAACCAAAGTTAGGGAAGAAATATCTAAAGAAAATATAATAAATCTAATGACTTAGCTTGAGAGCTGGCTTGACACGTCTTGATGCAATACACAGCAAATGAGATCTGTGGTGATAGAGAGAGAGGGGCTCTATGGGTAAGCTTAGCTCGAGAGCTTTTTTGGGCTGGCGCGAGCTTGGAATAATGGCCAACTCGGTTCCAAGGATGGAACCGACACCCATCAGTAAGGAATGAATGAAGATTAACATCAAATTTAATATCACATATTACTGCTGGATTAGCCTGGATGACATCACTCCTTGTCACCTGCCTTCAGTTCCCAGGCTAAAAGAAACTTAACATAATTTAACATTTCTGTGTGAAAAATACATATCTCTCAGAACTAAAACAATTAAACACTTTTATATTTGAAACCTAGTAATTATTTCTGTTGCAAGACACTAGAAAAACCTCTAGGTCTAGCCACTGTGTTTGCTTACTAAGAGATAACACAAGAGACTTTTGAGATAACTATGTAATTTGTGAATATCAAACTGATTTATACAAGATGCTGGTATTATAAATGCATTACAACATTCTGATTCCAACCTATTTTCTTGAAGCCTTGCAAGTTAACTCTGTATGTTCCAGCTTCTACTATTAAAACATACATTTGCACAGGTATATAGTTTATATACATTTCTGTTCTTTTCCAGTAGGGTACACTGTGATTACATTCTTGTAGCTCAGTACATAACATACAGTTCTGTATAAACCATAACAATATTTACAAATAACATATAATTATTTCCAAAGTTTCAGCTAGCTGGGCTGGCAGCATCACAGTAGGCTAAGAGTTTGGCAATGTTATCTGCTGCTCTTTTTAAGAAGGTATGTAACTGGATGACTTTGGATGAGGATTTTTTAAAAATTGTTTCAGGAGTGTGACAGTTTATTTTACTGGGATGTTTCTAAAATGAAATGTTGCTGCATATTCAGCTAATGACTATAGTGTTGGCTGAAAGAAGTTTGGAGGCCCCTGTTGAGATACAGTAGAGATTTGAAAATAATTAGTGATTTCTTGTGCACTGGCTGTGATGAAGGTTTTGCACTCTAGTATGAGAATATTGTAGTTATATTTAAAGTTGTGGGAGGTGTGACAAAAGGAGGCACTGCCAGCACAGCTAGCTGGAATTTTGTAAATAATTATATGTCATTTGTAAATATCAAACTGAATTATACAAGATGCTGGTGTTACAAATGCATTACAACTGTATGTCATGTGTATATCAAACTGATTTATAGACATGTTTGTATTGAAAAGGTATTTGCAAAGTGCTTGTGTTTAAAATGTATCCACAGTGTGTCCTACTGGGAAGAACAGAAATGTATATGCACTACTGTAACTGTTTAAATGCATATGTTTTAACAGAGGAAGCTGGCAGACAGAAGGTAACCTCAGTCCAGCAAACTTTAAAAATATCTGAAATTAAATCACCTTAGAGGTTAGGCCATGTTTTAGGGCAACCAGGGACACAAAGTCTGTACTAGGAAGCTTTCTGTATTGTCTTTGGGGTGAACTAATTAATACTCTGGAATTGTGGAGATATGCAATTGTTTTATGATTTCCAGCACCTGCCAAATATCTAAGCAAAAGCTTGTGTGTATGTATTTTTACAGGTAGGTGCTAAGTCCTGCCAGCTTCCAGCAATGGAAGTTTTGTATGGGATCTAGAATTCAGATGACCAGAACTGATGTAATTCTGCAAGCTATCTCAGAAGTAATATTTTAGATATAATTTTGAGAAGTCTCTTAGTGAGACAAAGCATTCTACATTCTGCTTTGGGCCTGACAACAACAAGATGCATTCACCACATCATCAGCCCTGCTCTGTTAAGTAAGTTATTAGGAAATAGTGATTCTCTTAGATTCAGTCAGGAATATAGTGAAGCTTAGTTTAGATATTGTTTTTCTTAGTTTGTCTGAGCCTGTCCTTCAATGTTATTTTAAATATTTCTTGTGTTTTGAACTCTGATGTCACTGTGAATATTTACTTAGTATTTCTTGCTCTTTTATTATTTATTATTAAGAATCCGAGGTGGTGCAGTAGTAGTGTTGTTGCCTCACAGCAAGACGTTCTCCCATTCGATTCTCGGCTGGACTGTGGGAAGTGCCTTCTGTGTGGAGTCTGCATGTCCTCCCCGTGGTTGGGTGGGCATTCGAAAGACATGTGCAAATGGGCGTGCCTTCGTTGAAGGTTGGACATCGAGCTGGCACCTCGGTGTTTGTGAAAACTCTACTGCCAATCATTAGCAGACCGGAGTTCTGCTGTGGTGACCCCTAACTGGGAAAAGCTGAAAGACAAACAACAACAACAACATTAAATATATTTAAATCTGCATTGTGGCTAATCTTTGTAGAGATATTTAAGTTCTGAGAGTACTTGCATATTTGTTTGGTGACATGGTCTGGGCCACTCCTAATAGCCTTGCTCTTGATCAAAATACAATTTATATTGATATTAATTTCATTCAGTATATTGGGTACCCTTGGAAGACCCTTATGATAGCTGGCAGGACTGTCTGGTGGCAGTCATAAATACCTTATTGTCTGGGCAGAAAAGGGCATAGCTAGTAAACCTGTGCCAGCCTTTCCCAGATGTGTGTGTGTGTGTGTGTGTGTGTGTGTGTGTGTGTGTGTGTGTGTGTGTGTGTGTGTGTGTGTGTGTGTGTGTGTGTGTGTGTGTGTGTGTGTGTGTGTGTGTGTGTGTGTGTGTGCGTGTGTGTGTGTGTGTGTGTGTGTGTGTGTGTGTGTGTGTGTGTGTGTGTGTGTGTGTGTGTGTGTGTGTGTGTGTGTGTGTGTGTGTGTGTGTGTGTGTGTGTGTGTGTGTGTGTGTGTGTGTGTGTGTGTGTGTGTGTGTGTGTGTGTGTGTGTGTGTGTGTGTGTGTGTGTGTGTGTGTGTGTGTGTGTGTGTGTGTGTGTGTGTGTGTGTGTGTGTGTGTGTGTGTGTGTGTGTGTGTGTGTGTGTGTGTGTGTGTGTGTGTGTGTGTGTGTAAATCAAATCTCAAAGAGTATATGTGTCAGCTACTTGGGCAGGGGCACGAAGCAGTGGTTGGACAGAGAGGGTGCTGGAGGTCTTGGCTTAGACACTCAGCTGAGATCTCCACTCTATAGCTGTGCCAGTGGGGAGTCTTACTCGGGATCTGGAGAAAGAGGGGGAAACCAGCTCCAGATGGACTTTGTTCCCTGTTTGCTCTTAAGGGAAATTGTACTTGACCATGCTTGATGCAGAGAGCTACATCTGGAGATAATGTGTGTGTACCTGTTATCCTCCCAGTGAACATCCCCCACTGGTGCCAGTGGTGAGGATTGAGGCTCCTTGATTACTGTCCCAGAGTTGGAAGGTCATCACATGTTGGTGGCAGAGTGGTGGGATATCCACATCGCATATTGGTTGGCTGTGGTGGGATCACCACATCACTTATTGAGATTCAGAGGTGTGGATGCTGAACCTCTGTAGCCTGTAAGCAGGGGTCACTAAATAAGGTGTTTGTACTCTCAGACAGTCACATGGTAGACATTTAGAGTTTCATATCACAATAGTTTTATTTAGTTTTTGTTAATTTAGTTAGTCAAGGAGAGGAGGCAAGCATGTCAGCAAAGGATTAAGGCAAGCTGACAAGGAGCCAGTTGGCTGAGATGTGCCAAGACAAAGGACTGGAGCATGCCAACCTGACTAAGGCAGAAAGGACTGTGCCCTTAGTCACAGCTGAATCATAGACCAGCAACCAGGAAGACAACCAGACTGGTCTTGGGGATGTACAATTCTCAGAAAATGAACAGTTCAACCTTTCCTCAGAGGAGTTAAAATCCATCTGAAGTTAGAGACTTGAACTGGAGGCCAGACATTTGGAACTAGAATCAGCAGAAAGACTGCAGCATTTGGAGGCTGAAGAAAAGGAGAAACAGATGGAATTAGAATCAGCAGAGATGCGTGTAATCCAAAGAAAACGAGAGGCAGAGGCAGCATGAAAAGGACATTCTGACTCTTCACCAGGGGCGTGGAGGTAATGGGTATGGGAATCACTGATCCCCAGAAGCAATAAAGGTCAGTAACTTTCTTCCACAGTTTGCAGAGGGTGATAATTTTGATAGTTTTATTCATATGCTTGAAAGGGCATGTAAACAGTATAATGCTAACCAAGGGCTCTGGGTATGGTTCCTGACACCCTTACTCTATGGTAAAGCTGCAACTGATGTTTCTAAATTGTCTGATACTGATTTCTTAGATTATAATACAGTTAAAAATTGTTTATTGGACTGCTTTAAGTTAACACCTGAAGCTTACAGAAAAAAGTTTTGTGAGCATAGACACAAGGCAGATGAAAGTGTGTATGATTATATTGCTGAGTTAAGCACTTATTTTCATAGGTGGATGGGTGGGTGTCAGGTCATCCCTTCTGAAGGGCTGGCAGACCTTTTGGTGAGGGAACAGCCCCTTAACACTTTGCCTGAAGACATGAGAATCTGGTTGGCATATAGGGAATGCAACACCACAGATGAGTTGGGGAAAAAAGAAGACTTATACCTAGCAAGCAGGGCATCACTGCACAGGAAATGGATACCCAGTGCTGCACATGGATATAAGGAAACCCATGGTGGGCAGCTTAAACTATCCCAACAGAGTCTACTAGTAACAGGGACAGCCACTCGTTCAGGTACATGGCCAGGATCAAGGGTTAAATGTTTTAAATATAACCAGTGGTGCGATGTAACATATAGATGTCCACAGAGGCAAGGTGGAGAACAAAAGGCAGAGGAGCCAGTAAGTAGGAATAACAGAATGCCAGTGGCAAGTTGTCTGGAGACAACAAGGGTACCAAACTACCACAAGAGGTTATATCCTGTTTTAGTAGATAGGAAACAGACTATGGAGAAAACAAGGGTACCAAGCTACCACAAGAGGTTATATCTTACCTTAGTAGATGGGAAACAGACCACTGCTAGGAGAGACACAGCCTCTGACTTAACCACTGTGATGCCTGCAATGGTTAAAGAGCAGTACTACTTGCTTGGGCAGTCTACTCCAGTCAAAGCTTTAAGAGTGCCCCCATTCCAAATACATTTGGCTAGGGTTCACCTTGACTGGGAAGGTAGTAAAGGAAGCAAACAAGTAGGTATGTCTGAGGATATCCCTGCAGATGTCTTGATAGGGAATAATTTTGATAATGCAGTACCATGTGTGCATGCAGTTACATGCAGTCAGACTTGGAGACAAGCATGTGGTTCTGGTAGCCTGGGAGGGACCCAGACAGACTGCACACTTGAAGCCAGGACTGGTGAGGTGGCTACTTCATGGAGGGAGCTAACCTGTAGCAGTGAGACTGAAGGTAAGAAACAGCTCCTGGTGGGCACTGATGTTCCCTTGGACAGAGCCACTGCTGTCAGAGGACACCAGACTTCCTTTGGAAGGAGAGCTGGAAAAGGAGTTGAGACAGGCTCAGCTCTCAGACCTTATGTTACAAGACCTGAGGGAGGTAGCTAGGGAGACATCTGATTCTCAAGGAAAAGGGGATTCCATATACGGGAACAAAGGGTTACTGTAGAGAGAATGGACCCCTGAGGGATGGCAAGAATACAGCAGCTGGTAGTGCCCAGAGCCTACCATTTGGCAGTTCTAGCCATAGCCAATGACATTCCCTATGCAGGTCATATGGGCATAAAGCATACCAAGAGACATATTATGCAGAACATTTAGTGGCCTGGGATTGCAAGGGATGTAACAGGGTACTGCAGGACCTTTGAGTAGTGCCAAAAAGTAAGCAAGGCTGGCGACAGGGTCAAAGCTCCTTTAATGTTTTGGCTGTGACCGAGGAGCCTTTTCAGAGGGTAGCTATAGATATTGTGAAGCATCTGAGTACCCCAAGTTCCACAGGGAAGAAGTATATCCTAGTGGTAGTAAGATTATACTACCCAATACCCTGAAGCAGTGACCCTGTCCTCCATTGAGGCAGAAAAGGTGGCAAATGCTTTATAGAGATTTTCAGTACGGTAGATTTCCCAAAAGAAATACTGACCAATAGAGGTACCAATTTCATGTCAGACCTGCTGGTGAAGCACCTAAAGACCACCCCATACCACCCCCAGACTAATAGTCTGATGGAGAGGTTAAACTCTACACTAAAGACTATGCTACAGGCAATTGCAGACCAGTTTAAGAGGGAGTGGGTCACACATTTGCCCCATCTGTTGTTTTCTTACAGAGAGGTGCCCCAGGAATCCACGGGTTTCTCACTTTTTGAGTTGCTGTATGGGCATAGGGTGAGGGGACCTCTAGATTTGATTCGATGAGTGGGAGGGTGAGTGTGAATCCCACCAGCAGTCTGTTGTGGAATATGTCCTAAATCTCAGGACAAGGTTCAGGGAACTCATGGGTTTGGTCCAGGAGACCCTGGCTGGAGCCCAACTGCAGAAAAAAAAATCTGGTATGACAGGAATGCTTGAGCAAGAGATTATGCTGTGGGACTGCATGTTATGGTGTTCATTCCTGTCAGACACAATAAGCTGCAGGCAGCTTGGGAGGGACCCTTCAAAATGGTGAGGAAGGTCAGTAATGCTAACTACCTGGTAGAACTGCTAGGCAGGAGACAGGGGCACAGACTGTACCCTGTTAACATCATGAAACCTTACCATGACAGGGAAGCCCTTGTGCTAAGTATTTGCAGTAAAAGTCAGGGGGGAGTCTAAGGGGGATCCCTGGCTACAGCTAGCCATACATTAAAATCCCAAGTTACTATGGTGGAGCCTAGGGTTGCAGGCATATGATATGACAGTGCAACATTGTACTGGAGTCAGCAATGCTAAGGCAGCTGGGAACTCAAGACAGGGTATGGGGTAATGTATTCCCAGGTAGGCTCATTCCTCTCAAGCAACATTTTTCAAGTGGCAGTTGAAAAACTAGCTTGAGTCTTCGAAAGGGGTTATAGGTATGATGAAAGGAGGTACTGCCAGCACAGCTAGCTGGAATTTTGTAAATAATTGTCTATCATTTGTGAATATCAAACTGATTTATACTAGTGCTACAAATGTATTAGAACTGTATGTTGTGTATATAAAACTGATTTGTACAGACGTTTGTGTTGAAAAGGTATTTGTAAAGTGCTTGTGCTTGAAATGTATCCAGAGTGTGTCCTACTGGAGAGAACAGAAATATACTGCTCTATTGTAACTGTTTAAATGTATATGCTTTAACAGAGGAAACTGGCAAACAGGAAGTTAACCTAAGTCCAGCAAATTTAACAAATATCCAAAAGTAAATCACTTTATAGGCTAGGCCATAAATATGCTATCTCACAGGCTACAATGCAATCAGGGACACAAAGTATGACTAGGAAGCTTTCTTTCTGTATTGTCTTTGGGGTGAACTAATTATTACTCTGGAAGTGTGGTGGTACGCAATTGTGCGTGTGTGTGCATGTGTAAATCAAATCTCAAAGAGTGTGTCTGTCAGCTACTTTGGCAGGGACACGAAGCACTGGTTGGACAGAGAGGGTGCTGGAGGTCTTGGCATGGACACAGCTGAGATCGCAACTCTATAGCTGTGCCAGTGGGGAGTCTTATTGAGGATCTGGAGAAAGACAGAGAAACCAGTTCCGGGCTGACTGTGTTCCCCGTGTGCTCTTAATGGAAATTGTGCTTGATTGTGCTTGATGCAGAGAGATACATCTGGAGATAGTGTGTGTGTACCTGTTATCCTCCCAGTGAATATCCTCCACTGGTGCCAGTGATGAGGATTGAGGCTCCTTGATTACTGGCCCACAGGTGGAGGGTCACCACATATTGGTTGGCAGTGATGGGATATCCGCATCAGTGCTACCACTGTCAACAATGACTCCTATACAGAGGTGTACACAAATGCCCTGTGTAAACAACTATACAAATGTAGAGACTTGGCTGTACCTGAATGGATCAGAATAAGGAACTCACAAAAAAACAAACCACCCTAGTGGACATCAAGCATAACCTGGTTATACAATAAGAGGAAGAAACTAATGTCTAAGAACAAGAGGGAACTGACTCAGCAGAGGAAGGTCACCTTTTGTTGAACAAGCAAATTAGATATCTTGTAAAGCCCTCTAAAGTCAGTTACAAAGCTAAACTAGCATCCATAGCAAAGGATAATCACAAGGCATTCTTTAGCTACATCTGAAATCTAAAAGGGATGGCCCAGCTTTGTGCCGAACTAGTAGTGGACATATCACGCATACTGACTCTGAGGACATCACCAACCTGCTAGTAGACAGATTTGGTGCAAACTTCACACCCCTGTCCCCACAAAACATACCCAAAGTGTACCTGTCCCCAGTCCTCTACCTAGTATCTCCAAAGAGCAGGTCATAACCACACTCTCCATGGCCAAAAACATAGCCTCTATGGGACTGGATAACATCCCAGGCTGCCTCCTAAATGGTCTAAAAGAGTACATAGCAGAACCATTTAGCACTCTCTTCAACCACAGTCTAAGTGCCGATTTTGTCCCAGCAGAGTGGAAAACAGTAATTTCCTTGCACAAAGAGGGTCCATCAACCAACCCTAGAAACTATTGATCCATAAGCCTAACCAGCCTTATCTGCAAGGCCATGGAAACAATCTTCATGGACCTTATCAACAAAGACATAGGTGACCTTCAAACTCTTGACCTGTCCCAATTTGGCTTTGTTAAGGGTAGATCATGCTTATTAAACCTGGTGGACTTCTTCAAGAATGTCACCAAAGCCCTGGATGAAGGCAAAACAGTAAATACAGCCTATCTTGACCTAGCCAAGGCTTTTGACACAATCCCCCACTCAGGCCTCATTGAGAAACTCACCAGCTGGGAATTAACCCATATGTCACTAGATGGGTAGCAAATCGGCTCACTGACAAAATGCATACAGTCAAAGTTGGGGATTCCAACTCTACCAGCAGACCAGTTACTTGTGGTGTACCACAAGGATCTGTGCTGGGCCCCCTACTGTTTGGAATCTAATTCTCAGAAGTTGAAGCAAAAATAGATGGTCTGTGGCTTACCAAGTTTGCCGATGAATGCAAACTGGGTGCAGTCACTAAGTCCCCTAACAATGTTGACATGCTACAAAAAGGGCTTATACAGACAAATGACTGGTGCCAAAGCCACGGACTTAAACGAAATACAATAAATATGCATTATCATCCCTTTTGGCAAAAGGGAATCCCTGCAAATTACAATATTAACAGTACTTCCCTTAGCTCAAACTCTGTGGTAACAGATCTAGGGACACAGGTTTATAGCTACCTTAACTTTGATCACTATGTGGCCACAGTAGTAAGGAAGGCCTTCTACTCTGCACATCTCATAAGTAAGGGCATCACATCCAGAGCTAAGGATGTTATAACTCCCCTGTACTCTTCCTCATCAGTCCACTAATAGAGCACAATGCTCCCTTCTGTATGTACCTCACCAGACACCTGCAGCAGCTGGAGAGACATCAGAGGTTTCTCACCAAGAAAATTCAGGGCCTTCAACACTTGACCTACATGGACATAGTGAAGGTCCTGTCACTGTACTCTGTATCTTACAGGCTGCCAAGAGGCAACCTGAGCCTGGCTTACAGAGCAGTCTTGGCCTGAGCCTGGCTTACAGAGCAGTCTTGGCCTCAGCCTGGCTTACAGAGCAGTCTTGGCCTGAGCCTGGCTTACAGAGCAGTCCCTGACTCTGCCCTAATGGAAATGCTGCACATCTGCAAGTCACATGGGACAAGATTCACTTGTTCTAGGGATCTTAACCTAGCCTGTGACATTAACAGGACATGCTGGAGAGACAGATATATCTCCCAGAGATTGCCACTCCCCTGGAACAAACTCTCAATTCATGTAAAACAGAGCTCCTCAATGACCCTATTTAAGCATAGGTTCATAGGTTCATACTAGGCTATCTGCCCTAGGGCATTTATAAGCCTAGCCAGAGTGTGTTTGGCTTTCGCCATCCATTTTAAATTAATTTTGCTATGCCCTTTTTCGAGGTTAGTATACTGTGCCTCTGTCTAACAGTGACACAGAAGTGATACCCGGAGTAAATCTACAATCTCCCATCCACTCATCAAGATTCCTTTTGAAGAGAGTCATTGAGGGACTCTGCCTAACCTGGACTGGGATTTTATTCCAGAGTGAAGGGAGCCTCTGGGTTATGAATCTGTCCCTCCAGCATGTCCTATTTATTTCAGTGCTGAGGTTCAAGTCTCTCGAGCACGTAGCTCGATGGGATTTGGATTTTCTGAGGTGCAGCATGTCCATTAATTCCGGGTTGGACATGGCTTTATACGTCAGGCACAGATTGAATCTGAGCAGGCGGTATGCCATTGAGTAGGGCTGAAGTTTCTTTAACCGGGCAGCATATGGCATCTGTTTGAGCCCTTTGATCCTCTTGGTGAGGTACTTTTGGGGTCTTTCCAGTTGCTGCAGGTGTCTGGTAAGGTACATCCCAAAAGGGGCATTGTACTCAATTATGGGCCTGATGAGGGATGAGTAAAGAGGCACGATGACCTCCCCTGATCTAGATGTGAATCCCTTCATGATTAGGTGGGCTATATAAAATGTTTTTCTAACCACTTTGGCCACGTGGTTGTCAAATGAGAGATTGCTATCAACTTGGGTACCCAGGTCCCTAATTACTTCTTCTGTACTTAATGGATTACCACCTATGTGGTAATTTGTGGGCACTTTGTTTTTGCCACAGGGGATGACTATACACTTTTTGGCGTTTAGCTTTAGGCCTTGGCTCTGGCACCAGTTGTCTGTTTCTATGAGGCCCTTTTAGAGGATGCTTGCATCAGCTGGAGAGTCGATTATGGCGCCCAGTTTGCAGTCATCTGCGAACTTGATCAGCCACAGTCCTTCCGTGTTTGCCTGTACCTCCGAGAAATATATACCGAACAAGAGAGGTCCCAGGACTGAGCCTTGTGGGACGTCACTTGTAACTGGTTTGGAGTCTGACATGACTCCAGCAATTCTAACCATGTGGGTTCTGTCCTTGAGCCAGTTTGCAACCCATCTAGTGACATAGGGCTTTATATTTAATCTGGTGAGCTTATCTATAATGCCCGAGTGGGGTATTGTATCAAAGGCTTTTGTGAGGTCCAGGTAGGCTGTGTGGACCACCTTCCCCTCATCAATGGCCTTGGTGACTGTTTCAAAGAAATCGACCAGGTTTAAAAGGCAGGATCTGCCCTTAACAAAGCCGAACTGGTTAGGATCCAGTGTCTGTAGGTCCCCAATATCTTTATTTATGAGGTCCATGATGATCCTTTCCATAGCTTTGCAGACCATGCTAGTCAGGCTTATGGGGCGATAGTTTCCAGGATCCATTGAGGCACCACCTTTGTGGAGAGGGACCACTGTTGCTGTACGCCACTCTTTGGGTACATATCCTGTAGTAAGGCTGAGACTGAACAGTAGTTTTATGTTTGGGTTTAACTCTTCTTGGAGTTCATGTAGGACACAGCCCGGGACACCGTCTGGTCCCATTGATGCTGTGTTTTTTCCTTTGGAGAGGGCGGCTCTTACCTGAGCATCTGAGATGTCAGGGGGGCAGCACTCTGCTGGGATAGATATTTGCCCTTTTGGTGGGGGGGGGGAGTTT